>NW_024386908.1:3712509-4312509 GCF_900408965.1 Simochromis diagramma
TTATAATGCAAAGTTGCAAAAAAACAGCATATGCATCAAAATAAACTATTTCCAGCAGTGCAATATGAGTCCTAAGCATCCCAGAAACGATACAGAAAGTCATAAAGTCAAACATAACTTTTAAAAACACAAGTATGGGCTCATGAGGCCCTTATGGTAAAAAAAAAAACAACTACATTTCTGCAAAATGACGTCACTTCCGGTTTCGGGCAGGACATGGCAGACATGCAATAGTTCGTGCTGATGGAAGTAGGAAGTGTTACAAACAGCTGATAGGATCGGCAAAGCCTGTTTTCGGAATATTATGTTTTGTTGCTGCAAGTGCTTTTTATGCGGTTTTTGCAAAGCTATATGTGGAAGGAAACTGTGACCAAGGACAAGCTGATGGCATAAGATGAAACTGGAGGAGTTGTACTTACATATGCAAAAAAAATTATTGCGCTAACTATTTTTAAATCCCGGTAGAACTGCAACCTACGTAGGTTGCAGTTCTACCGGGATTTAAAAATAGTTACGTCACCGGCTTTAAAGGGTTAAGATAGACCAGGGGTAGGCAATCTTTCTGATGATGAGTGCCATCTAAAATTTCCTCAGAAGTCAATGTGCTATATGATTGCATGGCATGTTTGTTAATACACATGTTAATGTGATCTCTGGTCTCCCACTCAGAGACACAGGTCTCCGAGTGTCCAGCATTCAGACGGCTACCTGAGGACACTCATGTGAAAGAAAATCTGCTCACACAGATATGTAGAGCCAAATACTGTCAACAAGGCCTCTGCAATGTGACAGTGATATACACTGTCTTATTGGTATATGTATGATTTCTATACATTTTACATCAGATAAAAACTTTGGTTGTAAGCTTCAGATAATTATTTAATAACAGCCAGACAATTTTAATGAGAATAAGAAAGTATTTCTTTGTGCCCCCCTTTCCCTGTTAATGCCCTACCTGCCCCCCTGTCAAAACTTTGCTAGACCCGCCCCTGCACAGTTACCAGCTGTCAGCTGCATAAAAAAGGAACCTGGTGTTATTTGTCTCTCAGAAACAGCTCATAACTTCCCTTCAACTCATTCATGTCACCTAAAAGGTAAACCTGTTTCTCCATCACCTGTTCAGCTCTGATGATTCAGTAAGGACATCTCCTGGTTTCATCTTCATGTTTCCCTCTCACCATATAACCAAACCGATATCATGACCAGCAGCCTTTACAGCTGTGGCTCCAGCAAACATCAGCTGATACTAGAAAGTAATATTAAATAAATTCTAACAACAGCTGATCAAGCTTAAACGTGCTGCTGTTGTTTAGCGCACCATCAGCTGGTTTCGTCTTTCTGGTGCAAAGTGGGAGATAAATAAACAAGTGAGACGATCAGCTGATCATTGATCAGTTTCATGATTGAAGTAGCAACAGGAGAGAGAGGGGAGAGAATGAGAGAAGAAGAGGCAGCTGCAGTGTAACGACAAATTAACTCCAGCTTTGTGTGTTTTTCATTGTAGCTGAAGTACGGGACAAACCGTGTTCCTTTTCAGCTCAATACGAAACGTGTGATATTTTCTCCGAATACGAGACGATTCCGTTTGTACAGGATGGTTGGCAACTCTACTAACTAACTTTATGAATAAAATAAAGTTCACTCTCAGTAACATCATAGCACCACCCAGCTGTATAGAAACTCCGTCATGCTAGCTAGCACGCAGTACGAGTTATTGTAACTGACTGTAAAAAGTCAGCACAACGAAAATAAACTCCACCTAAGCTTGGTTTATATCTGACCCAGATAGACTGCAGGTCATAGCTTCTTACCTGAAGTTAAGTTCACCTGACACTCGGACCGGCGGCCGCCTCGGGTCTCTCCTCTTGCCTCCCCTTTCCCTCATCCACCTGCTGGCCTCCACCACTTGCTAATGTTACTGAATCTGTGGAAGCTCCGCCATAGCCACCACCAAACAACTGACTTATTTTTACACACCGGCCAGCATTCTGCTTAATGAAAAAGAAGACTGATGTGATTAACAGGTCAAAATTAAAATCCCACCACTACTCCTCCTTTAAGCCAGCTTTCTTCTGATTGGCTGCACCTTGCAAACAGTAGGTTTGAACAATAGGTAGGTGGGGCTTCCGTCATAATCAGAGCTGTTTGTGTTAAGGAGCTCTGCTGCACTGAAATAGAACCTGAGAATGTTGTGACGGATCAAGCTTTCAGGTTTTTGTCTTTTTTGCGAATTGATTTTGGTGCATGTTAACAGTAGCCGCGCCTTCTGCTCAGGAACCAGTCTTAGCAGATCACAGTCTATACCTAGTAAATACACCTGTTTTGAAATTTGGCATTGTGCTGATCAGCGGTTGACAGTGCATCAATAAAAAAAACTCCCATCAACATTTACTTTGTTCATTTATTATGGCAACAAAACGGCCAAATTACCCATAGAGACAACATCACATCCTGCTACGTGCAGCTTGGCTGTGCCATCCTGTGTCGGCTCTTACCTGTGCATGCTACGGTGCCCCACTCCTACATTAGTACCCACTGTTTGCCAGAGTGCCCATTTTGTGTAATTATATGAACTACAGCAAGCTAATGGCCCCGACAGAGCACTGCCTAGGCCTATTACACCTCAGGGTGCTGCAAAACACCATTACCACCAACAGCAACCTGGAGTGTTTGTGCATGTAGGTGACAGGATGTGTGTGCAACTGCACTTTCTGCGTAACGTTCATGTAGATGTGTTGGTTGGAGGTGGATTGATACATGTCACAGAAACACAGCAGTTACAGCCAAAAATTGGTGCTTTTAGCCTCAAATGCGTGTCTATTGATATGTGTATGTGCGTACCACACCTGTCATCTCTCCTCCATTAATTTCTCCACGGCTTTAGCCGCTTGCTGCTGGCAACTGTAGTTGACACAGCAGAAAGGATTGCAAGTTTTGGAAGCCATTGCATCCACTTCATTTACCACCATCTCATCTTCTGCCTGTAAATTGACTATTTGGTTCACAGGAAGTGATTTAATTGCATGTTTGTCAGTATGTATGTATGTGTGTGTGACTACCACTGATAAATAGTATCTAGTGTAATATTTCTCTCTGTTTGAGGCCTCAGCTCTTTTAACTAATAATCATCTGTGACTCACATGTATACATAATTTAGGTGCTCGTGTTCACGATTGTCTGCCCAGCTTTGCAGGTTATTGAAGATTGGCTGAGTCGGTAGCTCGTGCCTTTCAAGGTAGAAGACTTAAAATCAAACACGTGCAGCTCTTTAGATGAGAATAAGGATTGTGATGGACTCAATTAGATGGATGGATGGACTCATCTCCCCACAGTCAGATCCAGGTCAAAACATTGACTATACACATAGCTAGTACAATTTACTTGACAGTGGCCTTGGCTGTCTGTTCAACCATTATGTTATCCCATTCTCTTTTTAAAGAAAGAGCCTTAGCACGGCTCTATTGACAAGCTGCTTTCCCTTCAGTATCAATAGCCATTAACCACTTTAAGCCTTGCCAAGCGTAGGAGATGGAGAGCTAATTGCCTTTTTTGTAGCATACAGTATACTGTAATGGTGAATCAATGTCTTTGTTAGTATTGTGGGATAAATGGATATTCATGCCTGAACAACCACATGCACCCACACATAGCGCTAGCGACATTAACAGCATATCTACCTACACATACACACAAATGTTTGTTTGGCTACATTTGTGAGGACATCCTATAATCAAATGGTTTCTAAACCATTTTACTCTACCCAAAAACTGAGGGCTTAAACTGTCATTACTGCCCTCTGTTAAGAGGTTAAGCAGTGTTGAGAAAATTAGCTTTGCCAAAGTAAATGAACTAAAATGTGAAATTTTATATATTTAGTTTATCATTTGCTGATTCCTTTTTACACGGACTGTAACAAATACACATTCATCAATATGCATTTTTCTTTTATATACTTAAAGCATGAATGCTGCATTTCATGGATTCCAGCAAAGACTCACTCCTTCACACTAACACTGGTGGCCTCTCAGTGTGGAGTGTTACCACCTGTGTAGAGTGGAGTGAGTGCAGTATTCCCCCCTGACAGCGAGATGTATGCAATTAAACAGTATTAGAGTCATTAGCTCAACACAAGTGATAGCCAGCAGATGGTTACCATGCAGAAATATGCTCTTAATGAAGCTCCTCAGTCACTATGGGTGTATGCTTGTGTGGCCGAGCACGCATGAGCGCGCTTATGTGTATGTAGCGTGTATGGTCTATTGGCTATAACGCTCAAAGCAGCACTTGATTAGACGGCGGTTTGTCCTCCTCTAGCATAACCATTAGTGCCTGTGGTTGTTTATAAAAATGCTGTAGCACATGGTTAATTTCATTCATGCTACTTCTTTATCTCTGTGGAGGTCAAAATGTGTGACGAAGATGTTTTCTACGAGTCTCTAGCCATTGTAGGGATTTTGAAGTGTTTTAGAGCTTTAAAAACAAGCTTTATATCATGAACATCACTGAAAACTGACAAACCTTTTTTGTTAACATCAGTAGGTCCTTGATAAGAATTTGCATTTATTGGACATTTTCTTAGCTGGATCTTGCTAGTACCAGGCTGGACAACCTTTCGCCTGCAGAACTACTTTCTTCATTGCACAGATTAAAGAAGGTGCGGGAAACATTCCTTGGTCCATATTAACATGTGTCCATGTGCCAATAAAATATCCCCCCATTATTGAACCCCCACCAGCATGAACCGATTACAAACGGCCGGATGGATCCGTGCTTTTAGTTGTTTTTACACTAAATTCTGAGCCTACCCTCCAAATGTCACAGCAGAAGTCAAGAATTGGTTGATCAGGTAACATTTTTCCAATCTTCTGTTGAGCCTGTGCAAATTGTAGCCTTAGTTTGATGTTCTTAACCAATAGGAGTGGAGTCCAGCGTGGTCTTTTGATACACGTTGTGTTTGTAGATGCTCTTCTTCATACTTTGGATGCAACAAGTGATTATTTTGACTTTTGATTTTGCCTTTGGCGTCAATAAGGCAGACCTTCTCACTGGATATGTTCTCTTTTGTCAGCTCATTCTCTGTAGACAATAGAGGTGGTAGTGTGGGGAAATCCCAGTATATCCACAGCTTTTGAAACACTCAGACCAGCCTGTCTGGTATCAACAACCATTCCACATTCAGAATCACTTAAATCGCATTTCTTCCCCACTCTGAAGTTCAACAGGTTGCTTGATCAATGTCTATTTGCCTAAATGCATGCATGAGTTGCTGCCATGTGATTGGCTGATTGGTGTCAACCAGCAGTTAAACCTGCTGATTATTACCCAATAATGTGACTGGTACATGTATATGAGTATCAAACAACCACATGACTTCATGTTTATGTACAATGGACCTTTCAAGTTTCCACAACTGGTCCTTACTACTTACTTTGGAGCATGGATCCCTTTAGACATGGAATAATTCCACACCTACACACTTTTCCTCTTTATTGTTTACAAAGCAGGAACTCCAGCAACACTTGAGGGAAGATGAACAACTTTAATAATTGACCAACGCGTTTCGGCTTGTGGCCTTCATCAGGGTCATCTTGACCTTGATGAAGGCCTGATGAAGTTGTTCATCTTCCCTCAAGCGTTGCTGGAGTTCCTGCTTTGTGAATTCTTTCATCCTCTCCATGCACCTTGGAAGCAGGTGAAGTTGTGCCAGAAAATTTTTGCTGCTCTTTATTGTTTAAGCAGACTCCTGTTGTCAGAGTCTGCATATACAGTATATCACTCGACGTAGTGAAGGTCCAACGTCCAAGTGAAGTGAAAATAATCAAAACATATTTTTGAGTAATGGAGGACTTTAAAATAAAGTTGGCCATTTACAAACCTGTCATTATCAATAATAGCATATTGGCCCAGATTTGGAACGACTCATGCTTATCATGAATTTTCTCTCTCATAACTGAAGCATGAAATACGATAATATGTAAAGCCCACGCTTGTTTAGCTTGTCTGTCAGTTACATCCTCACTCTCCTGTCAGGCTCTTGGAAGTGGTTAATTTTTTTTTTTTTTTTTTTTTTACTGACAGCATCTTCAAGACATTTTTTTTTTAAAGCTCTTCATCCTTGACAGATTTTCTCCCCGCTTCATTTCTGCTGTAAAGATGTTGAGTCCTTTTCAGCCGTCATGAATTTACTTCCTCTGTGACAATAAACCTTGTTACTTCAGCCTTTGGGAATTTCTCCAGGTTAAACTGGGGTAATAACAATAGGTAGCCTCGCGACACCGAGGCCACCAGTAAGTCATAACTGATTGCAGATTGTGCTTTTGCTGAATAATATCCAGGAAAAATCTTGGCTACAACATCAAGAGTGTTGCAAGTCCCCAGGGAGTTTTTCTTTTTGTAAAAGAGCCTGAGGCTTTGAGGTGCAGTAGGGGAGGTGCGTGGTGTCTCACCCCCAAAACGACTGTGCTTATAGGTACGTTTGCAGTCCAGCTACAGTGAATTGGCTGTGGTATTAAATAAAATTAAATAAATGTTTAGTTATTTGCTCTTCTTTTTTGTTCTGTTTATATTAAAAAAAAAACTTGTTATTGGCTTAACTTATTAGACAGATATTGAGCAGGACATCTCCAGGTCAAAACAATTCATTTAATTTTTCTTTTCTTTTATATGATTTGTCCTAAGAAGGCATAACACTCTGCTGGCTGTGAGCAAATTTTGCGGATTTCCAACTTGTGTGTGTGAACGTGAACTCGAGAGAGAGAGCATGAGCGATGAAAGGAGAGAGCTGATAGTGATGCTCTATTGAATACAGATGAGAGAGAGGCAAGCTGAATTCTGATCAGGCTTTCTTCCACTCTTCCTTCCGCTCGCTCTCTCTTTTTTCTGTCTCCCGCTCCATCCCTCTGAGTGAAAATACTTCAGAGGACTGTGTCTTTCTGAACCAAGGGGGAAGTCAGTAGGTCAACCTTTCAAAGTCAACGTCCAGGCCCTCCTCTCAAAGGTGCAGCTATTACAGTGAGGGCCACCCCCTCCCCGTCCCTGTAGAATTAACAAGCGTGTGGATTTTGATGTTAGAGATATGGAGCAGTACTTTAGAGGAAATCTGATCCTGAACTGAAAATCCTGTTTCATGTTTAACAACACTAGAGGCCGAATTTGTTAACATTTTTATCAGCGCTCGCTCGGTACCTGTGAAAATTTGTATTTTTTTTTTTTTTTTTTCCCTTTTGAGAAACTCCGGCAAGGTTTTAACGCATTCCAAGGGCCTCAGGTTCATCAAAGTCAGTCAATAAAGTAATCTGCAGCTAGTCTCCTGGAAAAACACATTTCTACATCAGCTGAATGTCAAAACCGGTATTCAGCTGACTTCACCTAGAACTTATTCAGAAGACCGGGGTGAAGCGAAAGCCTGATCTCAGAAAATATCTAGCCAGGATGGCAGCTTGGAGCTTAATTAGTTGAAGAAAGCATGTGCTTTTTTCCCACCCCCCCCACCACCCCCCCTCCCTCGCTCAGAATACAAATGATTTTTGGTGAAAAGTCACCGGGGTCGTCTCACCGCCTCATTAAAACCGAGCGAGGATGGGAAAAAAATTAATGGAGCCAAACACCTTCAATTTAATACGTAGGAGGGTAAACTAATACAAAGTGCCTTGCTGTAGTAAATATCCCCACTTAAAGTTTTGTATAGTTTGACTTTCTCAGTAGTCGTAGAAAGATCAGCGTGAAGACGCAGGAGCACATCGACGCGTCCGCAGCGTAATGGTTAAAACCACGATTGCGACGCGATTAGGTTTCGGCATTTGAAAGCGTCTTCGAATCCTTTTTGTAACAGGGTCACATCCTCTCGGATAGCAGCGAACTGCTTAGGACTCAGATGAGTGTAGACACCACAGTCCCAACGTGATTTGTCCTTCGATGTGATTATCAGCAGCGTGATTGGTTGTAAACCCCGTTGTCACGGCAATGATTTCAGCCTTGATGATGAAAGCTCATGGGACACTGATCCGTAGCATGCAGACACACACACACACACACACACACACACACACACACACACACACACACACACACACACACACACACACACACACACAATCGCTCTGTCTCACTGCTAACCAGTCTCATTCCCCTTTGAGAGAGAGGCATTAGTCGGTGAGATTGAACTCTTGCATGTGTGTGTGCGAGTGTGTGTCGCTGTTGTCTGTCTTCTTACTTACCCAGTAATGTACAAAACAGGAATCTGGGGAAAGGCTCAAGCTCCACTGAATTGTACTTGACATTTTATTCTTTCTTTCCTGATTTTTTTTCTCTCTTTCCCTCTCACACCATACCCTGGACCCCTTTTTTCTGTTTCCGTCTCACAGCTGTTATTAAACCACTTTGACTGAGTTAATAACATCTGTGTCACACTCACACACACAAAAGCAAGTGTAACTGTGCCTGTCTGCTACAGTACCTTGTGCAAACCAGAACTGCAAGTGTGCATCTTGGTGTTATCCATCTAAATACACTAATTATTATACTGGGTTTGGTGTACCTGTACACTTTTTTTTTAAAGATGGTAAAATGAAAATGAAAAGCAGAACAGAAAGACTTAATATAAAGATTTGAGTGAAAGATGATCATGGAAACATTGTGTTATTTAAAAGCTAAACAAAGAAACAATAATTGAACTGAGCAGACCTCTCATTTTGAAATTTATGTAAGTAAATAAGTTTTATGTTTGAAACCAATAAAAATAAATGGGTTCTTAGAATTTTCTCTACCCACATTTACAGTCTTTACATAAAATAACACAGCAGCCTGCCCTCCAACAGCAGTTCAGATTAGCACATTTCTAAAACGTCTTAAAGACAGTCGTAGCTGACGCTTTCCTGAGGTCATTTGGAGGTCATTCCAGAGTCGTAGCGTGATGACAGCATAAGTGTGACCCGCCCTCCCCATTTTGAAATCAGGATTACGAAAGGATCTTGAGGGAATGTACAGTATGTATTCAGCACATTGACCACATATGCAGATGTAAGACTGTTTAAGGCTCTAAATGCGAACACTTTCACATTTAGTGTATTCTGTAATGCATGGGGAGCCAGTGCAGGACTGCTTTGTCAGTAACCTGGCAGCAGCATTCTGGACAGAAATGTTCATGATGCACACGCAGGGCAATTCTCTTTAGCAATGCTGCTGGAATATGTGGTGTATGGTTTGGCTTTCTCTCACTAAGATGAGCTTCCCTGTCTATGTTGCACCAGAGGATGTTTTTATCATCAAGCATTAATGATGCCTTCATAGATGTGCAAGTCACATCCATGTGCAGAGATCCATACTTCCACAGATGCTGGATTTTGAGCATTTTTGATGGTTTCTCTCCTTTTTAGCCAGTCCCTGATTCCTGAGTCCATGCACCCCAAAGATTTGTACTTCCCAGCTTTTCTGTGCATTCTTTATGTGGTTATGTTTATCACATCTGTTTCCTATGTCCTTTGGATCCGATTAAGGGGAACAAACTGAGCAGACACCATACACGAGGCATCTATGTATAAGTTACCTGGTGGAGAGGGAATCTTATATGCTTAAGGCCACTACAGGACCCCGGACTCAAGTCCACATCAGGTCATTTTGTGTATCATTCCTCTCCCTCCCTGCTTTCCTGTCTGCGCTGTATTCGACTTTCAAGAAAAGGCTGAAAATGCCAAAAAAATATATGAATATATATAAAAAGCAGACAAGCCAAGGCATTTAATTAAAACATTGCACCCAGCTTCTGACATTAGCCAGATCTACACAAATTAAAAGCTCGTAATCCTGGCAGACCTTTTATCAAACGCAGTGCGTACCAGGTGGAGGGAAGTGGTGCAGCTGTATTGGCTCTACTTGTTTTTCCTTTGCCAAAGGAAGAGCTCGTCTAGAGTTCTTTGCTGGGTCTTGCTTGAGTTCCAGAGAAGAAGTACAACTAGGTCACCTTTTCACCTGCTAGATGAAAAGGTGACCCAGAGAGCAGCTAAACTGGAGCAAGCACATTTACAACTGACTGAGAGTTGGCCGGAGAACAAAGCAGACCACGTTCACGTTTGAGCTGGCCAACGGGATGAATATTTGGCTATCAGCAGATGGCCAAATCCACTTCTGGTTGGTGAGGGCATTTGTGTATGTGCGTGAGAGAGAGTGTGATTTTTGACTTTTTTGGTAAAGTGCAATTGCCGCTTTGCCCTGGTGGTTAAGCTGGCTACATGTTCACATTATGCCACCTTACAAGGTCATTTATTAGCATCTCTTGTTCGTCTCCCTGCCTGTTTGTTGTTTAAAAGCCAGGAGAGCCACCTTTTTGATTTATTTCAGTGTTTTGACTGATGGATATTGTTCAACTTTAAAAAAAAATGATCCTAAAACATTTTATTATTATTATTATTTAGGTCCTATAAGATGACGGTGAGGTCCTACCATCTCTGGAAAAGGCATAAATCCAAATTGGGATACAGAAAGTTTTATTTTCTGAATATAATTACAAGATGATGGATTTTAAAGTTCTGTTCTTAAGTGAAGCAAAGAGCCCAGACTCTTTTTCTCTCTTATTCTCTCTCATTGATTGCCTAACCATGTACCAGCTTTGTCTTACATTACTGTGAGACAGAAGTAGTGCTTCCACTCTCATTTATAATAAGTACAGCACCTCGACCCCCCAAATTGGTTCTTTGTCAGGTACAGAGGAATCAATGTACGAGCGTGATTCTGACCTGAAACCACGCTGCTGAGCTTGAAAAATCCCTAGTTTTGTGTGGATATAATAGCCGACAGTATAAAAATTCATCAGCTGCTGCCCACAGATTGTGATTTCCCTTTTTTCTTTCCTCATGTCCTCCTCTAGCCTCTTTTAATATTGATCAGATACACATTTATCTTTGCCTTTCCTCTTGCATCAGTATTTTCCTTTGGCCCTACACACACTCTCCAGTGTTTGAGTTTTACTTTTTAAATCTTTTTTCTCTCTGAAGCTGATTAGATTGATTAGATCTTGTCGTCATGCATCTTGCGGTTTTGCGTCTAAATAATGTCTTTGTTTCTTTCATCAGGGCCTGATGATCCTCTTACAGAACCTTCCCACGATGCACTGGGGCAACGAGGAAGTGAGCGTACTGCTGGCTGAAGCCTACAGGTTGAAGTTTGCCTTCGCTGATGCGCCCAACCACTACAAGAGATGATAAGCAAGGGGCGGGGAGGGGAGGGGGCTCCCTGTGTTCCTCCTTTACTCCCCCCAAAGTGGTCTACTGAACTCAAAGGCCTCTATTCCCACACAGGAAGGAGCTCCCTTTTCTTAACCTCCTTTTCCCTTATTGGCCGGTGGGCCTTTCAGCTACTAAGAGATTTTTGAATCAACCAATGACTGCGAGGATGTGCGGTGTAGCATTCTAACATGTTGATGTGGAGCCTTTTTTTTTTTTTTTTTTTTTTTAATGATTATTGTGTTCTCTGATTAGCTCTGAGCAGTGCAGAGTCCTGTTCTTTATCACTGCAAGTTGACAGCTGGGAGATCAACCTAAGGCCCGATGCAAAACCAGGAGCTGTTGCTCAGCACCGCCTGCGGTCTGGCTCCGAAAAATGCCTCTTTCTGCTAATTATTTCCATAACCATGGTAATACATAGTTGATTTTTTTTGTTCCCTGAGGCAAAATGTGATCTTTTTCCTTTTCAGTTTGCAAAGACAAAGAAAGATGTCAAAGGGCATTGCACTAGATACTTTACTTGCCCCCCCCCCCCAGATTGTTTTTCTTCGTGACCCTTCCAAGACTTTTGAAGCAAGACACTTTGTCAGTCAGTGAGAGGAGGCATGTGTACTTCCTTCCATTAAGCCAATCACACACCAGCTTTAAACCCTCATTGTCCAGTCTCATCACTGCAGCGTCTCGTTGTTTGAATGTAACGCAAACAGTGGCAGGAGGCTGCAGAACAGGAGTCACATACACAGATCAACATCAAAGAACATAAGAAGCCCTTAGGAGGGAGAACGCTACCTAGTCCCACTTGTTAGGGTTCTTTATTTCTTTTTTTGCTCCTCAGACCTGCCGCATGTGAAGGGCCACGTCTTATTATCAACTTCTCCTTCTTTGTGAATGTAAGACTACCTCAGAACACGCATTGTTATTACACGGTTATACACATAATGAGGCGTTAGCAGACATAAAGAAAGAATCACTCGGATTCACATTGGTCTGGGTGGGTGACAGGCCAGATCTGAAGTTGAAGCTAAATTCCGAAAGAGCACAATCGACACGGTTTGGGCACCTTTTGTTTTCAAGTTTTCCGCCCAGAATATATAAAATATGGATTGGACTGTTTAGAGATCACCAGCAAGGCGGGGCCTGAGCTTAAAAGATGTATTTCCATATAAACACGTGAAACTAGAAGGGTTTATTTGGAGGCTCCAACTTAATGGAAGTCTTGCAATTTTAAAATGCAATTACACACGCTTGATCTATTTCGGCTTTCGTAATTTATTTATGTAGAAGCTCTGCACGCAGATCATCGGGATTATCCTAAAAACGTACCAATACATAAATAAGTAAATAAATAATTACAAAGCTGTTTCTTTGCTTATGACCATCCATCCCATTGCCTCTATAATGCTGTTTGTAAGTACCCTGTAATCAGGCGTCGGCACGGTGCTTACTGAACTCTGTGAATATAATGGGAAGTTGACAAGCTTAGCAGGTGACAACGATTCATCACGCCCTTTAATTAAAAAGCGTTTGCATAAATAAGTTATACAACCTGCTTCTTGTTTTTGCACACACAACCCTCCGCCTTACATTAGTCGTTCACACGTTGCTCTGTTCTTATAGAGCACATGGGATGTCTTACGCAAAGTCAGTAGCACCATATTGGTGTGATGTTAGGTGGTGGTGGTGGGGCGGTAATCAGACATTCATGACATAACACAAAGCTGTTAACGTTTGGATCCTCCTGTCGCAACTCCGCCAGGATCCATTATTGTCACCCGAGCCGAAAAAGGCGGCAGGCGTAGGTGTGTGAAGGGAAGATGGAAGGAGAGAGGGGAAGGGAGGGTGTTGTGTTTCTTTGGAAGTTCAGTCCCTTTTTTCAGTGAGAGCTGTCAGTCTTTGATCACATGTTGAGGGTTTGGGCTTTTTTTTTTTTTTTTTTACCCAATCTGCACCAGTTTCACAAGCCCCTCATCTCCCATGCTCTCTGACAAGGAAAAACTGCACTTAATTTAAAAGTCTAAAAAGTCCCCTCCCTTTTTTTGTATGAGATATATTCTTTCAGTCAGCATTTTAAATATTTGTCTTTTTCATTTAGGTTTTATTTTTTTAAATGCCTACATATGTTTACGTTTACATGCCTGTAAAGTTGTGCCTGACTCTGGAGACACGAGACAAACACCCTGGTTGTGTTTTTTGACCACAGATGATTTTTTTTGTTTCGTTTGGTTGGTTTTTTTTTTTTTAGGTTTTAAATTTGTGCAAGCAATATGAAGTCATTTTTAATTAGTAATAAAATCAAAGGAAATATTATTTTGACTACAGAAACCACCAGCATGAGCTGTTGAATTACACTCTGGGCATTTATGCCACAATAAAATAACCAATAACCCATCCCTTAAGAGGCTTGTCAAGCTTTGCATTCCTGCACATGCTGAAAGAACATGCAGTGAATGGGCTGTGGCTGTAGTGCTACTCAGCATTTAAACAGTTTGGCGTCCGCAGTTAGCAGCTTTATGAAATTTGGTTGAATTGCCACTCCAGAATCGCCAGTCAGTCAAACAGACCAAAATCATCCCAACCATGTGTTATGAACCTGCAGTCTCTTGGCTTTTGAAATGGTTGCTTCAAAGACAGGGGCCAAGTCTGCATCCACCTGCAATTAGTTGCCATGTTCAAAGCAACTTGGTCTGTCAAAAACATGATAAAAAAATAAGAATCAGTCTGCTACCACTTTACAACCAGAATGCAACCAGTTGCCAACCAACTGAGACAAGTCCCCTATTGCAAAGACTCTTAATTGAGTCGGTCTGCTCACTACCAAATGTTTTAAGGTGTGTTTGTTTTTTTTTGTTTTTTTAGCATAGTTACTGGAGATGATATTTGCTTATGTGATCTGTACGTTGTTATTTAAGTTAAAAAACTGACGCCACTGAAGCCACTTCTGAGTTTGAGTGTTACATTTTTTTAATCATGAATGCAAAGCTTGACAGGCACAGCAGCAGTCAATAAGGTTGGGCAGGGGTGAGCGAGCAGTCAATATTTGTCCCATTTATTACCCATAACCTGACTTCTCACAACATTAAACTGCCTTATTGCACACATTCATATGGATATGAACACTGTAGGGGGTAAAAGCAATGTTGGTGGTGAACACCGATGCTCCAAGATAACAACAAATGTGAGGTTCGAAAGCCGCTGTAGTGTCTGTCAATATATTTGTGTGTGTGTGTGTGTGTGTGTGTGTGTGTGTGTGTCAAAGGCAGAGAGTAGGTAGGTTTGAGCCCCCCTCCGTTTCTGCTGTTATGCTATATGCAGTGTTTTCCCTTTAATAAGAGTCAGCTGCCTACACACACTTCTGCGAAGAGAGGTGAAATTAACAAACAAACACAGGAGCAAATTCATTTGCAATCTGAAGTTTGACTCTCAACACACACACACAAACATATCTCCATGGAGATGAACGCCTCAGCGGCATCAGGTTGAAACCCCTTTTTTTTCTATTAGCCCACACACACACACACACACGCACACACACGGCAAACTTCAAATACTCTTTGGAGCATCTTCAGGAGTGTATCCTTAAGTAACATTTCCAGCTGCTTTCATTTCTCTTAGAGTAAAATCTGTCTATGAAAACCAAACTGAAGGAAAAAAGAAAAATCCTCCCTCATGTGTTTTGTCTCCAGAAAAAAAGAATCAAATAATACTAGAGCATGTGGGTGACAGGAGTAGCAGGTGTTGAATTTAAAAAATAAATGTGTACAGAGAAGATTTTGAAACAAAAATCTGTAAATAGAAAGTGTAAATAAATCCTATATATATGACATCACGCTGTACGTATGTGCCTGTTTTTTCCTCGAGCGTGCGCACGTGAGCAGAGAAATCGACTCGCTTTTTCTGAATATCGCACGTCCGACCGCGGTCAATTAAACTCGACGGGTTTTCCGTATTCCAGAGCGCCGTGCCTCCGCTGCCTCCTTGTAGCAGCACGTCTGCGATGTGTGTGTAATCTGTCTCCCGGCGAGTCCGGAATGAAGCTCTTTGCTGTGATGAAAACACAGAAATGATGCAGATGCTTTAAATCAAAGCCGCCGCTGCTGTTTGTTATATGTGTGTAATGAGCATGCTAGTACATTAGCCAGTGCCGCGAGAAGGCCGTGGCTAACAGCTGTGCTAATGTGCAGCATGTAATCATATTGGTTGCCTACACACACACACACACACATCTAAGAGGTACACACATACACTGCTTGTGTGGAGGAAATGGCAGCAGCAGCTCAGTTAATGAGACTTTTTCCCTTCCCTGTGTGTGTTTCAAGAGAAGGAAAGCAGCAGACACACAAAGACACGCAAAACAACAGCCAGACTGCTTTCAGTTGCAAACAGGAGAGCATACCTGTGCGTGTGCAAAGTGTGTGTGTGTGTGTGGGGAGCAGCCCACAGTAGAAGCTCCCTCTTGCTCTCGTTAGGTTGACTGATGTTCACACAGGCAGCCAATTATGGAGTGCCGGTCACCGAGGACTTCAGTCACTTCATGGGAAATTAAAAATACATTAAAACCAACAATGGTCGCAGGAAGGCGCCCGGTCGTGCGCTCGCGCACACATTAGGGCAATAAGAGTGAACGGTGGGAGGAGGCGTGCCAGCAAAGAGCCAGCTGGAGCTCTCTCTCTGTAGCTAAAGAGATGTAGCGCAATTATTAACATAATCAACTTTTCCTTCAGCTTTCCTTCTCACATATTGTGGCTGTTTTTCTTTTTTCTTTATTCGTACAGTATGTCACTATTATTATATCAGCATTTGCTGTTTTACCTCCCAAATCCTGTTTAACTCCCTCCAACCAATTTATAGTCCTGTAAAGAAGTATTTACCTGCATGAGTCCTTTTCATCAGGGGCTCACGCTGGCAAATGTTCCAGCACTCTGGGATCACTAAGGCAGAAATGTCAAGACTCCGATTTTGAAGTCGTGTCTAAAAATCTATTTCCTGATTCAATGTTTTTTTGAAGAGTGGATCCGAGCAGCAACGGCATTACAGTCACACTATAGCATAAAGACGCAGATTGAGGATGACTCCGGAGAGGATTGTAGATGCACTGTGGAGGCACAAGGCAGCTGTGATGTAAATCAGCTTCAGTCTAAAGGGAGAGAACCAAATATGTCAGGCAGTTCACTAACTAACCTAGAAACAATAAAAAACACCCATAAAACAGCCATAAGAAAGTCATCAACAGTCTACCGAAAGTCAGTTATGTGTTTATTGCTAGTGTATAAGATTATCAACATTTTTTCTTCTTCAGTCACAGATGCTGAAAGCTTCAAGTAGAAATAAGCTGTGTCCCAAAACGTCGGCTGCATCCTCCGGAGGCCGCGTTTGAAGGCCGATTACGTCACAGCCAGGCGACGAAGGCTGTCCCAATTTGTCGACTCCTTGAAATGCGGCCGACAAATGCGTCCTTCATTTCCCCGAATTTGAAGGATGGGTCGGGTGTGTCCTTCACCATATCCCAGAATTCATAGCGCGGCCCAGCCAAATTTCAGCTGCCAACAATGGCGGCCGCTGCTAAGTTTTAAAATTAGTCTTATTACTCTTTCTGGGTCACAAAATAAACTTTTAACATATTTTCAGGCGAGAAAGTAGCTGTGTAAATTTCAAATATCTGCTTGGTTTATCAAGACATCGCATATTTGCAAAAGTGCGCCGACGTTTTTGGAGACGTCTGTTAGCCACCCGCTCGATAGCAAGCCGGGGGGTTTAGTGGTCACTCGAGCCGGCGAGAGCAGCGGAATCGCGGCTTCATCGTTTTCAGGTCCCCGCTCTTTCGCTACTTAGGTTAAACATGATATATAAGTCACTCGGATAACTTAAAAATGTAATTGTTTGCCTTTTTTTTCGGTGTGTTATTTGTTCCGGAGTAAATCGGTTTGGCTGAGATCAAAGTTATTAGATTATTATATTAAATAAAACGTTATTAATCTATCTGGTGGGTTCCTCCGGGATTTTCACACAGCTGAATAAACGTCAAACAGAAAACTGATTAAACAGAAGTGTGAGACAGTCGAGAATTTACGCCAGTGTCCTGTTATATTTTAGATAGCAAGGAGCAGATGGCTTATTAAACTCCACCGACACAGCGGTGACGCAAATCTGAAGGCTAGACCGTCCCGTTTCACAGCCTCGCACTTCCGGCCTTCTCGGTCTTTGAAGGACCCATCCCACGTAGACCGCGAAGGCCGGGTCCTCCAAAGGATGCAGCCGACGTTTTGGGACACAGCTATGATCTCTCCAGTGAGAAGCAAAAATACATTGTATTGCCAAAAGTATTCACTCACAGGGCGGGGTCAGCACATGCTGAGGAGCGTGGTACGCAGAGGTCATCAACTTTCTGCAGTCAATCGGTACAGACCTCCAAACTCCAAACACATGGTCCTTGGATCAGCTCAAGAACTGCGCATAGAGAGGTTCATACAGTGGTTTTCCATGGCCCACCAGCTGCATCCAGGCTTTACATCACCAAGTGCACTGCAGAGTGTTGGATGCAGTGGTGTAAAGCACACCACAGGACTATGGACCATTGGAGACGTGAATAATCACACTTCTCTATCTGGCAATCTGACGGACGAGTCTGGGTTTGGGCGTTACCAGGAGAACAGTACTTATCTGACTTTGCCAAATGTAAAGTTTGGTGGAGGTTATGGTATGGGGTTGTCTTTATGAAGTTGGGCTTGGTCCTGTAGTTCATGTGAATGGAACTCCTAATGCTTCAGTACCAACACATTTTGGACAGTTTCATGCTCCCAACGTTGTGGGAACAGTTTGGTCCTTTCCTGTTCCAACGAGGTCCATCCAGACATTGATGAGCAAGTTTGGTGTGGAAGAATTTGAGTGGCCTACAAGTCCTGACCTCAACCTGACAGAACATCTTTGAGATGAATAAGAGCAGAGACTGCAAGCCAGGCCCTCCCATCCAACATCTGTGTCCGACCTCACAAATGTGCTTCTAGAAAAATGGTCAAAACTTCCCATAAACTCTCCTAGGCCTTGTGAAAAGCCGTCCCGGAAGAGGTGATGCTGTTATAATTGCAAAGAGTGGGCTGACACATTATTAAACCATATCGATTAACAATGGGATGTCACCCAGTTTTATATGTGTGTGGTGGCAGATGAGCGAATACTTATTAGTGGACGGTAATCTAAGAAAGAACAACGATCCAAGATGCCCAGTTTGTAGTCCATCCTCAGAACTTAGTTGCACCTCACAAAAGCCTGATGTAAGTGCAGTTATCTTTTCTAAGTCCAAATAAAATCTCACAGTGGGGAATATCATGAGGTGAAGGAGGGTCTTTTGTTTTTACTTCCCCCACTGAACTACTGTACAGTGCTTCATTTCACAGTCATTGCTGTCATCTCGGTGATTGTCCTAACAACAAGAATTTCCCCTTTTCATTATAATTTTTTGATTTCTCATCCAGCTGAGAAGGTAAATTAAACACCTCCACTCTGTCTCTGATACCGCTTGAATCAAGACACAGCAGGCCGAAGTCAAGTAGAGAGTCAACTTAAAACTTAACAGCTTAAAAAACACTGAGCAATTTTGGTGATTGTTTGAGAACAAGTAAAGCGGTCACTACAAGGAGGAAATTAAGGCCTATAAGAAGTGGATTTACTACACTTTAACACTTTAAGACATGTTTTATTCTAATCAGCTGGTCTAACAGTAGAAGTAGGGGGGTTTATCAGCCACTGACATTAAGCGACAGAGAAAGTGCTCCACTTTAAAGATGGTGGTGCAAGTGTGTTCTTCAGAGATTATATTTGAAGGCTATTAAAGGAATGCACTTTGCTTGAACTTCTGCAACAAAGAGCTGATCTGTCTTTTGATTTTGACTTTTTTAAAGTCATAGTCTTTCAGCGAGCGGCTGATGATGTGAATCGGGAATTTCTGGAGATACGTGCAGCCTAATGAACTTCATGTCATCTATTTTACCTTTGCAGCTGTAGAGGGATATTAATACTCAGCGTCGTACAATAAGAGCATGACTTGGAACTTCTGGAGACTTTTTATGGGATATGTTTGCAAGGTAAGAAAACTGAACTCCACAAATGAACCCTGACTGCTTACTCATCACATCAAGCTAAAGTTCAGCCTATTAGATTTGTTGTGCGTCTACTCATCACCGCTGACAGCATCATGGCAACTGGGATCAGCATGACTTTTATACATGTGTCACTCTGAATCCATCTTCAGACCATCTCCACACTACTGCTGTGCTCACGCACATTATCACGGCATGAAAAAGCATAATCCCACCACTGATTTTGCCTTGTAGCCTATTTATCACATGTAACACATACTGCACTGGCTCATTTCATCATATGGAAGTCCATATGTTTTTAGACCATGACCATTTTTCCTCCTCATTACATCACCACAGTGGATTTTAAATCAAACAATCAATACTCAGTGCAATCAAATTTATTTATATGGCACTAAATCACAACAATGTGCTTTATATTAAAAGGTAAAAAGCAAAAAGTAATACTGAAAAATCGCTAACATTGAGATGAACCCCTGTGAGCAGGGACTTGGTGACAGTGGGAAGGAAAAACTCCCTTTTAACAGGAAGAAAGGGGAATAACTGGAAGACTGTTCCTGCTATAAGAATAGTAAGTCCAACCATTATTCAGTCAGTCTTACACAAATATTTAGGTAATATTTCATTAATACCTTCCATTTTTGAAGTTCAGTTTCTTTCTTTCTTTTTAAGCTAGTTACATAATGTTGTATTAGCTTCTGATAGTGTAATGGTGAAGAAATGAATTTGGCATCCAGTTAGGCATTTCATTTCCCCAATCCTCTGGAAGACAGAAAACTAGTGAAAATGTTGTATTTCTGATTTTCTCACAGAACCAAAAGGTGGTGTGAGGTACTAACATTTTAAAAATATATCTGAGAAGCTGATGTCAAATTTAGAAAAAGTGTATTTCCTAAAGTATACTCTTGTCAATGATTTAATGAACTAATGTCATGGCTTCTGTCTGGTACCTCACCATGCAAGATAAGGGACTGATAAGCCACAAGACAGAAATATGTATGAACTTTTGTAGAGTTGTGAGCGTCTCTCCTCCACTGCAAAATAAGATCATGCAGTTGTTAGGAAATTGTATCCATAAACATATTATAGTAATTGTCTGCATGTTTGTTTTTAAGTTATGTTTGACACTAAAAATGTTTGAGAAGGAAGAGTGTTAAGTTTTAGTCCGAAGAAGTTTCCGTAATCTGGAAATTTTGTCAGGAGTTGCGGCAGGTTGATAAGTGCCGTCGACATCGCTCAGAGCACTATGACCAGCCAGGTGGACAAACTATCAGAGCAGCCCAGCTACAGAAGTAAATGACATTATTGTTACAGAGAGAATGTGCCCTGTTTGAGTGTTAGCTGAAGGCAGTAGCCAGCTGCTACTGTCTTTGGCTGTCTGTGTCAAAATCTGGAGTGTACACAGCATTATCCTTTTGCAGCACAGATATGTTGCTATTTTATTTTTTATGCTGACCATACTAATATAAAGGGTTCGTTTGTAGTGTATTCAATGTGATGCGTTTAATATCTCAGAGAAGTCAACAAATGACAGTAGCCAGTCCAACTGCTTGTGTTTCTGCCCCCCAAAACACTTTTACCGAGGGTTAAAGTGAAGCGACTAATACCAGGAGAGGAGTGGTGGTTAAAGCGAAGAGCTTGTCTCAAGGCGAAACATTTTGTCGGGCTGTTCTTAGTCATCCCACAGTCTGCAGCTAAGACTAAAAGTAGTTTCAGTACTTACAGGAGAGTGAACACATGACAATAACACAAGTGAATAATGTTGCTGTGTGCTAGTTCTAGGTAATCTATTATGTTTATGCTATGTTTAGTTATTATATGCTTGGTTATTATCTAAAGGCTCAAGGTCAGTTTTCCCAACTTTTTGGAGCCACAGGACATATTTCACATTACAAAAATCGCACGGCACACCACCAAACAAAATTTCACAAAAAGCATGTTGATCATTTTCCCCCGCGCACCAGGTCTGCGTGGTCACAGAAAAACTGGCGGGCGTGCAGATGTCCACACAGATGCTCGCACTTTTTGTCTAATGACAAAACTGACGTCAGTCGAATCTAAATGGATCCCAGTGGACTGGCAGGTGTGGAAAGTTTAAACAAGGCTTAATGCTAGTTCCCACCTGTTAAAAAATTAAAATTAAATAATGGTAGCCAGCTATCACCAGCTTCTGCTGAGAATTAAGCCAATTTGTAACTGATAATGGCCAGCAGGGGGTAACTTATCTAGTAGGTCAGAAGTGAAAAGGATTTCACTGCCAACTTAATTTGTAACCTGAGTAAACACACTGGTGATTTCAATCTTCAGTTTCAAGTCTTATTGAGCACGATCTTATTTTAGCATGGTTTTCATTTCGGAAGTTATTAAATTCATAATCACATTATGAATATTTAGTGTTTCTCTTTTTCAATTCATTTCTATTTATATAGCACCATATCACAACAGCAGTCACCTTAAAGCGCTTTGTAAGGTAAACACCCTACAATAATGCTGAGAACAGAATCAGACAACCTCTATAAGCAAACACTTGGCGACAGTGGGAAGGAAAAACTCCCTTTTAACAGGAAGAAACCTCTGGCAGAACCAGGTTCAGGGACGGGCAGCCATCTGCCGCAACCAATTAGGGTTGGGGTGAGGAGACAGGACAGATACAGTGAAGGGGAATAAATAAATGGGTAAAAAGTATAAACAATTTAAAAAGTTATAAATTTAAGAGCTCAGTTTAGACCATAGGTGTCAAACTCTGGCCCGCGGGCCAAATTTGGCCCGCAGCCTAATTACATTTGGCCCGCGAAGCCATGCCAAATTACTATTAGAGCTGGCCTACTGGTAATATACAGCTAATATATATATCGTTTAGTATTAGGCTTTGCTTGTTCCATATTCAGTTTTTCAGCAAAACTTGTTTGAGTCCATAATAAAAGATTCATTCTTATATCTGGAGGAAGATTTTTTTTTCAATAAATATTAATGTTAGCCGGCAACTTTGTTCCAGTTTTGAATTTTGGCCCACTGTGTACTTGAGTTTGACACCCCTGGTTTAGACTATGCAAGTAATAGTTTAAAATGTTTGCTTGAATTAGAAGATAGTGATTGAAACTAAAAATAATTAAAAGTCTTAACAAATTATTAAGTCTTGTTTTATTAGAAAAAAAAAAAAGAAAATATAGAGGTCAATAACAGCCACTTACCGGTTTTAGTGAGAAATGAGCAAAAGTCTTCAATTTTGCTCAAACAGCTTTTTGCAGTGACGCCTCCCCCTGGGTTAAGCTACCTAGATTTTCACCTAGAGTAAAAGTTGTTCTCATCCCTTCAGTGCTGTGGTAGCACTTTTTTTTTTTTCAGGTGATTGGGCGAGAGCAGAAAACTGCAGCACTTCGGGTCCAAATCACTTTATAAACTTTAATACAAATGTCCTCATTCCTGTACATTGGAGTGAATGTGTGTATGTGTGTGTGTGTGGATATATATATATCTGTGATTTTGAATGTGGGTCTCAGTGTGTGCATGGGGAAGCGCTCACGTCCTCTATCATGGTTAGGCCACCAAGCTGCAGTGTTAGCTAAAATAGCAGCCGACCCCTCTGGCCTAAGCCTAAGTGACTCTGTAGCGATAAAGACAGAACCGTTAGCAATGACACACTGAGGATATGTAATTAACTGGTGTGTGTGTGTGTGTGTGTGTGTGTGTGTGTGTGTGTGTGTGTGTGTGTGTGTGTGTGTGTGTGTGTGTGTGTGTGTGTGTGTGTGTGTGTGTGTGTGCGTGCGCTACAGTTACTCCTGCTTTTCATTTGGCAGCTTAACCAATTCAATCCTGCCAACTGGACGGTAGATTCGTTCACACACTAATGGGAAATACTCTCATTGGCTTTCTTTGAATTAGTTTAAGGCTAAACTGATAAAGTACAACTCATTCTCTTAACCTTATCGTCGCGCTGCTGCACTAAAGATACCTGGGGCTAAACACTGTATCTGCACATCTGTATACATGTCAGTGTTGGAGCTGGTGTTTGATTACATGCGTGTGTGTGTGTGTGTGTGTTTGAAGGAGACAAAGATCATTGTCAGTCTGATCCGGTTTGATTTGTCATTTCTGCTGTGAAACGACACTTTACAGAGTGCCCTGCTGCATTGCCTTTAGCACAACAAAACCTCATACTGCGACACCGTTCCACCTGGCACGTTGCCATAGTGTGTGTTTAAGTGTGAAAGGTGATTACATACTTTGTCACTTTAAAGAATACGGCCTGTCTTTGTTGTAACGATGCCATTTGGCTGTGAGGGTAGGTTGTTACATACAGATAATGCAGAAAACCCAACACTGGGTACCCTCAGGTAAATTTGATCGTCTTCATAATACAACACTGAGTGCTGGCACTGACCACCCTCAAAGGTCAGTCTGAGGTTGTGTGATGAAGGACAAATGTCAGTTAATAACACCGAGTTGTTCATATATTAAAGCCCGTAAGCCCACTCAGGCTTGAAACACTGCGAACGTTAGGCCGAAGCAGCCACCAGGTCAGGAGGTCTGTGTTACATTATTTGGATCTGAGCTGTGTTAGATGGCTGGCTGCATTAGTTTTCCCATCAGCGGCACATCACAGGGGTTTTGCCTGGTCTGTACTGACGATCACTGTGTGAACAGAGGCGAGCTGAAATACAAATCCAACAGCTGTCGAAGACGAGCGTACACAAACTGCTGTTTGACTGCGTATCCCTGTATTTGCCTTTGACTGTGGATGTTTCCGCAGCCAGTTTGCTTTTCTGTCAGACCACGAGCTACAGTTAACACACTCCCCTCTCACCCCCACCCGAGCTCGCCTCTTCACCTTCTCCACTCTTAATAGACCACTTTGAAGAAAAGAGGGACTAAAAAGAGCTACAGCAGACTTGTTTTTGGCACGTTGGAAGGATTTGTACAGTTTATAAACCACCTTAGCTGGATTAACTGTCACGATCCTGGGCTGTTTGACCCAGCGCTTTGAATTTTAATATAATTTGATGATTAAATGAACCCAAACATAAACCATAAACATCTAAAGCTCCTAGTTTGCACAGTTATAGTTCTCTGTTTATTAGACTTCCTAAACTGCTCACCATCAAACAAATTTTCTTATTCTTCTTTGGAAGCTACATATGCATCGAATAAGAGAAAGTAATCAAGTTACAAGCAGGATTAGCATCTCATATTTACCAGATATGCATGGCAACACATTCCAGTGAGCCCCAAGAACCGCTGTACTAAAAAATGTATTCACAAAAAACAACATACATGTCACCATTTGTTTGAGATCAGCTTCTACATATAATATATATAATTTGTAAGGATTTCAGCCTTCTAAAAATAATTCCCCAAATTCATATATACCAATCAGGGATAAGATTGTGACCACCTGCCTAATGTTTTGTTGCCCCCCCCTCCCTTTTGGTGTCAAAACAGCCCTGACCCATCAAGGCATGGACTCCACTAGACCCCTGAAGCTGTGCTATGGTATCTGGCACCAAGATGTAACAGAAACCCTGAAGTCCTGGAAGTTGTGAGGTGGGTCCTCCATGGATTGACAAATTAAATTCATCGTTGTGCTCCTCAAACCATTCCTGAACCATTTTTGCTTTGTGGCAGGGAGCATTATCCTGCTGAATCCAGCCATCAGCGAATACTGTATAAATGGAAGGACGTAACAATCCTTAGGCATGTGGTACATGTCGAAGTAACATCCACATGGATGGTGGGACCCAAGGTTTCCCAGGAGCACATTACTCAATGCATCACACCCTCTCCATCGGCTTGCCTTATTACCACAATGCATTGTTGTGACGCACATGCACCCTGCCATCCACATTATGTAAAATAAAACATGATCCATCAGACAAATTCAACTTCTTCTATTGCCACATGGTCCAGTTCTGATGCTCACATGCCCATTGTTGGTGCTTTCGGTGGTGGACAGTGCTCAACATGGACACCCTGACTGGTCTGCGGCCATGCAGCCTCATTTGCAACAAATTGTGATGCTCTGTGTATTCTGACACCTTTTCTATCAGAACCAGCATTACATTTTTCAGTAACCTGAGCTTCAGTAGCTTGTCTGTTGGTTCAGACATCAACTTTAGAGATTGAATGTTCAAACCCATCCACTAACAAGTGCCCTGATGAAGAGATAATCAGCGTTATTCACTTCACCTGTTAATGGTCATAATTAGGGATGGGTATTTTCACGATTCCGATTCCATTTTCGATTCTGTTTAACGATTCGATTCTTTATCGATTCTCTTATCGATTCTTATTTTTAAAGAAGGAGAACACTAAGGTCGATTAGCTTAGAACTTTGTTTTATATCTTCTCTTTGAACAAGATAGAAATTTAGGAGTAATATGGCCTTACAAACCCAACAGTGAGATCTTAAGAGATCCAGCCTACAGCTCTTCAATGGGGTGTCACAGGGTCCCCAGGAAAAAAAATTGTAAATGTAAAATAATAAAATAAATATTGTTCTGTAGCAATAACAAAGTATAACATAAATTATTCTGTAGCAATTACACAAGAATATCCAGTAATGTCCCTGCCTACAATTAAACACATTCACTTACTGAAAATCGGGGGTATCTGCTGTGGCAAATGGGTGCAAGCCTTTGACCACAAACTTAGTCACTGCTCGGTGACGTTCGTCTATCCTGGCCTGAAAGGAGACGCTACCGGTAGACTGCAGCGAGAACTGCCAGCATCTGAGCCAGCCAGACTCTGCCTGTCTCTGTCATCATGGTCACCTAAATGCACAGTAATGGCAGGTTTTGTAATAAGGCAGATCGCGCTAACATAATATGCACTGTTAGTTGATTATTTACCTGCCGCATTAACGGGAGAGGACGCGCAAACGTTACCACTGCTGCTGGGTTGGCGCCGTGTTTCCTGCCAGGTAAATGACGCTCCGCAACGTGGTGACGTCATTCGGGGGCGACTGGAATCGATAAGGGAATCGTTTGCAAAAATGCCAAACAATTCGAAGGAATTGAAACAGTGGGAACCGGTTCTCAACGAGAAACGTGTTTCGATACCCATCCCTAGTCATAATGTTATGCCTGATCGGTGTAGATATTGATAATCCTGGTACCCAAGTCAGTTTATATAGTAAGTGTCATCCAGATTGATGCCCTAGGAGGAGTTAGGGAACATACGCTATGCTATGATCATTTATAATAAGATGTACACATGGATGCAGGAACCCCTTGCAAGACCAAAATGTGTGTTCAAGTCCAACTCAAGACCCATTTTGAAGTGATGCAGGGTAACAAATACTCTTCCCCTGCTACACTTGCTTGTGGAATACCTCAGGGCTCTATTCTGGGCTATCTTATTCTCCCTCTACATGCTCCCATTAGGCTCTGTTTTTCAGAAACACCAGATTTCCTATCACTCTTATGCAGATGATACACAGTTCTATCTCTCTCTAAAATCAGGTGCTGATAGTACATTGCATAAAGTTTCAGATTGTCTTAGTGACATAAAATGCTGGCTGTCTCTGAACTTTCTCAAACTAAACCATGACAAAACTGACATTGTAATTTTTGGCAACCAAGACTCTGTTAGTCTCATAAGAAATTACTTGGGCCCACTATCAGCTAATGTACATCCCCATGTTAAAAATCTTATCTTCATTTTTGATTCTACCCTTAAGCTGGACGAACAAAAAACTCAGTTGTTCGTGACAGTTTTTTCCAGCTTAGGAGCATTTCTAAAGTCAAACTATTTTGTCATCTAAAGATCTGGAAACCGTTATGCCTTCATTTCATCACGTCTTGATTACTGTAACTCTCTCTATTTAGGCGTCTGTCAGTCAAGCCTGTCCTGCCTGCAACTTGTTCAAAATGCAGCTGCAAATCTACTGACAGGTACCAGAAGGAGAGAGAGTATTACTCCGATGCTCGCATCTTTACGTTGGCTGCCAGTTAAATACAGAATTGATATCAAGGTTTTATTATTTGTTTTTAAAGCTCTCCATGGTTTGGGGGTGTATACATATGCATGTGTATGTGTACGTGTACATATATACTTGTATAGACAAGTGTATATAAGAGTCTGCTTGTGTGTGTATATATATGGATGTTTTGTAATATTTACCTAGAAATATAAACCTAGAAATGTGTTTAATGAGTTCATCAGAAAGAACGCCGATTAAGGCAATTGTGCATTGGCTTAATTTTACAGACCAGGAAACTATGGTTTCATATTGATTAGACAAACTCAGGACTGTTCATTTTTTCAAAACATAGCTAAAGAAAATATCAGCTTGATGGCACTGCAACTCCTGGGGAAAATTACTTATGTGTCTCTTCAACTGTGCTGGACAGAATAATAATAATAAAAAGAGACACAGTTAACAGCACAGCATTTACCCTTCTTCAGTCCTTCAAACTGCAGACACACAACGCCCCGGAGGCACCGAGTGCAAGCATCAGCAACAAAAGCACTGCTGAAGGATAATAGAAAAACACGATTTTGTCACGTTGTCATTCTATCAAGAGTAAAATATGACATTTTAAAAGTGAAAGAAATTGTGTTTGGCTCATTGTAAGTCAGATGGAAATGTAGGAGGTTATTTAGGTATAGCAGGTAATCTTTTTAAGTAAAGAGGTTGTTATGAATCACTTTGAAAAAAAATTTAAATCAAATATCAAATGAGAATTCACAAACAATTTCATAATGTGATGGGATCGCTTGTGGTTATAAAAGTTCAGATGATTATTACTCAAACCTTCAGCTCCCCTCAAGTTTTGGCTCACTATTTGGCTGTCTGACTGAAAACTCCGATTTTTTTATGAGCTCTAGTTTTGTGCAAAAAAGACAAAAATGGATATACAATCTGCCATTTACACTACCACCAACAGATAACAAATACACACAGAAATTAGCTGGTGGAAACTGGACAGCAAGGTTAGGTCTAAGGAGTTTTTAGAAACCAATAAGAGAGCTAAAAAGTAAATGACGGCTGTTTCAGATCATTATTCCAAATATATTATTCGTTACTGCCCCGTAACTGCTAAATTTGAGCATCTGTTTGTGGACTAGAGCGTGTTTCTGCTGCCCTCAGGGAAAAAATATCAAGCATATTTTTTTTAACATGATGTGTCTAAAAAGAAAAAAGGGTAAAATAACCTGTCTGATTTCAATGTTTTTGGTTTGTACAATCAGCACCATGTCTGCATTTAGTCACCTTTCCCATTAAAATAAAATACAAATGACATGGTTTGTTGGCTACCTCTGAATTCTCTTAGACTCTTTTGGAAAAAGTAAATGAATTTCCCCCATTTTCTATTAAAAACATAACAGATGTAAAAAGCTTTAACCATCAGGCCTATATTAGAGTGGGTCACAATTACTCACTAAGCCGCTGTGTTCCGGAGAGCCAAAATACACACAATGACCTGGCCTAAAATGACACTACTTAGTCCCATTATCTCCTCTTCATCCTCTCCTGCCTCTCTCACGGAGCAGTGATTCACAGAGACTTTAGAGGGCTTGTTACTGAAGCTGCCTTGTTAGCAGCTTTGATTAATCTTCATTTGAATTTCAGAAAAGGGCTAAACTGCTGCATTTCATGGATGTGGTGATTTTAGGGATTGGTGGTGATTTCAAGATCGTTCAGCCCAATGTGATGGAGGGATAATATTAGACTGTGTTCAAAGTAGAGGGAAGAAACTGGTGGAGCGGACATCAACAAAATATTTTTAAACATGCTGGTTATTCTTCATCTTCTTCCTCCTCATATCCTGAACTAAAGCCAGGGTTCTAACACATGAACATTTGCATAAACATACTTATTTATTCCTGAAATTGTCACAATTACTTGTTGTCAGCAGATAAACCACGTGACCCTCCTGTCTAACAACAAGCAAGCTAAACAACAGTAGTTAGCTATAAGCTAACATTATGCTAGCTAATATTAAGCTAGAGTGTCCTAAAATTAAAAACTTTTCTTTAAATAGAAACATAAAACAGTCTGATTATATTCTCACATTTTAAAAGAGTTTATTTGTCAGAGTCTAACAATGTTAGTGAAACTTTCTTTGAAGTTGGTTTAACACCAGCTAACAGGAGCTAGCAGTAGCAAAAACAGCAGAGCGGAAAAGGTTTTATAGCCCCCTCCAAAGTAAACAGATGTGGACCCCTAGCATATTGACAGCTGAGGTAAACAGCGGACTGACAGGCTACACTTACTACAGAGTTGTTTGTCCTAAAGTGGTCACCATAGCTAGGATTATGCAGTTGAATTATGAGAGGTAAGAAAACACAACTCAACTGACTACAATGTACTGATATCTAGCGGTGAGATTTTACATACCTTACCTTTAAGGACTCATAAATGGTGCTTCAGTGGTGCTACAAATTGGGGTAACTATAAAGGAAAAGTTTCTCATTTTCTTCTCTTTTTGCTAACAGCAAGGTAATGCAGCAACATCTCAGACTCTTAATCACTGAGAAAATTCAAAGTGTATCTAAGAATTTAGAGGCCCAAAAGGAGGCTTGGTAAAAAAAAATGTCAGCCAGCCCACTCAGCTAATATGTATTTTTAATTTGTTTCACCTCAGTTATTCTTTTGGAGTACAGGAATGCTCTGCGGCACTGGTTCATTTGAATTGAAAATGACAAAATTCTATTTCTCATTTCAAAAAATATTATTTGTGTGATTTATTCCAGAAAGTAACACTGCTGAATATTTAACTAAAAAAAAACCCCCTCACTTGTCAAGGCAGGATTAAACCTTGAGAAAAAGGAAAATCTGTCCTTCTGTGTGTTTACAGATGTATCACTAGAAATTTGAATAGACTGGAATGGGGTGCATTCATTTCAAAGTGAAAATCCAAACTAATTTGGATTTAGAAGGAGGCTGCAATGTCAAAATAAATCCTTTGTGATACCTTATTGGTACAGTACACCTCATCTGGTTTATTACAATGGAGAGCGCTTCAGTTGGAAAAATCAGGCATCAGAGGATAAAACCTCAAGATCTGCTGTGAACGTGAGGCACCCGCTTGATTGCTGTGTAGTGCAATAATTTGGCAAACTGCTGAGCTAATTGAAGAGATGCGTCTACCTTGACACTTGATTTCTCAACAGCTTGCATATATTTATAGTCTGTCAGCTGCTCATTGTGTGTCTGTGTTAATCACTCCTTGGCAATATTGTGCACCAATTTAGTCCAGACAATCTCGACAATATGCCGTCATGCTGTCCGTCAGAATAAACTGTAATCATTGATCACATGATCACAGCAGCTTTATCTAGTGTCACCATTAACGCTTAAAAAGCTAAAAACTTTAGATTGATATCATTGCTTGTGCCTCTGCAATTATTCCCCTTACGGCACTTATCAGTTTATGTTGTATTGTTTTTTTCTTGGCATGTTGTATGTTTTCTGCTCGGCTCTATGTGCTACTTTTAAAAAAAGAGGATCAACTTTGGCTATTGGCTCTGATTTGCTCAAGAATTTGCCATTGGTTTGGTGGTAGAATCGGTCTGTGGGCCATATTTTTCTCAGCAAGACACTGGATTATCGCCACAGTTCTTTTCAGTGCTTCGCACCAAATCTTTCTCTCTGTCTCATTGTGCCATTTCCTGGCTATTTCAAGGCAAACCTCAATTTTTTTCATGGCCTCATACTTTAAAAGCTTCAAAACCTGGGGGTCTTACAATCACTACAGACCTTCACGAATACGCTTAAAGTCCTGTGAAAACAATTTGGAGTAAAAAGCAAGACTGACTGTTTTCTTTTCATGACGTTTTACTTATCATCTCACCATTGACTAATGATAACGTGTCTGTTCCTTTTCAGGAAAATATAATCCCGCTTGACATGAAAAGGTCCTCTGCAGACTAAATCAGTCCTCATAGAGAAAGCAGTGAATGAGGATGATGGTCCTATGCAGCAATTGTTGAGTCACGGGAGGTAGATGTGCAGTTAGGGGGCAGCTGTGTCTATTGTCAGAAGGATTAAGGATTTTCTAAATAAAGTGGAGAAGAGGTGGATGGAGACGCTGGTGCTCCTTTAAATACTTCATTAGAAAAGTAGCATGGAAGATACAAGGCAAGAGATTTTACACAAAGACATACACAGGCACCTACCCACAGAAACTCTGGTGACAGTTAGCTACAACTGTGTAATGGGTATAATATTTTTTTATAGCTCATAAAAAATGACATTACATACACTGTCAAATCGGCACATAATGATTAAGATTGACTGGAACACATTCACATTTATATCTGTTTGCATTTATAAATTAGGCAACAAGTGTTTGCAAACCTTTGCCTCAGACAGATGCAGTCACTCTCAAACAGATTGGCAGACTACAGCTGTTCAGGCAGGCGTTTTCTGAATGAGTTACCTGTGCAATCAAAGGTGGTCGCCCAGAGGATGTTGCATGCTCGACTGCAGCTACTTGTCATTTTGCATGACCACCAGGAAACCTATGCTACTGCTAGTTGCAGGGAGGTTGTTGTTTTTACTTTGCCAAGAGGATACATGAGAAACTGGGACTGTTGTCGAGGGCCCAACATAACAGGCCCCGTTTCTCATGTAGCTACATGGCAAAATTAAATACCCACGCCCCCTGTTTTTGTTGCCTAGACAACCACCTATGTTACATCTCTATAGTATTTGAGACTTACCACATTCCAGAGAGACAGACAACCATTTACACCTATGGGCTGAAGAAGTCATTCGGTTGAGTGACGAAATGTTTCTCCCACTGAAAACCCCACGTCTAGATGAACAGAATCAACTTCTTTGGGATCACCAGTTGACCTAACGCAATCGACTGCATGTCTTTGTTACTGTAAGAAGAAGCTGGAGCATCCGGGGAGAACCCACATAAACATGGGAAGAACCAGATAGGCATCAAACCCATGACCTTCTTGCTGAGTGGAAACAGTGCTAACCATCATGGCATTTCTGATGCTGCAATTCTGTTGAGGATGCTATTGGTGACCGTTAAGTTACCTCTGGGCGATAAATGTTGAGTGTGACACATGAAATAAAAGCAAACAGCGATCGCTACATCGCATTTGGAAAATCAAGAATTGGGATTTGTATCAAAACTTTTTTTGAAAAACATATAGATGTTAGTATTTGCTGAATGTGTGACAATGTATCTGCACAGTTTCGGACAGATTAGCACACCCATTGGGAAGAAGTATAGTATATACAAGATGTATATAGCAAGATATTAACATGCTAACATGTTAGCATGCTAACATACTTGGAGAGATGAGTGTTGTCAACATTTTAGTAGCTTTAGAGTGTTAAACTGAGTATTTATCAGCAGTTGTCTTGTCACACACCTCTGCCCTTTACCCCTCTTCTCCTTTGCTACTGCCTTAATGCACACCACACATCCATCAGCAGTAAGTATGTTGACCCTGACATTTCCCCTTTTCCTCATGTTCTCTGTATGCGAGGTGCAGCTCCCACTCAACAATTAACACGCAGCTGCTTAAAGGCAGCTGAGTATGTACTGTTTTTAAAGAGCAAGCTTGGTTAGCTGTGACAAAGGAGCTCTAATTCAAATGTTTCTTTTATGTTTCAGTGATGATGTATGGAGCTTTGTAAATGAAATGGAATGAGAAATTTATAGACTGAATAGATTCGTTTATCAAGCGTACAAGCCTTCTGTTTGAATACTGTCATGTTTGGCTAATTAGAGAGAACTAATGTGTTTTCCTTGTTTGTCCTCAAGCTTCTCACTTTTTAAATGCAACCCATGCCGAGTTTGTGAGGTTATATCTTGCTCCCACATGCCTGTCAGTGGAGACTGCTGGACTCAGCTGGTGGAGTTACGTAAGATTCACCTGTAAAAGCACATCTGATAACGGAGACGGAAAGAGCTGAAGCACATGTACCAGCACATGCACGTGTACTGCTTCCTAGAGCTACACTGAATCCTGTCGCACAAACGCAAACATTACATAACCAATGTACACACTTTGCATTGTCTATCACCTGTAGGGACTGTAGAGTGTGGCTGCTGTCCTACTGCTCCTATAGGAACCAGGATTATATTCTTAGCATCCATGTTCTTTCTTCGCAGTTGCAGTTCATTGTTAGTTGCACTCGACATGCTATAGAGGCTTTACAAGAGTGATACAAATGCCTTAGCAACCTCAATGACTGCCATCAAACTCCTTGACAGCCATGCATGAAACAGCAATGTGAAGAAAGTGGAAGGTTTGTCATGACTATGTGGAGTGAAAGTGGAGCAGTTATTTGCTCATATTTGGATATTTTGCAGTGACCAGCTTACACAGATTTGAAATATGACTTATTCCCATTAAAAACTATAATATTGGCAATCTGTTATTGCAGTACTGTAAGTTGAAGTGAACTAGTCTATGCATTTATTATGTTTAGGCTGGGCAACTGTAGTTACTCTTCCGGATGCTTTCAGTTACTCTCCAAAAAGCTCCCAGTGGTCCCAAAACACTGGAATAATAGTACTGATCAGGTTCCTCCCATATCAGCCGATTGTCCGTAACATTCATATCCTCCAATACTAGTCTAGTTTTTATCATCAGGCTTAAAACGTTCCTTTTTGATGAAGCCTATAGTTGGGACTGAGGACCCCAAAACATCCTTTAGTCATGTAACTATAGTACTCATAATGCACTCTGTACCTGTCCTCTACTCTATGCTGTTTACCCTCCATAGATTTATGCCACTGCTGTAAGCCAGTAACTTTGTGTCCTCTCACTTTCATGCTATTTACCTTGCCGTCAGGGTTCCTGTATTGAATGATGTTGATTTTACATTTTAAAACCCGACCACAAGCTTTCAGGACAAACCCGTGTCACCTGGAGCACCTACCTGTTGCCATCTTCTCTAAGATGCAATTTATTTTCTGTCATGGCTTCACCTGGGCCACCGCTCAGGCAGCTGTGATGTCTCACTGGAGGGAATCACCCTTGTGTTCTGAGGACACCTTTTCTTTACTGGAAGTCATTCTGGACACTATGATGTCCCTAACAATAGCACATTTTACATTGCGCTGGAAGAGGAAAAAACATTTTTCTTGTGCTTGTCTTCAGTCAAAATGCTCGTGAGACAACATGAAAAATATAGCATTGTATAAACCGTGAAAAGAAACTGTCATTTATTTTTGAATTTCTAGAATTCTGGCTATATATGAACTTTTGACCTCCACTGTAACTTTGGATTTAACACTCTTACTAGGAAGAGGAAATCTGGAGGGCTACAAAGTACATGTGAAGTTAAATTTTAAACTGTTGCATAGAAAAAAGCATTCTGATGACTGGTGACTGCTGTTGTGATTTGGCAGTTTAAAAATGAAAGTAGAATAGAATTGAAGTTGCACCACTGAAATGCAAATAATCCTTGCATGTCTTCTACAAGTGCCTGACATTTTATATCATATTTGAATTCAGCACATCAAAATCAATAAGAAATTACACATTTTTAATCTCCAAAGCAGATAACTTCTGAAAACTGTTAATTGTAAGCTAAATTAAAAGCAAATTTATTTATTTATTTTTACAAAAATATAATTTCTGAATATGCAATAAGACATTTTATCACCCATTCCCAGTGTGTAAATCACCTGCATTTTGATAAGAAACATCTTGTAGTCCATTGTGTTTCAGATAGCCATTTTTTCCTCAATTATTCATCCAATTTTGATAAAATTGGACCTGTATCAAATATTAAATGAAATGGTCAGTTTAATCTGTTAAGTCCATTGTGTTTAGAAGCAAGGACGTGTAGGTGTAGGGTTATGTCTCAGCGTCTCAGTCAGGGAAAGAAACAAATGGCCAATTCAGAGGTGATTACAAGATCCAAGTTATATTTAGTAATTAATAAAAGCAGTAGAAGGCATAGGGATCCTGAACTTGAAGTATTACTAAAACACTTTGAAAGAATTGTTAACTCAACAAAGACAGAGGACAACTGACCTTGAAAAAGTAAAGCTAGGCTTGAATTTAGTGGTATTAAACCTGCCTAACATTTACAACAAATGTAAGTCTGCGCTCTGCTGTAATGAATTGCAGTATTTCCACTGCTACAGACTCATGCTCAATGGCGGATTTTACTACCAACATTAACACCAATATACTGGACTTGAATAGCAAGTATTACCAATATTTTAAGCCATTTACCACATTCTAATCCTCAAATCTACAATAATGCTCAAGAGGATTTAGTGAGACTAAATGCAGCACTGCAATCACTTTAGCCAAGATCCAGTCAAGGGCTATTAATTTAGAACATTTTCCACAGGTACTGAACACATAAATGTGTAAGAGAACACAAAAATACTCATGAGCATTCTTCAAATAGTAACACAAACTAGATTGTTTTGCAGGTCAAACCACTGGTTATGTTGTCACTAGTTTGATTGAAGTGTTCTCCTTTGAAATGTCAAAACTGTTGCTCTCGAATGACAAAAAAAGACTTCACATTTTTAACTAAGTGTTACAAGTGTCTGAATGTCAGCTCTGATGTGATCTCTGGGTAGTCTACAGAGGTATTTCTCTATGTCAGGGCCCTGGAGAAGGGAAAAGGTTAAAACAGGGCAGGAGTAGGCAAATGCAAAACAGGACTGACATTTGAGTGATTTTTTTCCAATGTTTGTTAGGCCTGTCTATATTAAGTTAATATGATCTTCTATGATTTCATGTGCTGAAGGAAGATTTAGCAATTCTGGATTAAACAAACAAACAATAAATATGCACTTGTTTCAGATATTCTGATTCATAAATTAATGGAACTGTACTGATAACTGGGCTGGATAACCAAAATAGAAATATTGCAGAATCAAGTGGGAAGACGTGCTTGTCTGGGAAAAACTACCTGACATGCAAATAGAAAAAAATTGTTACCACAAATACTGGTGAGGGAAAATAACAGGACTAATGTTACCCAACAATTAGAAAGAAACTAAGACTTAAGAGCGGTTGGGCATCATTGACCCAGATTCTTCAAACTGGATACTGTTTTCCTTGATAACAGCTTTGGACAATGTCACAATATTTTAACCACCTTCACGAATCATCTGCTGGAAAGTTTTTCAGTGTACTGGTAGAATTTCTTGACTTTTTAACTCACTGGAGACAATTTATTTGTTTTGTGCCCGTGATTCATATGCTGTTTGTCCAGAACCACTCAACTAACTAAAAATCTTAAACTGAAGAAATGCAAAGACTTCAGACTTAAAAATAGTAAAGAACTTCTTAACATTCCTTAAGTGGAGTCGCAAAAATCATCAAATGATGAGTTGAAATGGGCTCTCATTAGGGCTGACCAAAGGAAGAAAGACAGAGATGTGCTGCAGAGAAAAAGTTTATCAGGGTTAGATGCCTCAGTAATCGCTAATTAACAGCATCTCAGATTAGAGCCCACATCAATGCTTCCCAGAGTTCAAGTAGCAGACGCATCTCAACATCAATTGTTGAGAGGAGACTGCATATATCAGACCTTCACGATCGAACTGATGCAAAGAAACTGCTGCTGAAGGAGACTAAGATGAAAAAGAAAGCTGCTTGCACCAAGAAACAGAGATAATGGACATCAGACCAGAGGACCTCTGGCCTTTCATCTCATGAATCACAAGATTTTTGTTTCAGGACTTGCTGTATTTAGGTGAGATACAAAGAACGGCAATGGATGTAATATGATTGCTCAATTTTAAATGTGATGGGTGGAAGAGGAGGTAGGATGCTTTGCTAGTGAGACTATTTGTTATTTATTTCATTCAGAACAACACTTAACCAGCATGGGTGCCATCTTGCAATAGGATGCTAGTAGGGCTAGCCTTGAATAAAAAAGATTTTCAATTTTGTCGATATAGCACCAAATCACAACAGCAGTCGTCTCAAGGAGCTTTATATCGTAACGTAAAGACCCAACAATAATAGAGGGAAAACCCCAACAGTCCAACAAGCCCCCATGGGCAGATATTTGCTCGACCTCACCTCTGCTAGTTTGAAACATTGAACTGGACCTCTCCGTCATGTTTGTGGTGTTGGAGCATTTTTGATGGAATGATCTGACAAACAATCAAATTACCTCTGGAAAACTTCAAGATATGTTGAGGAGGTAATTTAGCCATTTGAATCATCGGTGTTGGCTCAAACACACATCTAAAACCTGCAGGACACCGGCCTTTGAGGCCTGGAGTTCCTCCACCCCTGCTCTACAGGCTCCTGTAACATGTTTTACTGTCAAGGAAGCAAAGGTTATGAAGTCGTGACCTCAGTGTTCACAAGGCCTGTTGATACTGTGAAGTTACTCCACCACAAGCACAAATCATACAGATTTGTTGAACACTGGATAATTTTCATCCAATTATATATCTACAGCAGCCTTGGGAGAGAATGCCAAGGTTTCCTTGTAATGAAACCAACTCTGGTTAATATGAATCACTCAAATGAGCCCACGCGGATGAACACATGGTTGTTGCAGGAGTCAGTCTGTTCTGTAAAGAATTTAACACATACATTTAAATTAAATGGAAATCTAAGCTGTCTACTCATATCTTTGCAGGAGGTCCCATGAATGCTGCATGTGGAATCACATCAGTGAATTAAAAGCCCCCTGCCGGGATGCTGCCTGTTTTGTTTCAAGCTTTAAGTACTTGAGCTGGAGAAAGACGAGTGAAGAGAGAGACGAGTCAGATGAAGCGAGACTGAAAGTTTGGGAGAAATAAGTTGGACGGAGGAGGAAGGAGAGCAGACTAAAGAAGATGCTGAGTGAGGATGCAGGTGCAGTGAGGTGCGTTTGAAAAAGGTGGTTGAAGAGTTTGAAAGAGAGTAAAGGGTAACAAACAAGATTTCACAGTGCGTTCTCGCTGCGAGTGTGCTGTACTCAGCCCACCAGATTAACACCATTCATTTGCACTGCAGATTTCCACACTTCAGAGGCCGATTTGTTCAGGCACCCCGCTGGGTTGCACGGGGTTTGGCCAATCCATTCCCGCATATTTAAAACTGCGGCTTCTTCCACTGCCTCGGTTGATATTCGCCGACTTAAAATTCCTCAAATGTATTTTTTTTTAATAGAAGATATAAAATGGCTATTTACAGCCATGACCTTTCTCCCCCACTAGTTGTTGAAGATTGCGTGCTTTGGGTGATTCTAGTGATCTAGTGAGTCAGGCTTTGAGGACTGAGGCGTGTTTATATGGAGCTCACGCACAGCCATGAAAGCATGAGCCAGAGTTCACAGAGCATAGCAAAGACCAACCTTTTCTCATTTTTGCTGCAAAGAGAGGGGCAGCAACATGTTTGATCGTGAAGGAATGTTTGCTGTGTAGAAACATTTTTACCAGAGGAAAGAAAGTAATTGATTTTTTCAGTTTTTATTATTAATCGACCGAGGACCCAGGATTCAGACCAGCGGCCAGAAGTGTAACATTTGTTGGCTAAAATGTACAAACCTTTGCATTCTTAGTAGATTTTTATAGCCGCAATAATAAAACAATGGGTAAGTGAAGTTAATGATATTGATTGTTTTGGGTCCAGAAATTCAAGTGGATGTTACAGCTCTTCTCGAGGTGCCTGGTCGTAGTGTAAAAGTACTGGCAACCGCCAGTACCTTGCAGACTACCATGTACTGCTGTGCGATTTTGGTATCAATCCGATACCAAGTAAATACAGGGCCAGTTTTGCCAATACCAATACTGATAGCGATACTTTTAACCTATATAGGAAGCTTATGTTGGGAAGAGCAGTGCGTCATCATGACTCACGGGATGGCTCATCATCAATTTGCAAATAATGACCACTACCTCAGTCTGATTTTTACTTTCCATAATACTTTCAAGCTTTTCATGTACTTTGCAACTGGGTTTTTTGGAGATCTGCTTTTTCTACCCGTTTCCCTTCATTAAGAATGGCTTCTCGACAGCTACCCTTCAGATCGTTTCCACGAACTACAGCTCCTACACTGGTTTTTTTTGTCATCACCCTGCAGCAGAATACTTGCTTAAGCAGAATGACATTTACTTTTACTTTGAGTTATTTTCTATCACTTAACCTTTCGCCGAATCCGGCTCTAATTGCGCGAGCGCTTTCTCGGCGTGGACATTAGAGTGAGCACAGGCGTTCTTCTGCCTCACCGAGAAGGGATTAGGAGTCGAACATAACAGCGGGTTGACCCTCCGCTTGCCACGTGCGCTTCTGCTTCTCTCGTGGCTTCTTTTCCCCGCCAGGTGTCCGGCTCCCCGCCGAGGCCCAAGTCTCGCCGATGAAATTGAAATTAGGTATTAAACTCTATTCCTACCTTGACTCTCTCTTTCTAAAATAAACCCACCTCTCATGCTCTCACTCTTTTGGTTGTATTTGTGCTCCTGGCAGGTAGGACTCACGCTGAGGTACAAGCTTTTGTGCACGGATGTGTATCAGTGTGTGTGAGCACAACACCTGCGGTTTAATGTCCCCATTTGATTCACACTATAGGGGAATTGCTGTAGGAAAAAAAAAACTCATATTTGAAGAAATAAAGGCTAAAAGATGTAATAGCAGTTGCCATGACAATTGAGTCCTGCTTGCACTTAATTTTTGAGTCCATTATATCAGAGATTGGCAGTAATACAGTGTTAGCCATAAGTGGAAATGTCAGGATCCAGAAAAAGAAAGTGTCATGTACATGTGTTAGCCTGGTGTTTGCCGAAGCCTTTTTGCTGTCAGAATGTGGTTGGTGCCGGACACAGGTACTGTCTGAAAATATTAAGCCTCTGCCAGTTGTTTCTCTTTGTAGCAACAGTGCGTGGGTTGCACAAGAACATACAAGATGTCTGTGTGTCTGCTTTGGTGTTTCATTATTGTAGTGACAAAAATCTTTTTCCTATCGCTTTTCAGAAGAATGTGTGCGCTGTATGTCGACTAGAAAGAAAAAACACAAGGCTGACCAATCAAAATACACCTCGCCATTGGGCTTAACATGCAGAAAACCTTAATTGGGAGAATAAACCAACCATCCATTAACAGAGTCTCCTCGGTGCTTGAATTAAAGCAGAAGGGCACTTGAGGACATGTAGACCAGCTTTTGTTTGCACAGTAGACATTTAGCCAGTGGTGCTAGTCAGTAAATAATAGCTTGACTTGCACAGTCATATGAGGAGGAGGCTGTTGCTTCCACATTATTACAGCAAAGGCTGAATACTCCCACACTTTTTTTTTCTCCTTTGTTCCACAAACGGTGACCCCTTTCACGACTTGTTAGCTTGACTGCCAGCTATGTTTCATATTCAGTTTCACTGGACTAAATAAATCGTGTGCACGGTTTATCAGAGCGCCTCAAAACAGAGACTCCTGGTGTTTTTACGAGTATAGAAACTAGTTTTCTCCCCTCAAAGGCAGTTTGTCTGTTTGTCTGTCTGACTGTTTGTTAGCAGCTTAGCATCTACAGTAAAATTCAGGTCAAGGTTGTTGTGGTCCTGGGTCTGTGACCCAGTGTTTTGTAGCTGTTTCCTTTGTGTTTCTTGATTATTTGTTATTTATGGTTGTCACTGTTAATACTTTTGGTCCTTTTCTAGTAATTCTTGTTCTCAGGTTTTGTATTTTGAGCTCCTTCTGTTCTGTGCGACTGTGCCTGCCCTGGTCCCACATCCCCGTGCTTCCTCCCTGTTGCCATTTCTGATGTGTTAAGCTTGTGTCTGTGCAGACCTGTTTTACTTTGAAGGTCCATGTCTATGTGAATGTGTCTGGACATGCATGCCTAGGTCAACTTATTTGACAACAAAATCAAAGTCAAAGCAGAAAGTTTAGCAAAATCACAAATGGCATGGATACATCTTAAAATCTCAAGTTTTTAAATCTTATAGAAGCCAAAGGCTTCAGCTAATTCTGCTCTAATCATATGGGTATAGATAATAAAATACACACATTTAGTATGGTCATAGGTCAAAGGTCAGACTTTAGTATGTTGCTATAATAGCAGGCTGAGTATGCTGTAATAAACACACACACACACATATATTTATATATATATCCTCCTGTCCTTCGGGGGGAGCTGCGCTCTCTGAGTGCTCTTGTAATACCTGTAACTGCAAACAAATGAATGTATTACCGCCATAAAAGTACTCGTCCACCTGTCTCTGTCCCTAATTGGCTGTGTCAGCTGTTTCCACCCTCTTTGGGTTTTTCTCATTTCTCTGTTTTGTGCCTCCTCCTTTCGTTTGGCCCCTGTCCTCCTGCCCATGACCTGGAAATAAATCTCAGCACATCATATTAAAGGACGTCTCAATTCCCAAAATACAGAAGGACAGGGGATCAATAACTGAGGATGCAGAGATATCCTTTGTGGAGGCATGACAAGCAGCTGGGATATACAAATCATGTCGTGGAGAGGCAAGAAATGACATCCTCTCATGCATTCCTACATCCTGAATTTATTTTAAAAAATGACTTATGTATAAAAGCTGTCATGAAAACTGCTATAGATGTGTGGCATCTGGGATTGTAAAATATAGCAGTAGGCTGTGCCACAAGTAATAATTAACTGACAGCACTTTAACATGACGGCTCAGAAGAAAGGATGTCTTACTTTTGTTAAAATTGCTCTTTATTATTCCTCGCGTCTCTTCCTCCCCGCCTCTGCCTGCTTCTCTGGTGGGAGAAATGAGAAAGGAGGCTTGTGTTTCTTCAGTTTCCCCCCCCTCTTTGTTTGCTCCCTGTTTGTCTGGGTGTGGCGTACGGCTCCAAAACCTGCTGCTGCTCTCCTCGCATGCCTGAGGTTCATCATTCACTAACACGAGTGCTGCATGAGGTTGTCTTTCTGCAAGAGGTTTTTACAAAGTTGCTTGTTGCTCTTTGAGTTGATTAAGTACCAGCAGCTTCATCCTATCCATAGCTGCATCTCTAAAGAGAAAGAGATGTGTGCTTTTTTCACATGACATAATGTAAGTAGAAGAAGGTACTTTTAGCCTCCTGGGGATTTATGATTCAGCAGGAAAGCTCATGCCGTAACTTCATCGTTACCAACTTTATTATACTTTTGTAACTTCTACTCATTTATTTTGTCTTATTTTTTTAAATTTCTATTTAATTTTTTTTCTTTTAATTCATTTTAGTTTCAGCTAGTTTCTGGAGTGGCAGACCAGCACCAGGGAGTAAAGGAAGAAGGTGCTGTGTGAGAAAGCAGAGAATTACGTTCATTTCACGCTAGTTACAGACCTTTGCACATCTATAGTACCTTCCCGCTTTGAGAATACAAAGCACACGGGACAAACTTGTACTGTACACGTGATAGGTGGTTTGGATTGAGGTTGAATTCTTGAGGTCGAGACCACCTCCTGCAAAAGAGCCTCGGTCTTCTTGTTTTGGTCCAACCCGAGTGTGACACCTGCACTAACGAACCGCACAAAGTGGAAAACAAACCCGTTTGATTTATGTGTTTGGAAGTATATTTGTCGTGAAAAAGCGACAGTAAGTATCCTAGGAAACAACACACACATTCAGCTATGTAAGCTATTAAAGTTGGTAGTTTGTTAGTGATGCATATATTCAAAATTCTCAGTGATTATGAAATCTTTAATGAACTAGAAATAGCATTTTGTGAGCTACATGTCAAATTTGTGCTAATACCCACTAATGAATTTGTGGGATATTATTATTTTGTGGGACTGTCCCCCCCACCCCACCCCCACAAATAACTTAAACTTCATCTTCCGGTGTTCTTTTTCTTAATGCATAATGCATGACCAGATCTCTGAGCAGCAAACAGCGCCTTTGTTCGATATTGACAGCAAGAAATAGATGCAGAAAAAATAAGAAGGAAGAGAAGCAGAAACACTTCCTTTGATTAAAAGCTTGGTTCTTTCATCTCGCCCACTGTGAAACCTTCATTCTGGCATTCCAGCGACACAAATCCTCGTTCTCTCTTGCTTTACATGCCAATTTGACCAGTTTTCTGTGTGCTTCTGTGATCCTTGCCCCAATCAAAATCTGACTCCAGCATCCCTTTACTTCTCACCCTTCCATCACTACCTGCTTTACACTCTTCTCTGCCTGGCACTTGCACCGGTGCTGCTTCATCCACGAGGAGCTAGAAAGCTAGAAAATGCATGTTGAAGAGGAAGAAACTGTCTCACATCCTCAAGTGAAGGATAGTGAGGCTAAATTATAATCTCCCGTTCATTATTCTACAGATTTGGTGTCTTTTCATACACTGTGCACACAGCTGCTCAAAATATGAGCAAATTTTAAGATGATGCGCCGGAACTGACAGCAGATTTAAGTTCTGTCACTTAATCACACCTTTGCCCAATTTGTCCAGCACCGCACAAAACACAAAAAAGTTTGCTGACTGTTCCAGCGTGAAGTTTTGCAGCAGACAGACAGAAAAAGATGTGCTCCAAGTTTCTTGTACAAGTCTCGTCTGTATTCTGAAGCCAAAAGCTTTGCTGACTGCCTCAGAAATCTGCCTGAGAAATGTCAGCAATTACTCCTGTCAGCTGTCTTCTATTCCCTTGTTTACCTAGGAGACTATACCTCACTGTTATTGATCTGCGGTGCATAAAAGGTCAGAGGATTGAAGATGACAAGCAGCCGTGGTAACCATGGAGATCCTTTCTTGCTCAATCTCTCACTGAGCATAGCATCATCGGTCGATAGGTAAAGCTTGGATGCTGGTGGCTTTGGTGTCAGGGTTCATGTACGGGTAAGGGAGTCGTAATCTACTCCCTGTATGTAATGTGCTGCTTTGGCCCACAAACATGCACACAGAGCACAGAGCGTGTTACGCCATTTACAAAAAATGTACAATTATAATGAATAACTAACAATTAAAAGGAGTTTAATGATTGTAAATATATGCTGAGATAATAAGATTAAGAAAATCTACTACAAGTAAACTGTATTTACATGTTTATATTTTGCACTTTACAAAAAAGGAGGACTATGATAAAGGTCATGGTTGCTGGCACATCTAGCAAAGTAGTTCACCTAAAAATTCTCAGATTGAAGAACGGTACCGCCGGAGATCAAAAAAGAAGCCTTAGCCTGAGGAGCTTTGAAAACTAGCAAGCAGTTTGGTGGAACTTGGCAGTAACCAGTTAAACCTTACAGGAAACACACTGATCTCAACCCTCTGTGATTCATGCACAAACACAGCTTAAAGACTCCTAAAACAGATTCTCTTGTGATTGTGAGCTTGCAAATCTCGCAAGGATCCAGTTGCCTTCCAAAGAAAGCATAGTTGGCAACAAACAGGACATTCAGTATCCAGCTCTCTTGTACCTCACAGCCATGATGTAACTCCAAGTGTTGAAATTGCAGCATTAGCCCTGATTCCATATGTCACCTCGCAGGAAGACTGAACCCACTTTGAGTTTTGCTGCAGTGCTGATCACAGAGGACAGAGCCAGCTGAGTTATGTCCCCACAGCTTACAAGCGTAGTTAGGGTGAAGCATCTCAGTCTAACATGCAGATTTCTGTGTTTTATGCAGCCAGCCATGAAATGTTAAAGTGTGAAACGTGGTATCATCAAAAAACAGTAATATTTTTTATTTATTTTTAGCACAATTCACACAAGTTGATGGGATAAATGTGCTGCTGCAGGTATGCTGATGAAGTTTCCACTCAAAGTACTTTATTGTTGATCTTTTTTTTTTTTTTTTTAAACAATCTTTTGTCAGCTTTTTTTTCCGTTTCAAGAAGGCACAATTTTGTGACTGAAAAAAAAAGATTTAACCAGAAGCATCCAGTGGGAATCAGCTCCCCCACAAAGAGGCCTCTGCCCTCTAGCACTCTCAGCATGAGCTCGACAGCTGGTAGGCACTCCACCGCTGGGAGGTGTATGGCACAATGTTCTCCTTCTCCTCTATGTGATTTAGAGTGCTGTAGAACCACACGCTACCCTGTTTTCTTAATTTCTGCCAAAGTAAATAAAGTAGATTTGAAAACTCCAGTAACAAGATCCCTACATGCTGAATGCACCAGCATGGCTTCAGACTTGGTGACCCAAACATTATGCGTACACTGTAGTTCAGACAATGTTTGTTAGTTAGCTTAATTGAGCAGGGGCAGTTACTGTTCTGTCCAAAGCTAAATAAATATGCATACAACAACTCAGACAAAAGCTCATAAAAACACATTTACCTAATTTGGGCAGAGCCAAGCTGGTTGTTTCTGTTTTTTTTGTAGTCTTTATGCTGTTCCAACCAAAGGCACTGCTGGTTGCAGCTTCATATTTACTATAAAACCTATCTATATTGGGGGAAAAAAAGAAAAATGAGCCAATAACTTTAGAAAATGTCACACTTTTTCTTTCTACTTGGTGTTCTTAACCTTTAATTCAATTGCAAATAGCACAGATAACACCTAGGCTTCAAAGTGAATTGAACAGTATGAAGGATATTAAAAGTAAAGTTGTTGTTGTGTGTGTGTTTTTAAAGTGTATAACATATATTACACAGAAAAATGAAGAGGAAACTTTTCCAGGTTTTGCAGGTTCTGCTCTATAATAACAAGCTGACATTTGAAGTTAGTGAAGACATATTGAAGCCTGTTTTTCAAACTAAAAGAAGAAGAAAAAAAAACCAGTTTGAAGTTTTAAATCTTCAAGTTATTATTTGGTATTAGGTATCTCAGAATTTTGACTTAACGACTTAATGACTGAAAAGTTTCAGGTATAATTTGTTTTTTTTCAATTTATCATTATGGGGTATTTTTTGGAATAAGGCTGTAACATGACAAACTGAGGAATGTTTTAAGGATGCACTCTGTATTGCTTTTCTACTCTACTTGCACACTCAAAGTGCTTTATACAACATTTATATATTTACCCAGTAACACACATTGACACAAGCAACTTTTTTTTTTTTTTTTTTACATCTAAGTGCTTTCTAGCTCTCATTCACAGACATTCAACCTCTGATGAACGCATCGGAAACCACTCTGGGTTCAGACTGAAGCAGCGAGGGATCGAATCCCCAAAGTTTCTGATTAGTAGATAATTTTCACCACTTCTTAAGCCACCGATTGTTTCTTTCAGTGGCAGTACCTGGTACTATTACCTTGGCTGGGGTTCCAAGTGATCCAAAAACGTGACGTCAACAGACTCGAGGAGTCATGAAAGCATCTTCTTCGACAAAAATCAGAAACTGCCATTTTTTAAAATATTGCAAAGAAGGTAATGGATGCACAAAAAAACAACTGCGTGTGAGTCTGACAAATGATGTCACTTTTGATGAGATTTTTGGCCACGTTGCTACAGTATAACGACTATTAGATAATTGTCTTGGTCTTCAGCATCTGATATTTTGTGGCTGGTGCATCAGGGCGCCAATGCTGAAGAGCAGCTTTATTCATAGCACGAGTAGCTTTGACGAAACACAATATTTGGAGCCAAGGAAGCCTCAACATGTTTGTTCTAATTTGATAGAAAATATCTCATAATGTGTCCAGAGTAGAAGGAAATAAATATTTTATTTTGTCAATGATTTAAAAAACTGTTATCAGTTGGTATGAAAACACTAATTTGGTTTAAATGTTTGACTCAATCAAAGATTTACCAAATGGTGAAATCAAAGTATCCAGTTCAGACAGTTTTCTTTAATTACTTTACATAATTCGATATTTTCAATTATTCCGCAATTATATTTTTACATATTAGCCATTCAGAGACTGACCGTAGAACATGGGCACCATTAAGGGTAATAAATCCAATCATTAGTAAAGCAACATGTCTGTTTTGGAGTAATTTGCAGCTTCTCATTGCACCCTTTCATGCATAATGTAATGGTTTTAGTCTGGGTGTTCAGAGCAGGGAAGATGTGAGAAAGAGGAGATCACGGCTAACAGCTCGTTATGCCATGCGTTCCAGTAGCTCATCAGTGGGCAGCCAGTCAGCCATTAAGTGTAATATGTTATTAAACATTTATTTGGTCCAAGGCCCCTGCTTGTGCTACATTACATCTCCATGTTGGTCATTAGAGCATCAGTTGCATAATGAATTCAATGTGAACCACAGTGGGCCGGAACCAGTCGAGGTCAAAGGGCAGCTGGTTGACTCTGAAACATGGAAAGTTCCTGAAGAAAACTTACAGTGTCGCATATTACACTTCAGCTAAATATAGTATAACTCATATTACAGTTATTGTAAGTTCTGCAATCAAATCCATGAATATGTTAACAATTAAATAAGTTTTAAATCACAGTGGATTACAATCAAACGATGACGATGTGATTTAAGTTCAGCTTTTTAGCATCATTTAGCAAATACTGCATTAAGTGTTTGGGAATTGCAGCCAAAACTGGATTGTGTATGTAATATCATATGCATACACATGCTTTTTCGATTACATATAGTGAACCCTTGCTGTCTTCCTGTGTTAGCCCTGTGACCGACTGGCTGTACCCATGTGTTGCAATGCGACAGCTGGGATGGGGTTTAGCCCTCCTGCAACCATGAATTTCACAAGCAGGTTAGACAGACGATGACTGTCTATGGCCTGAACTGGTTCAAGGGTGGGGGGGGAGCTTGATTGGCACACATGTGACAATGTTCATGCAAAGTTTGGTCAAGGCTGGTTCATCCATTTAAGAGGAGAGCGGGTAAATAAAGACATAGATGATGCCTGTGTGAGTAGCCTGTGTAGTCTTTCCAAACCTAGATAAACTTACACTCTGATCTTTGTTTGAGAGCAAATAGTAGCAGTGGAAGTTTCTTAGTGTTCCTGTGCGTTTCTGCATCACATGTGCAGGGGCCAACTTTGAATTTCTGGAACAGGACATGTGGCTTAACACAGTAATAATTATATGGATTTATTTCAACACCATGTCCAGCAGTGAAGGCAGTGTTCTTCAGCAATAAGGTTAGCCTATTGCTTCCGAAATAATAAAGGCAAAACATTGTTTGCATTTACTATAAGTGCATTTGTGTAGTTGTGCATGGTCGCATGAGTATGTTTAAATCTGATTTCTTTTTTTGATGAACTCAATGAGGCACAGGAGGAGTGCTAGAGAGTGGGCACTCTTAACTATCCAAACACACGCCACAGTGAGGTGCCACTATGCTAAGCTGTGCTGGGTGACTCAACATAGTTCACACTATAGACCTCACTGTGGGATACAGTTAAACACACACACACAAACACACACACAAATATCAGAGTCCAGCCACAGCTCATTACTGCTGGTTGAAATGGAGCGCAGCACACACACTGGGATTAAATGGGTAAATAGCTCAAATAGAGCAGTGTGAGCTGCTGTCTTTGTTCTGTGTGTTAATGTAGTCAGCGTACATGTGTGTCTTTACGGGATGGCTCAGAGGTCAGAGACAACATGATACTAGCGATTACTGAGACACACACACACACACACACAGTCCTCTTGCTTCACTGTTTACACATAAAGCTCAGACACCCTGTGTGTCAAAGCCGGAGGTTGGATATCTATATCCAAGCCCATAGCATCCCTCATACACCACTGAGCGATAGCCACATTATACAGTGCAGAAAATCCTGTTCCAGCTTTATCAATATCCGGCCCTGCAGCCAAAAAACCCGCCGCAGCCAACAGAAAAATACGACTGCAAGAGACAGAGAATATTCATCATCGCTGGGGAGGGAAGGTTGGCTCTGGGGAAACTGCAGGTTGTTTGCTCAAGCCAGACAATGTTGTGTTTGTTTATTGTTGAAGGCCCCAGCCAGCTGGCTTCCACTTCATTGCCACAGGACAGAAATAATGGACAGCCAGGCATTTTGGAGAGGGGGGGGGGGGCAACAACTTTTTCTTCTGCACCCCCCCACCCGGCCTAATATTGGTTTGTTTGGGAGTAATGTCTCTTTCTCGGCAGAGCCAAGCTAAATCCTCCTGCACACATCCACAGCTGCGAGCTGCCATGTTCAACACTAGTTGAGTGCTGGTAGCCAAAGTGCTGCTCCGCTGAAACTGCTGAGGGAGTTTGTTACCTTTCTCACCTTGATTGAAGCTGCTGAGAGACTGGAGGGAGGATGCTATTCATGTCTGTTCCTGTCAAGACTTCACTGCATTCAGGCAAGTGAGGCTTGTTCACCCAGGTTGTTCTTAGCCCCACAACATGCAACAAAAGTCGAGTCTGGTGTTTAGTTAGCGGGGTCGCTTCGCGGTTAGAGAGAGAATTCTGTTTGTGGAAGTCAAACAACTCATTTTAGTGTTTTCTTCTTATGTAGTGCTCGTTGAAATGAACAGGTATTTGATATCTTGTGCACACTGGTGGAATCCTATTATCAAAGCTAATCCCTATTCAATTCAATTCAGTTTTTTTTTTTTAGCAGAAAATAACAACAACAGTCACCTCAATGTACTTTATATTGTAAGATAGAGAAAACGCCAACAATCAGATGATCCCCTATGACCAAGAACTTGGCGACAGTGGGAAGGAAAAACTCCCTTTTAATAGGAAGAAACCTCTGGCAGAACCAAGCTCAGAGATGGGCAGCCATCTGCAATGACTGGTTGGGTTTAGGGGAGGGAGACAGGATAAAAGAAGAAAAAAATAATGCAGTACATTAATAGGAAATATTTACATCTTTTCTGTTTAATCCATACCAAAATCTGGATAAAGCCTGCTTGCAGACTTTCCTCTTTAGCTAAATCGCTGGTTGTTCTGTTGTTGTTCTTACTTTGTGGGACAGAAGGTAATGAGATTTAAAAACAAAACAACAAATCTCATAAGCATTGCTGTAATCAAACAACTCAATATGGCAGATCTTGGTCTTTGTGTGCGCTCTACCTTGCAAGTTAATTGTTTGTTAAAGCTCTGCCAGGTAGCAACTATGCATATATAATCTGATATCCCTTTATGCACTGTTTGAAACTGAAATTGTGGGAACAAGTCAGACAAAGCCCAATTTTATAGGTGCAAGTCCTGTGCTTGACACATCCATCCAGCACAACCTCATCCCAGAAGCCAGTGGCATTACTTTTCATGGCACTTCTCATGGCAGCTTATTTTTGGTTGGCAAAAGCAGTGACATCAGGCTTATACAATTTGCCAAGTGGAGCAACATTATTATAATTATATTGTAGGAACAACTTTCACACTGGGATATTACATAAACCAACTGTACACACCAAGAGAGTTCAATTATTGAATCGCTTAGTTCAATTCAGTCCTGTTAAAGCTATCGTATGGCACTAAACAGAGAATCTGGGATTGAATTGGTTTTATTTCAGCTGCATCTCTACGGAATATTCGTATATTCAGCTTTGAAAACTCAGTTCACAGTTCAACTGTAAAATTTTTTACTTTCCTTTATGTTTTCCAGATGGTTTTGCAGGGTGGATTGATAGTACTTCTCTGCATTCATAAAAAACCCTTCACCGTATTGTCAGATTGCTATAGACACTTACTGTTGTACCTCTCACCTGACAACCTTCAAACACACTGATGAATATTTGAACCAGAAACTGACAGGCACTGAGACCATTTCTAATGAGGCTTCAGTGATGTGACTTCCAGATACTGTTGATCTGTTGCACATGGTGTTTTAGGCCTGCCACTTCTTCTTTTGTCCTCCACTTGGACAGTTTTCTCATTTTTTTCAAGGACATACTGCATATCATCCTGAGATGTGCTACATTTTCAAGCATTAGTTCTTTGGGAATCATCTTGTTAGTGCAAAAATCATAATTAAAAAGAAAAGAAACATTTCACTCAAACTCCTAACCTGACATTAAGACATAATTAAAACATTTAATTGAGGTTGTGAGTGCATCACCACAGGAGTTGAATAGAAATATTTATCAGGTTGCGCTTATTAACATTTATGACCAAAATGTTAAACGAGTTAGTGGTGTATTATTATAAGAAAGCTGCCAGTTGGAAAATTAAATGAATTAAAGTGGAACCAATTTATTTTTAAATGGAAAGTTGTAGGAAACATTGCTTAATAGCTTAGAGTCTGAGTGTTAAATAAAATCAGTAGCATTCTTATATCTGCACTGGTGCTTCCTCTCCCGGTTTTAACCTCAGAGGAGCTGCGAGGAAATGAAGAGTCAAGTCTTTATGGTTAGCTTGGCAAGTTAGACTTTAGTGTCTTCACGATGTCTTATGTGTTCCTGAACTGACAGTCTGCTACATAAATACTGCTTAAACACACCGACTGTGCTGTTGTGTAACATGAGCCAACAGTCTTTAATTGTATATTTAAAACTGAAGGGGGATGTTCTTCCTTCTCAATGTGTCTCATTATTTCTCTCTTTCTCAAGCTGTTGTATATTGGGGGTAGCAGATGATGTTGGAAGAGCAATAATTGCACAATGCTGTTCCCATCTACTCTTATCTTGTTGCATGCCCAATTGGGAAATCATACAGGACTTCTTGTCACTCAGCAAGTTGTATTGTGTCTTGTAAAGCACTCAGTCTACAAATTTAACATCTTCATTTTTACATCTCAATGGTTCCTCTTGCTGTGAAACAGAGCGAAAAACTGCCTTGTACCTAGCAAACCCTAAAAGACCCTCCTGTCTCTGGACAGCTGAAAGTGAGCCAGCACAACAGCAACAACAGCTAATAAAAGGCTAACATTCTGCCATGTTAGGCTTAAGTATCCTAAAAATTACACTTGCACTTTGAAAAAGGTTAATTACATTATCCGATAATCTGTTAAGTGTTTGATTCTAGCAATGTTAGATCCGCTTCAAAGAAAGTTTCACTAATGCCGGCTAACAGCAGCTAACAGAAGCTAACAGCGCCCCCAAACAAACACAGTGCTTACCGATGAAACAGTTTAGGATATCCCCAAGAACTCACCTCAGTGTCGCTGTCATCAGACAGAAGTGAGCTTCACGGATTCTTTGACTTTTGTTTAGACTCTACAGCCTCCTCTAGACTAAATAGAATTGGACATCCATCATATTGATAGCTTAGCCAAACAGCCGTTTTGCAGCCGCTGCAGACGAGCGGTCAGTTAACTGCAATCTGCAATTTACTGAAATCTAGTGGTGAGATTTTACACACCACATCTTGAAAAATTAGAATAACGTTAGAATATATTTAAATATTTGTTAATATACACAATGGGCCCCCTCCCCCTGGCGGGTCGCGGAGTATGGGGGTGCCTACTGGGGTCAGCTCCCCCCGCTGAGGGGTCACTTGCCCCTCCCTTCCTTCCCTCCCCATCTCCAGCTGCCTCCCTCTTCCCGCTCCACCACAACCACCCACACATGCAGGGCCTTGGAGTAGGGGTGTGTCACCAGGGTGCAGAGGAGGCTACCCCCCCCCCTGTCCCCTTCTGGCTGCCTCTGCCTCAATTTTATCCCACAACTTAGACATTCACATTACTCACACTCTCATTACACATACATATAGGATCTTGGGGGTGGGCACGATACACGGAATCCAAAGTACCATCAGGGTGTACACCTCACCCCTGGCGTCGTTGCCCACCTCTCAATTTTAAATACACGTAGACATTGAGGGCTAGCAGGAGGGACTATGCGCTTACCTGCTGCTCTCTGACAGGTAGCTCCATGCCCTCCTGGGTTTTAAATGCACCTTAGAACACACATGCATCAACACTACAATGAGCGGGTGGAGGGAGGTTTGGAGTCTTCTATCACCGCCGTTCTCTGCGACCTGCTGGAGCGGGGGGGCTAGGAGGAGGAGTTGGCCGTCCGACTGCGGTCTGGAGTGTGGGGCCTCCCTGCTGCTGCGGAGTCGGGGCGGTCTGCCTCTCCCCACCGCAGGGAAAAGGGTAACACCACCTGGGTCTGGGTGCAGTTCCCCCCTCCAGGGGCAAGGGTACCTAGACCCGGTTCGTAGAGTACGCTTGGGGAGTGTGATCGTGTGTACAGCGTCTCTTTATGTCTGTCTCCACGTTGGTTGAGTGTGGAGTAAGTGCATATGAGAGCATGAGGGTGGGAATGGATGTTTGTATCTGTGTGTGCCTGTATGTCTGTGTCTATATGTCAGGTTGGGTGTCAGGCGCCACCTCTCTGGGGACATCTCAGGCCCTCCAAGGTTTGGAGGCCTATCTCCCCCCACCACCACTTCCCCTGCCAGTGGCGGACTCCCTCAGACATCGGTGCGTTGGTGGTTCTTTGTGTCTGGGGATGGGCGTCCAGGTACACACCGGCTCACTCCTTGGCGGCCGCTTATCGGGGCCTGGAGCCTGGGGCTCGCTCGGGCCACTTCGGAGGTGGGGTGCCCCCGGCCTCTCGGCCTGGGGCTCGGTCACTCAGGCACAGCTGGCTGCCGGCGGAGCTCACGGGCGCGTCACTGCAACTCCCCCTGGCTTCTGCTCCGCGGCTGCTGAGTGAGCCCTCATCTGGGACTCTCCTCAGCTCTTACTGGGACAGTGGCGCGGCTGCCCCTCTGTTGGTCTTCCTTGGTCTCTTGTGTTCTGGGGGCCTCTGGGTGTCTGGAGTTTTGATCTCCTCCATACCTGCTTCATGCCCTGAAGGACGGGGCAGTGGCCCCTCCACACCCTCTAGCAGATCATTACATGAAGGAACCTTTTAAAAAAACAAAAAACAAGCGCGTCCATGCTCACAGGTGTACACACGGGTGCTCACACACACAAACTACACCCTTTTTGGCTCCTACCTCAAAGCACACTGTGTTCTGTTGATCTTATGTGCTGCACAATAATGTTTAATATTTAGTATTTACTGTCATATTCCCATATATCATTGTGATGTTGTTTATTATATTGCTTTTTTTTTTCTGCCCATTCTGTTGGTTTTTGTTTTTTGCCCTTCTCCCCCGTCCCTCTTCTCAGCTGTTTCTCTTTCCCTCTTTCTTTCTCCCCTTCTTTCCTCCAGTCAAGTCTGTCCCGTATTCAGCAAGTGAAAATAAAATAAACAATAAAAGGTGAATCAAATGGACCATTATGGCAAGGCTGGGATGGTCAATTTGGTAAAGTAAATCCGTTGGGCATCTTTCTTTGCCTTTAGACAACAATTCTGATGGCAAAAGAGCCAAACGGGACAGGCAAAAAAAAAAAAAAAAAAAAAAAAAAAAAAAAATATATATATATACACAATGAAACTCTTGATTCATTTCATGCCTAGTTTTTCATTTTTTTGTTTTTTAAGTTGAGCCACTACTTTGTTGAACTGTATCCCATAAGTTTGTAGTTTTGATGTTGTTTTCCAATATTCAACCCCTTTAGCAATAGCCATCCCTCACAATTAATCAGTAACTTTTCCATTAATGCTCTCTATAAAAAATCAATAATGCTACCTTTGGCAGCCCAAGGCAGAAAATGGTAGCAGTAGTTTATGATAGTTAGTAGTTTATAATAAAAGAATAATAAAGAAAAAGCAAGCTTTAGACTGGAGTAAAAAGAAGTGATTAGAAATTGGATGTGGTATTCCATGTCACTACATACATGGATATTAATCAGTTCCTTTTTTATTATTCACAGATGTTAACATGGCAGTATTGTGGATTACACATTGATATACTGGTCTATTTAGTCACTACACAGTGCAAGGCAAGGCCTGTGAGGTTGTGTCCGCTGCTCTGGCTGGTCAGTAGAGCTTTGAAACCACGATGCAGGACAGTAGGACGAGAGAGTGTTTGATAAAGAAAAGATCTTCACTTAATATTCTTACTCTTCTTTTGTGGATCCCTCTGGGGACTTGTCATAAACAAGGGCCAATATAATTACTTTTCCATATGATATTATTTACTGGTAGTGACTACTACCATTAACAGGTTTTCAATTAAAATATTAAAAAATCTAGATGGCTAGAAGTTACAGCGTATAAGCTTCTTTTGGTTAAACATCCTGAGCTCTGGTACTACTTGCCTGATGATGTCAAAGGCCATTTTGAGATTATCACTATAGTCAGTTTGTACTGGCTCCATGAAAACTCTGAAATATGTGCTGAACTCTACTGGGAAAAACCAACCACCTGCTGACATATGGTTATGTTCTAAATGTTCCCCCCTTCTTTATCAGCAATCAACCAATCACCTGAAGTTAAGTGGCTTCAAAAGTGTTTCATTTACAGCATTTGCAACAGTATTTTTTCACTCAAAGCTTTGAATAATTGATAATGATCTACTGATACCCACTTGGTTGAAATGCTGAAGCCAGGCTGCAGAGCCAAATCGATTCACCCCCTTCCAAAATCTAACTCAGGGGTTCCCAAGCTGGGCAGTCACTGCAATGTAAGAAGTGTTTTCCAACCTCTGACATTGGACAGAAAAAGTTCAAGAACTAAGACTTAAGAGGCTGTCTACAGTCTCTATCCAAAACACAACTATATGGATTCATTTGCTTTACTTTATCATTGTCACGTTAATGTTTTCACACATACACATAATATATTTCTATACACACAGTGATATTAGCTGCTGATTAGGGAGTGCACAGACAGAGATATTATGTGTGCCATTTAACAAGAGGACCCCTGCACCTTACCCAAGAGAAATGCCATTGTGCAGCACAGGGTACCACTTATTATATAGTGACATCTGTGGAAAGGTTAATATAATCCTTCAGTGGAGGAGAGCCCAGTTGCTCTGGATGCCTTTGGTTTTTCTTTTGCACCTTCATTGGTCCATGTGGTGTAAAGAGTAGAAAAAAGGGCAAAAGCAGGGCCATGTGTGTTAATGACATTGGTGTGCATTTGAATGGAAATTCACACCAACAAACTGTAAAACTATAGAGTCAATATCACTGTTTTCTTTTTCAAATATAAAGTTTTTTTCTCCCCTGCCCATCTCCTCTACTGATGTTTGAAGACAGGTGTGTCAACTTCTTCTTAAATTGTGAAGCTTCTACAAATAAACAGCAGACTGATGGATTTCCCCGGAGCTGTTGAAATAAATATCATGTGGAAGATTTCTTAAATCCAGATTAAACCTGCAAGTGCTTTTTAAAAAAGACTTTCCTAATCTGAGATTCTGAAAAAACTCTCCTTTTTGTTGAAATTTCAGTCTTCAAGAGTTTTGCATTAAAATGAAAAAGAATAATTAGGTATAACTGCACAGCTTCTACTATTAAAGAATTTAAATGTAGTGATTGAATATTGCTAATGAGTCACTTTAGTATTAAAAATTGGGAGTTAGCTTTGACCACTAGTTGTGCTTAATAAGAAAACAGGGACATGAACATTTGTTTTTGTTTTTTCAAAATATAAAATTAATTAATCTAATTAATAAAAGTTAGTGGCCATAACAGTAAATAAATAAATTCACATATTTGTTTTCCACTAAAATATTAAATTTTACATATGCTAGTTTTTTGTTTTACCTTTTTGAACTATCTGCCTCACTCTCCCCCTATTCCTAGCACCCTCCTCTGTCCCACCAACCCTCTGCTTGTCCTCCTCCACTACAATCACAATTTTATTCAGAGGTGTTAAAATAGCAATCATAAGGTACTGTGGGTGATCTAGAGGTGCGCTGTGCTGTGAATTATTTTAACTAATTATTGTGGAAAGCAAAAGTCCCAGTGATTTAATGGTCCTTAAAATGTGTTTAGAATTTGCTAATTAATTGATTGATTCAAATCATAAATCATGACACACTGCTCTTCCCTACATAAGCTGCTGTTACAGGGTAAAAGTACTCCCATCTGTATTGGCAATACTTGCATTTACTTGGTATCAGATAGATACCAGAATTTGCAGTATTGCACAGCACTTAAGGTTTCTAATGCTATTTTGAGTATGTAGATCAGATTCCATTGAAAACCAAGTTTTAAGATCACCAGCAAGTGAGTTATTCTCTCTAGTGTCACGTCTGCCATTTCCCAGGCTAATGAACTTATATGGGACCAGTTTTTCACAGCACAAAATGTCAAATGCAAATTTTTTCAAACCAGCCTTTAGAGCGTAATAAGCCAACCTACTGCAGTGTGTCTTAGTATGCTTTGCAAGCTGTAACATTATGTGTTGGCTTTTCAAGATGTGAATAAAAACACGACACTGGAGGATGAAGCATCGCTTATTGATGTTCTTTTACAGTTTATTGGATATTCCAGAGATACCTGTCCAGATAAATGCCTGATAAGTAGAGAAAACCATTCCTTTACAAAACAAAAATTGGTATCACCCTCTTCCTCAGCTGCCCTCTGAGCTTTTTTTTCCTGTTTTGCTCCTGTGGCTCTGTGTCACTAGGAATCAACTTTAACAGTGCACCACGACATCTCCAGGGAGATCTTAAAAAAGAAAAAAAACCTTAGAGACAGAGACGTGCCTGTTTGTTTTTCTTTGTTTTCAAACCTAAAAAAAAAACCTTGGTGTTTAGGGAGGACAGGGAATCAAAGAATACATGTCTGTAGGTAAAAGATTAAATTAGGGTTTTCAGTTTACTGCCTGAGGGTAAGGTAGCCTCTGGAGATAGTTTCAAAAAAAATGTCAGGACTTTGGTCTAGGGCCTTAGTTAGCACAGCTGTTGCTGTGTTGGAGGAAGAGTAATTAATAGAAGTGGAATGAGAGTCATATGTATGGAGTTGTTAATGAAATAGGTAAAGAGAGCACTTAATGCTGTTCAAATACATTTGCTCACAAACCTAGCTTGAAAGAGTAAAATGATGCGTTTGGGTATTGTGATTTGGATGTTGCCAGCAGCTGTGTGCTACAGGTTGAGGTTAATGAGGGGTTACTAATTACTGATTGGCCACAATATGGTTAGTGAGGTTAGTCCTGTTAGACTTGAAACTGATGTTACAAAAGCATTTTCAATTGAGACAGTAAGTGTTGCCCATATCTGCTTGCATACTTTTGAGGGGGGGGTGATAGCTATATTAGAATATAGGCTCTTTACAGCAATATTTCAAACAATTTTAGACATGTAGTATGCTGCTTTCTCGCCCAAATATATACATGTATTCCTTCATACCTTCCTTGTGTCCTTATTTGACCAAATGCAAATTTCCTGAACTGATCTTTTATTTTGGGCAGTGTGTGGCTGTGCGAGTGTGCACTCGCCCAAGCCTAATATGGGTTACTGAACAATTACTAGACATTGAATCCAAGCTTATTAAAAAAGATGGTGTGGCTTAAGAAGTTAGAGGAAACTTTGCAGCACTTTACATTCCAACTGCCAGCCTGCCTTTGATTTCAACTGGATGACTGTTTAAAAAATGGATGTTTAAAACACATGTTTTGTGCACCACGAAAGTGAGTTTGAAACAAAGATTTGATTAAACTTTAGCTTTAATTCAAGGAGGCTGACAAAAGTATTAGATTAACTGCTGAACAACTGACTAACAGTTTCATTGCCAGGTAAGGACTGTTTCCTCATTATTGCATGCAGAATTAAGCAACTAAAATATCTTGAATGGATTTCAAGTATTAATGAGCATTTGGTAGTTGTTCAATGAGGTCAAGATAGATGTTGATGCAAGTTAATGAGCCCCATGTTAGGCTCATAAACCAAAATATCAGCAAAAACTGTAGGACTCGCTAAATCAACACTCTGGCTCTTCTTTAATAAGATGGAATGGACTAACCAGATCAGCAACAGCAGAAGGGCTGGAAAGTGGATGATGACAGATTTTTTCTTTGAGAAGAAAAACCTCTTTGCTGCATTGAATAGGCAACTCAAAAAAACTCTCAACCAGGTAGGTTTAATGTTGGAACTGCTGGTAAATAGACAGGTTCTCTTATAGCACCCCGCTAACTGAGCACTCGAAGCACTTTATACATCTTGCCTTATTCACCACTTCACACAAGCACTTTTTTCTATGCTTTCTCTACAAGTGCTTTCTAAAGTTCTACATCAGTGCATGCATGGATACATGGATGTCTTGGAGAGCAGCTTGGGTTAGTATCTTTCCCAAGGATATTTGATTGGGGCAGACAGGGATTGAAACATGCTCTAACTCCTGAGCCACAGCCTTGGAAGACAAAACAGCCTCAATTCTGGAGTGTATAGAATATAATCACTGAGTGATCAGAGTTATCTGATCCAACTCACCCCTAAATGTTGATCACTTAAGAGCTTCTCTCTCTCCTGTTGAGGAAAAGCACCGAGTTTTTTAAATGGACTAACAATGAGGTGGAGTTGTTGCTGCGAGTAACACAAAAATACAAAGTTGCAAAAACGATTGAGAATTAAAGGATCTGAAGAAAAGCTATCTGGAGCATGTACAGACTGATATTCATCTTTAATAGGGCTGTCAAAATTGAGCGCAAACAAAACAACTGCTGCATAATGCCCTCCGCTATCTTAGTTTAATTGGTCACATGAGTGCATCACATGACTAAAATGCCTCATCGTTTTCGAAAGTCTCCGTTTTCGCTGTCCACACTGCGACGCGAAAGCACCGTTTTCAAATGTATGCGTTTCCGAGAGCGTTTTCAAAACGCAGCGTTTTCCTTGAGCAAAATCGCCGTCTCAGTGTGGACGGAAGGCCAAAACGGAGAGAAAATGATGCGTTTTCAAACGAAAATGCATTAGTGTGGCTGCAGCCTAAGACGCATGGCCTCAGACCACGTCCCAAAAGCCAGTCTGACACTGAGGATGTCCAGGTCCTCACTGTCACCTGCTGTCCAGCTCACAATGCACTTTCTAGTGCAAACGGATAAGTACCCAATGCAAAATGAAAGCTTAACGTCTGTACTTTGATCACAAAATGATAGATTTCAAATCTTCGGTAGTGGTGTACGATGAAAAAATTATAGATTAAAAAAAATGGTGCAAATGTCCAAATACTTTAATGCGGCCTTTGTTATCCTTAAAATGATGAGTTATGCTGTGTAAAATTGGCCACAATTGCAAAGCCTCATAATATTGTCACGGAAACTGTACATGTTGCATAAAAAAGCCCTCTGCTGCAGCATCCTCGAATTTCCTGGAGGGGCTGATTAATGTTAGATGGAGTCATGTCTAACTTGTTTGTGTCAACGAGTCAGAAGAAGTTAAAACTGCATGATTTTCCTGTGACGTATGATCGGGGAGTCTGATTCAGCGTCCTAATCATGGTCCCTCAGGCAAGACCCCCCCCAACACAGAAATAACCAACTGCTGCTTTATGCCTCTTGCTGACTTAAGTCGACACACAGACAGACACGTGTGCAGGCATGGGTGTAATAGCACAGATGCACACAAAATGCACAGACAGGTGGACAAACACCAAGGCAGATACAAACAGGTGTTAAACACCCACACCGCACAAAAACGCACCGTCGTTTTTCTATAAGTGATTTATCTGCTCTAATTTGGGAAGAATGAAACCCCATAATAAAACACAGAGAAGATGATTTTTTTTATTCATCTCAGGACAAAGCAGGCCGTGGCCCTTCTCTTCATGGTAGAAAGCTTGTATAAACACCGCCAATGAGTTTGGAGTTTTCCCATTACCCCCTCACACCCTCTCATCATCTCCACTTTGGAATCAGCACGCTCGGACAGACAATGCACCTAATGAATGTCTGAAAATTCATCGCCCAGCGCCTCGGAGAACCTCGCTGAGAATCTTTCTGTCACCATCCTCTCCTTAATCAATTTACAGGTCGTGAGCCGTGGGCTTAGCTAGATGATTATTGTTATGGCGAGGCGGGCGTGCTCGCCGCTTGCTTGTCTAACCTCACTAACACCCCCAGAGCAGCCGGCCAGATTGAACGATAAAGTCGTCCCTGCAAACCCATCCTGATTTAAAGCCCCTCGTAAAATTGATACTTATTTTTCTCTTCTGCGGTGCTCACTGAAGTGCGATATCATAAACTGCTCCTCCTCTCCTTTTTTTTCTTCTTCTTCTTTTTCTCATTTGGAGATTTAAGGCTGTGGGTCACAGGGGTCACTGAGCAGGGCTCTCTCAATGTCAGTGATCATCAAGCAGTTGCCTCTTAACTCTGGGATTCTATTCGGCTGAAGGGAAGAAAAATGACTGGCAATCCAGGTCTGAGTCACTGCCAGCGCCGAGAAGCAGAACAGTGAAGGATGCCTGCATTGGATTCTTTGAGTGCTTTGAACAATTTTCATTTTCATGAGTCTTAAGTGGATATTCGGGGGCCTTATGACCCCACCTTTTTTTTTTTTTTTTCCTTCTCTGTCTCTTCATCACCCAGCTCACATAGGGAGGCGTACTAAAAGATCACAGATAGGCTTTGTGCTGCACTGTTATTACCTCCCTCTTAGTATGTGAGCTGCAATACCAGTGGGTCAAAAGCTGTCATAGCTCCTAAAAGTGACTGACAGACAGAAACATGTATGCAGGGCTGTAAAATTGACTGAACAAAACCTCACATACCTCAAAAAGTAAAAAAACAACAACACACAAATGGAGACACAGACAGATTTTCAAACTGAAGCGAGCTATATCGTGCAAAAGTCCTGAACCACCCTACACTTTATTCTATTTTGTCATGGGTCTGGGTCTTTGGCCTGTGCTTGGTTTTATTGTCATCTCTGCTATATCCAGTGCAGCATATAGAGAGACGAGACGACGAGGCACCGGCTACATCAGTGCAAAAAAAAATCTAATAAATAGATATAAAAAGGAGTAAGAAAATAAATAAATATATGCTTAAATCTCTCTCCTTTATCCGCTGTCCCTCTTTCCAGCCATGTCTCAGTGTTCTGTCTCCTTTACCTGTTCCCATGTTCTTCCCTCTGTTTCTCGTCCTTTGTCGTGTGTTCCCATGTTTGTTTATCCCTGTCTTAGCATCAAGCCTCTGTGTCTTAGTCTGCATCTCCATTTGTTTCCTGTTTTATTTTGATAGTCCTTGTCTCTCGTTTTTTACTTTCAGTTTGCTTTCCTTACCTTGTTATGTCTGCTGTGTTTCCCAGCTGTCTCCAGTCCTATATTTTCCCCCTTGTGTCTATATCGTCTCAGTCTCCCCTTATCCCTTGTTAGAGTCTCTGCTCATCACCCCTTGTGTCTCACAGGTTTTCCAGGTTTAGGTTATTCATTGCACTTTGTTTTGTCTTTTGTACTTTTATGTTCAGCTTAAATAAAGGGCTCGCCTTTTGTTAAACTAGTTCTTGTTTTCCTGCATCATCTGCATTTTGGTCCGGTCTCTGCCTTGGTAATTTTTCCAAGGTGCCAGCCTTTCTTGTAATATATATATTGTTTGTTAAGCCACTTAATGCTGAGTCATTCAGGCATAAAAAAGGCATCCAGCTCAAGGGATGAACCACTGCTGTTTACAAATAACATTCCAATTTCTTCAGCTAAATATATCAAAAATACCAATGATGCCACAGTTTGACAGGCATACCTGTTAATTTTTTTTTTTTCATTTAAAAATAAATTGGTTCCACTTTTCATTTAATTTTCCAACTGGCAGCTTTCTTATAATACTGCACCACTAACTGGTTTGATATTTTGGTCATAAATGTGAACAAGTAATATCTGATAAATACCTCTAATCAACTCCTAAGCTGATGCACTGACAACCTCAATGAAACCAATAATGGATGCTTTGATTGTGTCTTAATGTCATGTCTTTAAAAGAAATATCGTTTTGCACCAATCACGTGCATGTATCACGTGCAGTGTGGTCTTAAAAAAACTGAGGAAACTGGACAAGTAGAAGGAAAGCAAAGTGGTAGTACAGCAGATAAACAGTATTTCAAAGTCATGTTATTAAGAAACAGGAAAAAAATCCAATAAAAGCCTGATACAGGACCTGAGAGATGCATCTGGTCCTTCGGTTGATCCATCTGCTGTTTGCCTGAGCCTCATCAGAAATGGTCTCAATGGAAGGGTGACTGTCAACAAGCTGTTCTTAAGGAAAAAACAGGAACAGGGAGAAAAGGCTGAGGAATACCAGACTACAAAAGAACTGGACTGAAAATCAGTAGCAACAGTAAAAAAAAAATATTGTTGCCTATTATTGTACTTTATGTATTTATATAGTTCACTCTTTCTGTTAGTAGCTCTTTGTGAGAGCGCTTAATAAATACATTTTACCTTCTTTACCTATTTTTTTTATATTATATTTATGTCATCGAAATGCATCAGGAGGGGATCAGGAAAGAGCTACAACAGTGAGTGTCGACAGCCATCTGTAAAACACGGTGGAGGCTCTGTCATGGTTTGTGGCTGCATTTTTTCCAGGGGCATTGGCCATCTTGTCAAAATTAATGGAATTATCAGCACAGAAAAGTGTCGGATCAATAACGCAATACCATGTTGAAAGTATCTGGCAGTGACTTTATTTTTCAGCATGACAGCCCCAATGCAGTCAAAGCATACCTGGATAAACACACAACAGAACACTATGAGCCACTGACTGGCCTCCCCAGAAGCGGGACCTTAACATTATTGAAGCAATGCGGCACCCGCTTAACAGAGAATTAAACAAAAGGCAGCCAGCATCCAAAGAAGACTTTGAATGTTCTTCAAGAAGCCTGGAAAACTATTCCTGAAGACTACTTAAAGACTACTTGAAGCAATAAAAAAGTGACCCAGAGAGTGAAACACTGAAGAAACTGGGGAGAGTTGAACACTAAGAAACACAGGGACAGAAATCAATGGTATAAATAATTAACAAAAGCCAGCAACATTACACTCCATAAGAAAGTGGATCCAACAATATTACAGAACAAATAAAGCTCTATGGAAATGTCTCTTGTTTTACAGGACAACAAGCATTGGCACAGACAGTTGTCCCAGATTCCTCCCTGACATGATGTCCACACTCCCATTGGGCTGTTGTGTTTCAGTATCATGCTGAGGATGTGTGCATGTGTAATGCAGTGAAAGGGACATTACCAGGGCTTGCATGGAGGGAAATGGAGGGTTCTCAAGCACTCAGGGACATCTGGATCTAATTTTTATCCAATGTGACCACTTTTAATTGCATGGATGCGTTCTCCTTCAACGAAGCAATGTACTAAACTTACTCTAAACGCCCAACCAAAATACACTGAATCATAATGAAAAACTTTACTATATTTGAAAAGTGATAGTCCAATTCATCATAATACTTTATTTGTACTTTTGACACAATCTGCGTTATTATTGTCCCTCTTTTTTTTTTTTACACATCACAGATACACTTAATTCTACTCTACTGCCAGCTGAATACATGAATACATTCAGGAAGAAGCAGGTAAGATTATTTCTTTTTATTTGTTTCTTGTTCTTGTGTGGGCAATACATGTGGGCAGTTAGTACTGAGATGGGAAACATCGAGTCCAAAAGTGAAGACCTCCAAGATCACCACGTTTCTTCTCACTTTTCAAAGCCTACCCAAATCCTGCCAATTCCTATTTTAGTACCAAACTTTACTGAAAACTTCCACTGAAAATCAGTTGAGCCAAGAAGACTGAAACTTGGACACTGTGGTGGGGTTAGGATAAAAAAGATATGTGCTTCACTCAACACTCAACATCTATGTCACAGAATCAGATTTTCATTACATGGTACAATGTATCCAAATTATATCAACAACATCCTGATCCAGTGTGTGCACAAAACATAAATACCACAGTATCAGTTACTTTGTATAAAAGGCCCCAAAGTTCATAGAATAGTTTATTGGTGTTTATAAGTTTATATAAGCTCATTTAAGATTCAGTCTTCTGTCAGTTTGGGCCAGCCCACCTTCTAGTGACATCATCCGGTTAGTAAGGTGGGCAGTTTAATGTCGGATGAGCAGTGTTGGTCCGGAGGGGGTGCACTGATTCCTGGGGAATGTTATGTGTGCGTAAATGACACGTAAGTATTGACCTGTGTTGTATTTTGCCTTTGTTTGTGTCAGTACTGTAGTATGTTACCATTTAGGAGCTAATGTAGTCCATAGTTGGAGCGGTAGGCCACGCATGCAACGCGTGAGTTCACCCTCATTTCATATGCTAATTTATGTTGTTAGCTTACCCCGGTTTAGCTTTGTTGACGTATGTACGGTCGCTCGTATGTCCATAACGTCATTCCTGTGTTATCAGACCTTCTCTGTATGTTGTATGTGATGCTTGTGATTGTTTACTTTAAAGTAGCGGAGTTTGTAGCGAACAATAAGGTACGAGGATTAATCAAATAGCGATCGTAGTTTGACCGGAAGGATCGCGTTCCCACTTGCCCTTCACAATAAGAGCATTACGGCTGATTATAATGGGGGCGCTTTTATTTTGTACAACTACCGGAAGTAACCTATGTCCCCACGGTAACTTAACCTCGCACTAAGGCTGTTTAGTTGCATAGTGTGAGCAGTTTGAAGTGTACTATATTTTTCTGATCTTTATATTTGATTATGTTAACTATATTGTATTATGTCTGTATTTGAGTGTTTGTCTTGTCTATTCTCTTTATTTATTGTTATTTCCATTGTTTATTTCCTTTGTAGAAAACCACACACACACGTGCGCACACACACACCTATGTACACCCGCTGTGTTTACAGCCCCAGAAATTGAGTGGTGACAATAAAGTGCCTCAAACGGAACCTCAAGCTCCCTTCTTCTTTCATACTCTGGGCCAGTTTGGCCTTAAGTGGTGTTCTGGCCGACACACCGGGGTGACCGCAGTGCTCAAAGACTGGATCAGTGCCACAGCCGTGCCTATCTTTGATATCTCCACTACACTGGTATATTTAATACCTTAATGGAGGTAAATCGGGGTCAAATGTTTTATTCAGTTGAGAAAATGATTTGAAACTGATATTCTAAGTTTTAATATTTAAAAACTGGAAAAAATGTGTTTAAAAGACAAATGAATAATTTTATTTTGAATAAACTTTTTTGTTTTCATGCAAATCTTTTTATTAACAGTTTTTAATTTTCAGCTTCAAATTCATTTTTTAGTTTCAAGTCGAATTTTTTTTTCAGTTTTCAGGTCTTTTTTTTTTTTCCAGTTTCAGACCTTTGATCCTGGTCGCTAAGCTATAAGAGTGATGAACTCCGTAGAGAAATAAAACAATCACCCACTCATTTCTGTATATTACATTGAAATTAAAATCCCCCATCCCCCTTAATACACCTTTATACCTTACTTCATCTTTGACCTTAATGTATATCAATATGTTACAAACATTAACTTATCAATATACTCCATTATAGGATAATAGGAGAAACTGTGTTTCTTACCTGTTGGCTGGTGCCAGCAGCATCCCGAGAAGGAGAGGTGGTGGAGAGAATTTTTAACTTGTAATAAATGTGACAAGGCAGCTGCGTCTACCCCTTGATACACGCCCACAACACAAAATCAGAGTAACAAATCTGAAACTGGAAAAAAGGGTTTGAAACCAAAAAATGACTCTGAAGCAGAAAAAAAATTAAACCGTAAAAAAAAAAAAATGCATGAAAAAAAATAATTTATTCAAAATAAATAATTCATTTCTTCTTTTAAACACATTTTTAAAAAACATTTTTAAATATCAAAACTTAGACTTTCAGTTCCAAATTACTTTTGCAAATGACTGAAACTTTTGATCCTGATTTAGCTCCATATGTCACGATCCTGGGTCATTTGACCCAGTGTTTTGAGTTTTAATATATCTTGATGTTTATGGTTTATGTTTAAGTTCATTAGCTTATCGAAGTTCAGTTCTATTTTGCCTATGTAGCCCTGTCAAAGTTCATTTTTTATTAGATTCCCTTTGTGCCTTCACCCCTGTGTTTAAGTCTCCCTCGCCCTTCATGTGTTTCGTGTCTGTGTGTCGATGTTGTCAGTCTTGTGTTGCCATGTCTGTGTCTCGTTATATTTCCTGTTGTATTTTGAAGAGGTCTGGTGTCCCCTGTTCATTGTGTTTAGTTTCACTTCCCCCGTGGCATCATCATGTTAATTGCAGTCAGCTGTTTCCCCATGTGTTTTCACTTCCCCTGATCACCTCCTGTATGTATTTAGTCTGTGTGTTTTCATTCATTCCTTGCCAGGTCATCTGTTGTTTCACGTTTCCAAGTTTTTAATGTGTTCATGTCCAGGTTTGTTCATGTTCAATTTTAGTTTTCCCAGTTTAGGTTAATAGTTTTGCATCAGTTTGACTTGCCCTTTGTTTGTACCTTTTGTTAAACGGCTCTCCTTTTGTTAATTCAAGTTACTTTCCAAGTTCCATTGTGTCTGCGTTTGAGTCCGCTATTCACACTCCAGACAGTCTGCTTCCACACACTGTGACACCATACCACTTCTCCCTGAAGGACATCACTTTCTTGATCCCAAAGAACCAGTTTTAGCAACAAAGGATTGGACCACGAGCCTTGATCTGGTTGAAGTGAGACAGAGTCCATTCATATTGTCTTCAGAAGAGTCCTCTGAATCACACTTAGTCTGCCCATTCACCCAACACCAATTGTCTTGCCTTGGGAAACTCTGCCAGAGGCAAAATGTTAGGACAGCATAACTCCTGGGAACACTGTAAAGTCCTCCACTGCGAAATGGAAAGTTTTTTTTCCCTAAATTTGGGGAAAAAACTGATTGTCAGTGAGTAGGAAGACAAATATAACTCACAAACCTGCATGTTAACTCATAAGGTGTAACATGTATAAGCAAGATGACTTGATATAAAGGCTGGACAAGGACTTGAGAGCTCTGGCTCTGGGTATAGACCGAGTTGTCCCCCATTCAGAAGGTGGGTGGTTTAATTCCTTGGCTTCACTAGTGCTGTAGTGTCCTTGGGCAAGACATGGAACCTCAAAGTGCTTCCAACATGCATTTGTAACTGTTGGAAAGCACTTAAGGCCCAGAATAAAGCTCCGTATCAGTGTGTGAGTGAATGAGCTTTCTAATAAAAAGTGCTTTGAGTGCTCACAGTTGAAACATTCTGTCAGTGTTAGTCCATTTAAAATTTACTAAAAGATGAAGCACTGACTCTAAGACGTCTTTGTGCCCAAAGAACAAATAGGTTGTTATCACAGTTTGTAGAAAAGGTGGTAGAAGTTTATAATATGGCCAGAGACAAAGGTTGTAATTCCTCCAGCTTAAAATTACTTTATTTCAATGTATTTTTTCTTACATTAGGCGATCATTTAATCTATGCAAAAATATTTACTGATAGCTGCATGAGAATGAGAGGGCTACAGTTCAGCTATTTACAGGAAATAAGTTATACTGTAAGTCATACTAGCATGCTAGTACATTGCAAACAAACACTGTTAACAGTAACCTCAGTGGTGGGGAGTGCAGTGCAAACAAGAAATAGACTGTTAGCTTGTAAAGGAAAAGTTTGAATGTGTTGAAATGTTGTGGTTGCAGCAACTGAATGTTTTAGATGGTTTGCTCCTTTTACTTAGTCACGCAGAAATGGCAATGTCTGTGCTCGGAAAATCAATTCTCACATTCATCTTCATCACAAAAGGGAAAAAGGAAAAAAAGAAGTTAAAGAACAGTAAAAGGAAAAAGGCACACAAAAAAAGGAAATAAATGACTAAGCTATACATATAAAAAAATGTAATAAACAGTTTATTTTGGGTTCAACCATAAAAAAAAAAACCCATTTTATTTGCATCTTTTTTCATTCATGTCAGTTTAAATTTTTTATAGTTTTTGCACCGCCCTTTTGAAAGTTATGGTTGATCAATGTTTGTAAAAGAAAAATATCTAATTTGCTCTAACCTATGCCCTGGAAAATTTAATGTTTCATTAATTTTTTTCTTATAAATAGGAAAGCAAGAACATTCCTTATTATATTTGTATTTGTAATATGAAGCCAAACTGAATAGTGTAGCAACCGTCATGTACATATATTACACAATGAAAATGTTAAACGGCAAAGTTAACGCATGCTATGGCACTTAACAGTACAGAGTATTTATTGTGAGATGTAAAATTTTCTATTTTGTTTCTACTAAAATATCAAATATAGAAGTTGTGTACTTACAGCTCGATCTGTACATATTTGTAAGTAAATGAAATTTCACCCTATTTTCAAAATCTAGGATGTAGCAGGTGTTTTAAAGTGCTAACACAGAGGCAAAGACTTTGGTCATTGATTTCCACTGGTGTCGAACTGATTACAGTTGATACCATCTTTTTGTAGTAGCTGGGAATTTTCAAAGATTAACAGCAGGATGAAGGGAGATGAGTGGCTCCAGATACCTAATAGGGCCAAAAAATTAGCATATACAGCGTCATTCAGTGGCAAGATTCAATTAGGCTCAACATGTCCTACAAAAGTAGGCACAGTTATTGTGCATACTCTTTTCTAAGATAAGCTAATTGGCTGCTGCACCAAGGTTTGTTCTACTAAACAGCTATGAGGGGAATATCGTTTTTTCCCCCCCAAGTGCTATCAAGATGGAATAGATTTACAGATTTACTAGATGTTATAGTCCCATTATCAGGGACTATAACATCTAGTCCTTTTTACTGAAATAATGTTTTAAGTGTGTTGTTAGCTTGGCAGTTTTGTAGATACTGTTCTAAATTATGCCCTTTACATCCATCCCTTTTTCTTTTTCTTCCTTAGGATTCCTCTCATCCCCGTGTGTTCATTTCATGATTTAATTGCCAGACTTCTACATAATTAGTGCACAGGCAAGGTGTGTGTATTCTTGTATTTCTGTCCTCATAAGGACCAAATACAATTAAAGAGTTTGAGAAAGGATTTTTTTTTTTTTATAACATTTTATCAGCGAGGGTCCTCACAAGTATAACAAATGCTATAAAGCACCTGTAAAGTGCTGGAGATGAGGAAAAGGACACACACTTGAGAAGATATTTACTTTATCTAGAGATCTGATTTCTTTTTCATTTGACCGCCTTCTACTGGTTCTTGATTTTCTGTTCGCTTCAGTGTGCTGTGTTTACATTCCTCCCCCTTGTCTTTCTTTCTGCTTTTTTCTCTCTACCCATCGGGTTTCCTCCGCCTCTGGCTAAATCTAATTTTTTATTTTATTTTTTTGGGGGGGGGAGTATTTTCAAAGCGCTTGTTGCAGTGAGAAAAAAAGGTAGATTCTGCCCACTACAAAGCACTGAGAGCCCTGCTCTTGTTTGAAATCTTGTGGGCTTGTTGAGCAGCTTTGTGTTTTGACAGGAAGGAGGAGCTGTGTTTTGCTCAGGTGCTTCAGCTTGGGCGGGAGAGCAGATAGGAGAAACATTTTTGACGTGTCTTTATATATGAGTATTTTTTACCCTTTATGCCATTATTTGACATTAGGAGGCCATGTTATGACCTGGGCATTCATGGGTAATAACGGCGTTAAAAGTAACGGCGTTACTTTTTTCAGTAACGAGTAATCTAACTAATTACTATTTCTATCGTTAAAACGCCGTTACCGTTACTAACAAGAAAATGCGGTGCGGTCGCGTTACTATTTTTCAACAAACAGACGGTTGAAGCTGTGTTCAGCTTTCTGCATCTTATATCAGTTGCACGGAAGTAGCTGACTACGTAATTAATCTGGGCGCTACAGCTTTAAGCAGCTGCGCGCGCTCCCGCGGACAGCAATCACTTTCTGCCCGACGACCACTTTTTGGCACAACACCTGGAGCTAAGGGGGGGGAAAACAATCGCATGAGTGCTGCTGTTTGACTGAGGAAGAATAAAGTAGTCGTGGTAAGCCAATCACATGACCACTTCAAGATGACAAAGCAACAAGGTGACATATACCATTTTTTTAAAATTGTGTTGATGGTAAAACCAGAGTCATGATGAAGAATATATACGTGGCGTTTTTTCCTCAATAGTTTTGTCACGTTTACTGTCTAAGGACAGCGCAGCAAGTACTCTCTGCTTATGACCAAAAAATTAACAAAACAAAACAAAAACCTGCCCTTTCGTGTTGGTGGAATTTGGTTGTTTAGGAAGAGGGGGAAGTTTAGGAGTAACAGCGAGAGAGAGAGATTAGAGATGTGAGAGATTTGTGACGTTTAGCATGTTTGGAGTGTGTACTTAATGTGTCGTCTTGTGTAGTTGGTGTGTAGTGTTGTGGATAGTTTTGTGTTGTGTGTCAGAACAATGAGGCGACTGCTGAATCAAAACAGGATGAGTGATACACCTGCTGTCAGACCTGTAGGTATCAGGCTGTGATGTTCTCCTTTGTAGTGGACAGAAATATTTGGAGTGGCACAAATAATTTGTGTGGCATCTTATTGAATGCAGAACAGCTGATTGTTATGTAAATGGTTTGAAATGGTTTTAAAAAAAAGGGTAAAAAGGTAAATGGCTGCAAATAACTTTGTTGTTTGAAAAACTTGTGCATATGATTTTAAAATTGACAATTTATATTTGCATTTAAAGTTATGAAATATGATTCAATAAACATGTTTGTGGTTGTTAGAGTAAAAAATATAACTTTTTCTACTCTGATTTTATGTTTTTTTGGTTTTTTTTAAAATCTGGTTTTAGATCAATTGTGTTAATACAGTATGTCAAAATGAAAACATAACTGTAAATTCAGACACATGAGGTTGTGCTGAAAAGGATGATACCAAACAAGGCAAAGTAAATAGTTTTTAAAGGTGAAATGTAGAGGAAACATCAAAAGTGGTTAAAAATGGCCAATGAAACTTTTTTTTTTTAAGTAACGCAATAGTTACTTTTCAAGTAACTAATTACTTTTAGAATCTTATAACTCAGTTACTAACTCATTTAGTTACTTTTTCAAAGTAACTTGCCCAACACTGGTGCTTATAGATGAAGGAACAGATGATAAAGCAGCAGCATTAATTCATTTATATGTGCACAAAAACATACACATTATAAGAGGAGTGGTTGAATAATCAGTTTTGCTTAGGAAGGTTCCTAACTGATTTCAACTATCTGCATGGGAGCCATAAAAGGAGCTGGTCAGATTCTCTAGAAATGGTGCTTTATTAATTCCTTTATTACCTCCTTTAGCACAGAATACATCTGGATCTTTATGAAAGGAAAGAAGATAGGACAGTTGTGACTCGGGAGGTAGAGAGGGACATCTACTAATCTGAAGACTGGTAGTTCCTCCGACTGAAGTATCCTTGGGCAAGATACTGAATGCCCTAGATGTATTCATCAGTGTGCAGCGTACATGTTAAAGACGTAAAGTGCTCATTTGTAGTAGAAAAGTGGAAGTCCATTTACCATAATTCACAATGGAATAGTTACAAAAAACGAGCGATCAACATAACCAGCAGTTTTTGCAGGGGAAATGTTAAGCTTTTCTTTGCTGATGTTAAATCCAAAGGAGACACTGCTTCACTAAAATCTGCCTTTTTTTTTTTTTTTTTTTTAAAGTGTTTTCCTTCTGTGATTAATCCATTAATCTACCCATTATCTTAACTGCTAATCCAAATGCAATGTATCACTTTGCGGGGTGGCTGGACTCTGGCCCGGCTGTCGTAGGGTTACAGCCTTGACAGTCTTTTTCAGGATTGTGTGAAGAACATATGAATAAAATGAATAAATGGACTCCATTCCAGATTTAAATAACATTTTTAAACAAACCGTATGGTGCAAAGAAAATGAAATCTAGATGCCATAAATGCTTCAATTTTTGCAAATTTTCAAAACAGCATTCAGGTTCATTTTACAGAAAAAAGTCTAACTAGGGTTCTAAAGACATGTTTCTTTCATGTGCTGTGTCGGTAAAGCAAAGTAATGCTAAAAAAATATGCGACACTGACCCAGACTAGCTGTGCGGGTGACCTATTGACATAGCAGGAAGAAATCAATACAGAGCCGATAAAAACTGAATATAGAATACACCATAAAATATAAATAAATCCAAAAGATCTTTGTGCAGCTGAGTTTTACATAATACATACAATGGAACAACTCTAAAATGGTTAAATTAACAAATGTGTTCTGTTCTTATCTGAGAATATCTCAACAGCAGTCTACATTACATTAGAAGCTCCTTAACTCAAGTGATATGAGCTGCTTAGTGAGGGAAGAAAACATGTTTAGTGCAACACTCGCAGAGGGTTGATTGAGATCCCTGCACGCCAAACATAAACGAACGCTCTGGAAAACTGATTTGCTCTTGACATGTTGAGCTTGCCAAGCAATTACAAACAGCATTAAAAATGTAATGAACCATATTTGCTTCTGGGCCAAAAGAGAGAGAGAGGAAGAGAGAGAGAAAGAGAGGAAAATTGGTGTTGAGGATGAAGACATGCAAAGATACAGATGATAAAGGAACTTGATGTGCCGACTATCAGGGGTAGGCATAGTCGAAGTCCATTTTACTTACAGTCTAAATGAATCTACGCTTTAAGGCTAATTGCTGGAACTCAAGATAATGTTTACGGTAAGACGAAGCGTATGTTTCAAAGCAGTTCAAAGTATTTGCACCCTTCATACTGAATTTAGATTATTTTTGGCACAAAATAAAGTAACTTGACTAAATTTAAACACAAATTATGACAAATATAAATTTCACTTTAAGGTTTATCATTTTTGTAGGTGTTTACATTAGATGACAAGCATAGGGTTCTGACAAGTGCTTTCTCATATTTCTTTTTTAATCAGTAGCCCATTTGTGTGGAGGTTACCATTGTTGCTTCGCAGCAAGAAGGTTCTGGATTTGAATCTTTCTGCTGCCTTGGATCTCCCTGTGTATTTGGGCTATATGTGACAAGCTAAAGTAAAAAGTCACGGTCTGTTGTCATGTTAAAATTCTTTGAGTTATACAGTTATGATGCCTGAAGTTGCTTAATTTATTCTTTATTGTTAAAGTTGAGTGAAAAACAACAACAACAACTTTATTTATATAGCACACTTAAAGACCAAGGATACACCAAAGTGCTTCACAATAGTACAGCAGATTAAAACATGAATAATAAAGGACCATTAATAATGTACTGAATATGCTAGCAGGTCAATGGCACTAATTAGGCAAGAATAAAAGTTAAATAAGAATTAAATATCAAATCATAATCATTAGAGAAATATGGATCAAGTGAAGGGATATATACAATGATAAGTAAGTAAAATGAAGATAGTATAGGAGTGAGGTATAGGATACATGCATTAACTAATTGGAAAAGCAAGGTTAAATAAGTGAGTTTTTAGCTGTGATTTAAATGTTTGGATGGAGTTGGATGCGTGAATAGCAATGGGAAGGATGTTCCACAATTCAGGTGCAACCAGGGCAAATGCACGGTCACCTCTGGTCTTAAGCCGAGATCTAGCCTGGACCAAGGGTAACTGGGCTGATAATCTAAGGGCTGTCCCAGGGGTGTATGGTCTAAGGAGTTCAATGAGATAGCTAGGTGCTGTATGATTTTGTGAGTTTATGATTTTAAAGGTAAGCAGCAATATTTTACATTCAATATGGTATTTGATAGGGAGCCAGTACAAATCAGCAAGGACAAGGGTGATAGAGGCAAACATTTCCGGTTCCAGTCAAAACTGTCAGTGATCTACAAACTGAGCCTTACCTGCTAGCCTAAGATCTATTGTTTTGTTTGCAAGTGTAAATTCTCACGGATTCGTCACGCTCGTGATTATTTCTCTTCTTTCTTCATTTGCATAAAGTTATTAATTGGTAACCCTGTACTTAGGTTTACCATCACTTAATATGCCTTTATACTAAGGTACAAAATTGTTACCGTTTGTCAAGGCCATGGCATTAATCCCAAGGGTACAAATATGCATCCATTTTCAAAGGTACAATGACATCAACTTAGAGGTTGCCGCCATTGTGAGAAGTAATTGTGCTTAAGGTACAGTAGTATGTTTACTGAGCATATAATTCCTTAAAAATACTGTGAGAAAGTGTAACAACCTAATGAGGGTGCTGTAAGGCAAGAGTGATGAAAAAGGACTTGGGGAGAAATGGTAGAGAGGTGAGTCAGGGACAAAGATGGAGAATTGTTTAGAGATTCGGTGCTCCTGTGTGCAAGGTGGCTGTTTGTAGACCACATGAAATGCAGAGCACTAATAAAGGGCCTGCAGCCACTGAGGGGAAATTGAATTTTTATGGCAGCTCATCAAACATAATTAAAAGTTTGGGATATACAAAGGAGAAGTGCTACGAGTGTAGACACAAAATGTGGCTTTGTGAATACCTTTGTCTATTAGAGATAAGTGTGAACACTTTGCAGTTATTGAGCCAATTATAAATGGGATTTTGTCAGTGATGACTTGGCAGATCAACTTGGAACAAACCCGATCAGGTCTGCCAATCCAGTCACTGTTAGTTATTGTCATTAGGAATAATTCAAACACTGGGATTGAAACATCATTAAATTTCCTCCCTAGCAGTGAAACATTTACTGGAAATGTGTTCAGTTATAATGTTTGTGTGTGTGTGTTAGGAGTGGGACAATGCCAGAAATTTATTAGCCGGCACCAATCCTCGATACTTCTGCTAAAAATGTTCATGATCTAATGATCCCAAGTAGTTAAACTTAAACGCTTTTATTAAAATGTCATTTAAAATACTGACAGGGTAGCAGATCATGTTAACATTATATGTTGTCGAAAAAGAATGAAATGTTAGGATTTTTGCCAAGTAGCTTACCGACGTTAATGTCCCTGTGAACTTTCTCAACTCGCATTCTTTGAACAGATCTGGATGGTGGCCTTTGTGCTTCACAAAATTGAAAGCATTATCATCCCTGGGTCGCTCCTTCTTGAACACACTTCCATCACTGACTCTACTTTTCTTATCAATGAGTCAGAGCTTGCTTCTTCTTTTGCAACATGAAAAGACAGATCAGAACACTTTTAGCAATATGCTGCCCCCTTTGGTTTTGGAAGAATTGCTGCCTCTATACATGCGATTCCTACAGTACCTACTCTGTCAAAGAAACCAAGTACCATTCGGTTTCGAGAATTTTGGTCTTGAATCGTACTGTAATTATTGATATCCCAAGTGTATGTGTCATTAACATACCCCGTCATAGCTTTAGGAGTTCAATCATGTTTGGTATGTCTATGTGTATGTTGAAGTTAATCTACAGTTTGTCCTAAAATTTTACAACTTGTGAAATTAAGCATCTGTACATAACTTATACATTTAACTACACATTGCCTCAAATGTAATCTTCTGCTAGCTGTGGCAGCGCCTTAGGTCTCCATCTGCTGTTACCACTGATGTTACCTACATAAGCTTAAATATTTATGTTCAGAATAACCACATACCAATAACCGTTTGGTAACGTAAGGCTTGATGAAAGTAGTCCCGCTTTTGCATACATGCTGCGGCTCAACATCAAACAAGTTTTCCAACATGGAAGAAAAAAAAATGTCAGCTTTCACTTGAGTAAAACATGAATGCAATCCACTTTGGATAAGTGAAATGAATGGTGTGGTGTCATGCAGGAAATAAGAAATGAGGAAAGTGCTTGGATGAGAAATAGCAAGAGAGGAAGAGATGTAAGAAAAAGACTTCACAGAAAGCGAAACATCAGAGAGAAAAAGTGCAACTCAAGACACAGAGGAAGAGAGTATGTGTTGAGGAGCTAGAAGGAGAGAGGGGGAAGCTATTTTTCCCCCCCATCGGATGACACTCAGATCTAATTCAGTCATTTGTCAGCCACATAGGCAGTATAGCGGGCTAATGGACTGGGAAGGCATGAGAGACACAGGCTTAGGGAATCCCTCAGTTGTTATCTGCGACAGGCATTATCAGACCTACTAACTGAGAGCTGGCTGGCAGCAGAGCTGCCACCAGAAATGGCACTGCAGCCAGAACAAATGGGCACCATGGCCAAAATTGTGAAAGTTGGTGGGGTGGTTGGGTGGGGGGTAAAAATGATACAAATGACTGCAATATGCAATGCAAGGGATGCTATAACAGCTTTACTTAAAATCTAAATTTAAGAAGGATGTGACATAAACTAAAATCCAGAGAAGTTAAAGAAGCAAAAGGTTACTCCCACAGTCCTCTGCCCCTCATTCCCATCAGCTGCTTTTGAAATGACTATTGGTTTCCTTAAAAAAACAGACTGCATGGTAACAAGAAGTGTTCAGGTTCTATCTGATTGCATATTGTTTCCTCTGCCTTTTTTTTTATAGCCATGATTATATTATGGTTAGCATCAACCAACATGTATCTATTTATTTCTGTTCCCTTGTTTTTTCTTTCATTCCACTGTACCTTTTGTAAAGCACTTTGTTAAATGTGAGATGTTATTTAAATGTGCTTTATAAGTTGAGTTTGCCCATCTATCCATCCACTTATCCGGGCCTGAGCCTAAGTACAGAAGCCCAGACTTCCCTCTCCACAGCCACCTCCTCCACCTCATCCTGGGGGACATTGAGGCATTCCCAGATCTCCTTGGTCTATCTTGGGCCTCCTCTCGGTTATGTTCCTAACTAATAATGCTAATGTAATGTTGCTTTGGAACCCCCTGAGCCTGTTTAATGTTCGGCTGTGATTTTTGTGTTTCAGACTTTACAGGGTTGATGCACTTCTACGCTGCCTTTATTCCAGAAGACACCAGGTTTATGGAAAAGTGTGAATTTGTCAACCCTGAGATGAGGGAAACTTTGGGCTGTCTGTTACACAAAGACAGCTAACTTAAATTTTGAATCAGTTACCAGGTTAGCATACTCTGTTAACCTGTTAAAGAGCAGTTAGGCTGTTGGAGTCAGGGAGAAAGTTTTTATTGAAGAAAACCTATTTCATTTCATTTTTTCATACATATCAAAAGACATTTCAGAGCACATTAATCTACAGACATTATTATCCTATTTACTTATCAGCTTGTTATTTGTTATATTTGCACTTTTCTAGTCATCAAGCTGTAATCAATATAAAAACAGTGAGTATTAATTTGACCTAGTGGCAATTTTATTTATATAGATCATACGGCAACCCTCACCCCCCAATCCCCCCAAAAAGAATAAAAAAAGAACACAAAAATAAGGTCTACAATGCCTTAAGGCAATAAAAACAACAAGACAAATTTGTACAAAGAAATAAAGTACAAGTTGACAGACAGAGACACACACACACACACACACAGTTATTAAGTGTAAGCCTGTGAGAATAAAAAGCGGATTTATTATCAGCTCAAAATAATATCTACAGGCTACATCTTTATAACATTGTGACTCAATGAAGAGTAAGGCAGCTGTTGCACCCCTGCACTGAAACATTTAGTGTAGTCATCACTATTTAAACATCGCAAATCTGTATCAAGCTGTAGAAAAAAAAACCCCCACTAAACACTGATCACTGGAGAATAATTTCTGGTCAAACTGATGCCAACCTATCACAGTTTGCATCTGAAAGGCTTGATATAACTATTTATGTGAGGATGATCAGGCCCCATCTTATCTTAAAGACCTCATAGCACTGCATCACCCCAAGAGAGCACTCTTAGTAGAATGGGAGGCAGAGCCTTCAGCTTCCAGGCCGCTCTTTGTAGAACCAGCTTTCACTTTGGATATGGGATACAGAGACGCTCTCTACTTTTAAGATTAGGCTTAAAACTTTGCTTTTTGATTAAGCATATGAATCCTCCCTTAGTTGGGCTGTAATAGGCCTGGGCCGCTTGGACTTCCCATGATGCACTACAAGTGTTTTTTTTCTTTGCTCACTATGTGTTTATACACCTCTCTGTATTTAATTATTAGTTAATATTAATCTCTGGCTCTCTTCCAGAGTGTGTTTTTTGTCTTGTCTCCCTGAACCTGGTTTCTTCCTGCTAAAAGGGAGTTTTTTTTTCCCCTTAAAACTGTTGCCAAGTGTTTGCTCATAGGGGCTAGTTTGATTGTTGGGGTGTTCTCTGTATTATTGTAGGGTCTCTACTTTACAACATAAAGAACCTTGAGGCAACTGCTATTGTAATTTGACACTATATGAATAAAACTGAAGTGAATTAAATTCAGTGTAATCTAAACGGATCTTTTTAATCCAGACTGGAGATGGTCTGAATGTATTCTGGTAGAGTTTTTATGTTGAAATATAATCATTAAATGCTGTTGTTTTATGAAATTAGGTATTAAAAAATTAAAATCATTTCTTCTGGGTCAGACTAATGTCTGAGTTCATGTTCACACACCCCCGTTCTCTGTTGCCTGTTGGGGAGGGGGGGCTGGGAGGAGGAGTTGGCTGTCCGATTGGGGTCTGGAATGTGGGGCCTCCCTGCTGCTGCGGAGTCGGGGTGGTCTGCTTCTCTCCACCCCAGGGAAGAGGGTAACACTACCTGGGTCGAGGGGCAAGGGTACCTAGACCTGGGGTATAGAGTACGCTTGGGGAGTGTGATTGTGTGTACAGTGTCTATTTATGTCTGTCTCCACGTTGGGTGAGTGCTGAGAATTTGCATATGAGAGCATGAGGGTGGGAATAGATGTCTGTGTCTGTGTGTGCCTGTTTGTTTGTGTCTATATGTCAGGTCGGGTATCAGACGCCACCTCTCTGGGGACATCTCAGGCCCTCCAAGGTATGGAGGCCTATCTTCCCCCACCACTCCCCCTGCCAGTGGCATATGCCCTCAGACATCAGTGCATTGGTGGTTCTTGGTGTCCGGGGATGGGCGTCCAGGTACACACCGGCTCACTCCTGGTGGCTGCTTGTTGGGGCCTGGAGCCTGGGGCTCGCTCGGGCCCCTTCGGGGGGTGGGGTGCCCGCGGCCTCTCGGCCTGGGGCTCTGTCACTCTGGCACAGCTGGCTGCCGGCGGAGCTCACGGGCACGTCACTGCAACCCCTCCCTGGCTTTTGCTCCGCGGCTGCTGAGCGACCCTCATCTGGGGCTCTCCTCAGCTCTTTCTGGGACAGTGGCGCTGTTGCCCCTCCGTTGGTCTTCCTTGGTCTCTTGTGCTCTGAGGGTCTCTGGATGTCTGGAGCATGGATCTCCTCCATACCTGCTTCATGCCCTGGAGGACGGGGCTGTGGCCCCCCACACCCTCTAGCAGATCATTACATGAAGGAACCTTTTAAATACAAGCGCGTTCATGCTCACAGGTGTACACACGGGTGCTCACACACACAAACTACACCCTTTTTGGCTCCTACCTCAAAGCACACTATGCGCTGTCGATCCTACGTGCTGCACAATAATATTCAATATTTAGTATTTACTGTTTTATTCACATAGGTCATCGCGATGATGTTGTTTATTATATTGCTCTCTTTTTTTGCTTGTTTTCTCTTTTTTCTTTCTCAACAGGTGATCCAGGTGATTGGTACTGTATATGTATTTTTTGACTGTTTTTTTTTTTTTTGTTGGTTTTTGTTTTTTGCCCTTTATCACCGTTCCTCTTCCCCACTGTTTTTCTTTCCCTACTTCTCTTTCTTTCTCCCTTTTCTTTCCCCCAGTCATGTCTGTCCCATGTGTAGCAAGTGAAAATAAAATAAAATAAACAATAAAGTAAATCCTTTTTGCATCTTTCTTTGCCTTTAGACAATAATTCTGATGGCAACAGAACCAAATGGGACAGGCGAGGAAAAAAAAAAAAGTAATACTGAGCAGTTTATTCATAGGTCCACAAATAAAGGGTGTATAATATGTTTGAGCCATGATTTTACTTGCACTTCTTCTCTTTTTATGTTAACACCACCTACATTTGATTCCTGTCACATTTCAGCTGACTAATTAAATTCAAATTTCTGTTTTAAAATTGGGTTAGATTTCACCGTCACCTGTTCATGAAAATTCAAGTTGGGTAAATGATGACTGACTGGATGACGTTGATTAAAATTACTTTAATTTTTCCCTCTTCGGTTTTTTAAGAGATAAGATGGGGAAACACATCTCATCTCATGTCACAGTGAGGACTGACTCATAATCATATTCCTGGGCCCAGTGATTTAAAATTAAGGCTCTGCTCTTCATTTAGCCCTTGCCATGATGAATCCTGGTACTGAAGCTCCATGATGATGGCCTTTTCCTATTACCCACATGCTCAATTAACCAATTCTGAAAACTCAGAGTTGTCCATCTCAGAGTCAATCAACTCAAAATTTATGGCTAGACTTGCAGTTTGTTTAAGCAACTTTCTGGAAAACGTTTCAGTTTTAGTTGTGCAGTCGCACATTGTGATTTCGTAGCTGTAGGCAGATAGAAGTGCATATGCAGTGTCATTATTCTCCACTTTGTGCCATCAGCATCGACTTGATAATAAGTTTACGCAAAAAAAAAAAAAAATTGCCTGTGCCTATCCATCTGTTTCCTTCCACTTATTTAAATCAGAGTTGGGGGTGGGCTGGAGTCTGTCCCAGCTGTTACAGGACAAGAGGCAGAGTACCTCCTGGACAGGTTGCCAGTCTATTGCAGGGCTAAACACATTGCTCGCATTCACTCCTACAGCCACCAATTAACTGAACACACGTGTTTTTGGACTGTGGGAGGAAGCTTGAGTATCCAGAGACAATCTGTGCAAGCGCAGGGAAAATAAACTCCACACAGAACGGCTCCACCGCTGTGTAGCGCTGTGTGTTACTGCAAGTTTTGGTATCAATCTGACACCAAGTAAATACAGGGTGAGTATTATACGAATCTGATACCAATATTTTTAACTTAAAAAGTTTCAGACATTTTTCACTGTGCATGTTTGAGGTATATTTTTTCATTTCAAAAACATTTACTTACACATTTCAGAGGGTTACATATTGAACTTAGAGGATAGAAACAAAGTATCAATCCTGTGTTACTAGTATCAAGCCGATACCAATACCAGCCTTAGTACTGATATTATCAATATTTAGATGGATCTGCTCACATCTACCAGCTGACTGGTGGATTTGAACCCAGGAGCTTCTTGCTGTGAGGTACCAGTGATAACCACCTCATCAGTTTGCAGTCTATTTTATCTTATAACAGTCTATCAATGAAGAAGGAGAAGATACAGTTTTCTAGGATATATTCAGTATTCTTAAGAGTATTATTAAGGAAAAATATCTGCTATCATTATAGTAAATGGCCTAAAGTGACTGAATTGACCACAAAGATGTGTAGTGTTTCACAGTCTTAAGCTGACTGTCATTCTGGGAACTGTTATCTTAATTTGCAATGTAAAAGAAAGTGAACAATGTAATTGGTCCTCTTATGACATAAGAGCCTTTTAAGCCATTATAGCGCAGTTGCTAAGATCTGTGCAGCGTTCTCCTTGTGGGTGACTATTCCTTAGTTACATAAGCAGCACTCGGTACATGATCACATATACACTAAATCACTGATCAGCGCACTGCCTGTTATTAAAACCAAAGCGCATGCAGTATTTTCTCTAATTGCTGTATTATTCAAGAGTCTAGTGGGATAATACTGACATAGAAATACATAATAATAATATATTGGAGATTCAAATTCTATTTAGCATGAAAAAATGTAATGTTAAGCACAGACATGACTAGCTTACTCAGTAGAGCTGCTAAAGTCTGCTATCACAATCAAAAGCAGCGTGGATTTATATCTATCCCGCTGACTACTGAGCAGATTTTTTTGGTCTTTTTTTGTTCTCCTAAGGATGACGTATTTAAGCTCAAAGACCTCAAGCTGTTCAACCCCCCCTGAATTCATTTCTGTGAAAGTGAATGTCTTCCCCCCCCCCCCTGTGGCATAGTAGTGAGCATGAAAAGAAGTGTAGAGTGCTATCACTGTAGGCTGCTGTTCTGTGTGCCACAGTTGACACAGTGAAGAGCGATGGGAGCTCTGTCTTACACACAGCCAAACAGCCAACAGGGAGTACTGAAAGCACTTGTGGGTTTATCATACCTTTGATTCTGCTACTTTTCCCTCTCCTGTGCAGTCAAGAGAGATGCCACAAGAGCTGATGAACAAAAGGCGCGCATATATAATGCATATGGAATGAGCAAAACAGGAAAGACGAATAGAAGACAGATGAAATGTAGATGACGGTGCACTTTCACAAGTCATTTTAGCATATCACAGCAGAGTAAATACCGCTATAATTAGTTAAATTAATTATGGTTTCGTTCTATTTGGTGTCTCACAGCAATTCACTGAACTAACATGCACACTGCCACAGCCCATCTAAATGCAGCACGGCCATAATTATTGTTATTAATTCTACCTGTGTATGCCCTGTAATCAAATACCAAAATAGTGCCTGTGAAAGTTTTTTTTTTTTTTTTTTTTAAATCTATTCAAAATATTCTCAGGAAATTCTGAGAAAATTGAAAACAGAATATGAAAAATATTAGTGTTAGGTTTTTCTTATTTTTTCCCCCTTTTGTTAATGATAAGTATTGATGTTAGACATTTGGATCAGACGGTGTTGGTAATACACCATCAAGCTGCCACTTGCCAATAAATTCAAAAGAAGAAGAAGAAGAAAAAATAAGCATCTATTGCTACTTATCCTGAATTATAGAATAAAATATCCACTGTTTGGTCATCTTAAAGCTCTTCAGGGTTGTGGACACATGTTTGACAGAGGAACACACAAACACTCAATTAAGTGCTCAAAGCCCAAGAAGAGATACATTCATAAAATCAGAACCTAAACCATGAAATACATGGTTGACTGACTTTTAATGGGAAATTCTACACAAAATTTAGCTTAAAAGATTATAAAAAATAAAAAGAATAAAAAGAAAATTGATATTCAGTCAAATAGTAGTGCTGCTCGGAGAAAATGTCTTGTCAGCGATGTTAAAAGTAGTGTCTACACATTTATTGACAGCATTATTCATGTGTTTGCTATTTACAGTAGCTTTTTGTTGATTCATATTTTGGATGTGTTATAATGGCTGAATGTGACTAAGATGATTAGCTTGTTGTCTACAGTATTGTGCAGAAGTTTTGAGCCACTCCTCATTTCTTTATATTTTGCTTCCAAGCAGCCAGATGTTCATTTTTAAAACTACGCAGTGGGCTTCGAGAAGACCTTTCAAAGCGTTTCTTTGGACATTGGACTGAAAATAAGAGGAAAAAGAAGCCAGTCTTGGCAACTTCACAAAAAAGGCTTCTGGTAACTTACTAGCAGTTACTAGCAGCTTCTTGCAAAAGATAATTTCCTACCATTTCAGTTTGAAAATACAATTTTATTTATTTGGATTACGCTGGTTCTCAAAAAACTAAGAGCTCTTTGGGACTGTGAAGGAAAAAGCAAAATAAAAAATAAATAAATAAAAATGCCTGTGTTTACATGAAACTCTCTGCTGGAACAAATGGAAAGCGTTCCATTTCTTACACAATAAATACACATAAATACACAACACAATAAACATAATATAACACTTGATAATATATGACCAAGTTAGGTTTCTTGTTAGCCAAATTCAGGTGATAATTTTTAATATCACGGGTAATGCTAATCCATTCATCTCTCCATCCATTTCTGCTACTAATATGAGTCCAGGAGGTATCAGTCGAAACAGAGGCTCCCGTCCACCTGCTCTGGCTTGAAAAATAGCTAAATGAAAAATAACTAAGTTAAAGGTGCTTCATTGGAAATTACTAAATGGATCAGAGTGTTGCAATAGTTGCAATTTTATTTCTTCACTGACACCAACTGCTCCACCAGTATTTTGCCTTTGTGTTTAGGGCATAATTTTCAAGAACATTAGATGATAAGTATAATTTTAGATCAGAGAAAAAACACAGAGCAGCAAAAACTTCGATTCAGCTAAATGATGGGTTTGCTTGAGCTCTGGCAACTTTTAAATAAGGAAGCATTTTGAAGGAGCGAACATGCGAATGGCTGGAAATGGCTGAGTGCAAGAAATAATGTGAAGGTTTGTCGACTGGTGCAGAAATCCTCAGTAATTTCAATCACAAGACCATGAAGACGTCTCTCTCATTGTTCTCACCTGGTGAAGATTTGTTCAATTTACTGTGTACAACTGCCCATTTTCCTTCAGGGTCATTCTCAAGTGTACGCATTGAGTTTTGCACAGTCTCTCTCAGAATCTGTAATTATTTAATGGTATATTTCTACTTCTGTTCAAGTTCAGCCTTGTTCAGGTGCACACTGAATCTTTTATGCTGGAGTGTTTCACAGAGGCTTCATTTTTATTACAAAATCAAGGCTCGCGTGTTTACAGTGTAGCTGTTGCTGAAGACAGTGAATAATAGGATATAAACAGATGCAGGGGAAGCCTTGCAATACAAATTTTGTAGTAACACTTTCTTACTTATCTCTCCTCGTGGGTGATACTAGATGCCCATTAGGTGTTTAAATCCACAAGAAATGATGAAATACACTGTAAAAGAATTGATTCAATTAAGTATGTTTGTATTAAATGTAAATTTCAGTAGAGCAGAATCACCGTACCTCAGCAGGAACTCCCCCCAAAATATCCTTGTGGTTTCATGAAATATCCACTGGTGACGCTATGCAGCACAGCTGGGGTGGTTGAACATTGCCAGTGAGCTTCAAAGAACATAACATCCTTTGATGCTCGACCACGTTGTCTGTGTCCGCCAAGAAATGTCCCAGTTTTGGCATCAGGTGCTGCCCCGGCCATGCCAGAGAAGTCATTCACAGGTGGGAGCATGTGAGAGGTGGCTCCAAAAAACAAGAGGGCATGCCATTGTGTTATTAGCTACAAATATCATGCGCATTCACATTTGCTATAATAGACGTTGACATGATGCCAGACTCCATCCTTTTACTCTTAATACTGTTTGCTTAATAAGAGCAAACTCAACAGTTTTAGTATTTCTGTCATCAGCAGTGCAATTTTAAAACTGGGTAAATGAAATTCGTCAGGCTGACCTGGTTGCATTTGGAGTGGTTTTCAGCTGACGAATGACATTGTTTTCAATTAGTCTCATAACAGAATAATTTCATGGAAATACCTTTCCTGACAGATGTGTGTATTTAGATAAATGACATTTGTGAAATGAATGCAAACATTCCTCGGTGCTGTAAATCGATGTGAAGCCCAAAGGAATGTGAGTCAGTCTGTGAAACACAGCCCAGCTTTCCACTGATACACCAACTTTGAATAACTGTCTGTCTGTCTATCTATGTAGTTTATTTCCTAGTTTGGCGCTAGTGTGGTCTTACTATCATATCAATGTTTTATTGTTTGTTTTCAAAGAGCAGTGGTTTGATTCACTGCAAATTACTGTAGCCTCTACACACAGACTGCAGAAAACAAACCTAATAATATGTGTTTACTCTGATTACACAGTCACTTTAAAGCTATCATCTCAGAATTTCTGAAGGGAGGATTTCAAGAGTTCCTACCTTTCCTCCCCCAACGTATTTGCTTTTTAAGGGGGTAGCTAGATAGCCCAGAATGTATGGCTCTATGTACAGTAGCCAAAAATGTAACATCCTATTAATTTCTGTAATGTTGCTTATAAAATTGATTAAGAACACAATAGATATAGGTGATTATTTTGTTAAATTAGTTTAGATTTATTAATGACAATTATTTTAAAGTATTTGATATTTTGATTTCAAATACCAGCTGGGAAGGTACAATTAATTTCTAGCAGTATGCCATCATACGTTTTTAATCGCTGTTTTAGTTATTGCTTAGAAATGGGTGCCTTTTAGGGAGGACCAATCAGCTAATGCTAATTTGTTATGGGTGAAATTGGCTTCTAGGTTTCAGTTCACACATACTGTACATAGTATATTTACAAGGAAAAAAAAGTTTGGTGTTTTAGGCATTAAAACAGATGTAAATCTTTTCTAATGTTTAATGAGGGAAAAGGTGATGTCTTGGTATCATCCAGCCAACTCTGGCACAGTAGCATTAAGAGCATTTGTTCAGACTGCCCACAGACATTGTCTGATATCATCATTAAGTGACATTCCTGAAGCTAAGAAAAAGCATAGTTTGATGAATCCCATCTTGATTAAGGAAGCTGAAGCAGTTTAGTTTGTTAATCTATAGAAACAGAGAATAAAAACAAGAAACAGTACAGTACTGTACTTCTTAGGTAGCCTTCAAGAATAGTTCTCCAGGCTTCTTTTTTGGGGGGATGTTGGCTGCCTTTTGCTCTGTTCTCTTTGAAGATGATCCCACACTGCTTAAATAATTTTGAGGTCCGGGATCTGGGGCGGCCAATCAGTGAAAAACTGAAAAAGGTCCACTGAATTATTCTAGTGGACAACCATTATTGTGCCTGTTCCTGTGTAATCTGGCATACCTCAGCGTGTTCTCCCTCCCTGTTTGCCTTCATTATGAATGACTTCAAGACAGCCACCCTTCCACTGAGATCATTCCTGATGAGGCTTCGGTGAACAGTAGATGGTTGAACTGAAGGGCCAGATGCACCTCAGCATTTCTCAGGAGCAAGACTTTAGGATACTCTTCATCTACTGCAAATACACTTTTGCCTTGGCCCCTACACTGTAAAGCAAGCTGAGATATGTTTAAGTTTTATGGGTATCACCGTGTTGCGATACTTTTTTTATGCCTGTCAAATTAAATAATTTTTATGCTTAAAGATAGAATTTAAAAGCTGGTTCTTTGCTTAGTTATGTGTAGACACAACAATGGTTCATTCCTTGAGTTAGGTACTTTCTGTGCTTGAATGATTCATAGATTTGTCTTAAATGGGTTAAATAAACAAATAAAGACTGGACTGAAAATGAGTGAAAAAGCAGCTAATGTAAAAAAAACAAAACCCTCTGAGTGACAATCAGAAAGCCTGAAGAGCTATTGCTCAAGAGCATTTAAAACATATAGAAGATAGTTTGACTCCTTGGATGCAAAATTAAGGAAATGAGGGGTGGTTCAAGACTTTTGGGACTGTACTGTAGTCTTGTTTTAGTTTATTGTTTTCCTTTTACCTTAAAGAAAAGTTTCTCTAAAAATGTAATATTTCGCTTTGGAGAAGTCTTGAACAGCTGTGCCGCTTCTGTGTATATCTGTGTAATCCGATGTTTGTGCTGCCTGAATTCGTCAGCGACTGTGCTTACTTTTAACGAAAAACGTCAACATTTTAGATGCTGTATATCCTCACATCATCAAATGCATGTGCCTTTAAAACTGAAGGTGCTCTAGGTGGCAGCTGCTGTTTTCATCAATCACCGCTTCAGTTCTTTTTATTCTTTCCAGCAGCACCACTGCGTGATGTGCTGCTCTCATTTTGTTATGGTCAAGTGAATCTTTGAGAATAGCATTATAATCTATTTTTCAGCCCTTATCCCCCGTTTGAGTGTGCATGTGTGGTTGTGTACTGTTATGGATTGTAGTGGCAGGTATTCTATGAACCCCAGAGGAGCTCTGCTGCAGAGTATTTCAGATGAATCACCTGGAAGGTGGCAGGGGGTTATTACAGAGAGAAAAACACAGTGATATAAAAAATCTAAAAGAGATAAAGGAGATTGATGCCTCTCCAGCGGGCACACGTGTTAAAACATGCCAATGACTCTATCACCTTTAGGTCCTCTTTCTTCTTCTCCATTTCCCTCTCTCCGCTTCTTCCCGATTCACAGTCACCCCACTGCTTCTTCACTTCTTCTCTCCTCTCTTCACCTCTGCCATCTACGCTAATAAATCCCATTTAAGCTCTCGTTGCGACCCCTCAATCATCACCCGCGACCAGCTTAAAATAACACTGTGGGAACAGAGAGAATGAGGCTAGTGTGCAGGAGCCCCATGCCGATGTTATTAATTGTTGAAGAGATGAATATCCCATTACAGTCCGACTAAGGAATGGAGATGGAGCGGGGGTTATGCCGTGATTAATGCTAAGTTCATGCAATGCATGATTAATTCTGAAGCGGCAGTGGGTGTTTAATCAAGGCCACATGCGATATGATCAATTATAGGGTGAAGAAAAAAGAGCCAGATGATTAGACTACCTTTCAGAGTGTGAAACATACTGTATGTCACCAGAGGTTTAGTGGGTTCAGTTGTAATGTAGGATTACAATGAGGAATATAACCATGGAGGCTGGATTACACTGTTGCTTTGAAAAGATGGGAGGGTTAGGCTATATTGGGCTCATTCATGTGTGAGCTGAATGTGCTCACTACTTTTCCAGCGGGGAGATCACACAGAGGATACAAGTCCCCTACAATGGGAGTGGGGGGGGTTTCGGCTCACCTGCTTTTCTTTTAAGGCCGTCCCCTCAAAGTCGACACTTGGAAGCATCAGTTGAAGATCACTGATTCGATTCAGATTCCCTGAGTCAAGCATTTATTTATCCTCCTAACGACATTTGCTGTGCTAGTCAGTAACTAATGATATGGATAGTGGGGCGATCGTGGCATAAGAGTTGGCAGTTCGTCTTGTAATCGGAAGGTTGCTGGTTCGAGCCCCGGCTCCAACAGCCTCAGTCGTTGTGTCCTTGGGCAAGACACTTCACCCGTTGCCTACTAGTGGTGGTCAGAGGGCCCGGTGGCGCCAGTGTCCGGCAGCCTCGCCTCTGTCAGTGAGCCCCAGGGCGGCTGTGGCTACAATGTAGCTTGCCATCACCAGTGTGTGAATGTGTGCGTGAATGGGTGGATGACTGAATGTGTAAAGCGCTATACAAATACAGGCCATTTACCATTTTTTAACTGGTTGCATGTGGAAAAATGGTACCAGCACGGTCCTCCAACTGCTGTCAGTCTATTTAATCACCCATAAAGTGTTGGTATTCCTAAATTTCAATGTGTTATGCACTATACTGTATGTGATGCCCTTAAATAAATGAATAAAAGCATTGTTTCATGTAGTGTTACAATTGTGCGTCTGTGTAAACCATGAAGGCACAGACAGTAATTTTTCTTGGATATTTAATTGAAAGGGAAAAGATATACATGTCGAGGGAAATGGTGCCTTCCAACAAGCCGCCAATTCCCTCGACACTTTTGAGTACAGTGGTTGGGAAGGACATCTCCCTTCCAACTCTCGTTTTACATATGTGGCTATGTTCTAGCCTTAAAGGTTACCAGCTAACTAGGCAGATATTAAAAAGGTTTAAATATAATCTCTGTCAGCAAGACTGTTAGCCCATTATTCAATAACAGTGAATGAGAGACATCAGGTTTTTATTTTTTAATTGGCGGCAGCGCTATGAATACATTTGGTTAAATGTATGCATTTGCCTGACTGTGCTGGACTGTGAGCTGGAATTGAACAGAAATGCAGGACTGTGCAAAAGTCTTGAGTCATTTTTTAAATACCTTTTGCTTGGAATATGGGAACTAGGTACAGTGATTTATTGAAATTTACATGCAAAAATAGAGCTTGAAAGTCAATATATGGTATCACCACCTTCATATTTTAACACAGCCTGAACTCTGTAAGGCACGCTTCCTTGTCATTTCTTTAAGTAGTCTTCTTTAAGTAGTTCTCCAGGCTTCTTGAAGGACACTAAAAGCCCGTCTTTGGATGTTGGTTGCCTTTTGTTTAATCCTCTGTCATAATGATGTGCTTCAAAAATGTTGAGGTCCAAGCTCTGGGGGGGCTGGACCTCTGCATTATCATGCTGAAAAAGCAGGCTGCTGCCAATCAGTTGTTTTCCAGATGGTATGGATTTATCAAAATCTGTTGATACTTTTCTGCGTTCAGTTTTCTGCGTTAAATCCATCTGTTTTGAGAAGATCTCCAACACCACTGACATTGTAAGACAGCTCCAAATCATGACAGAGCCTATAACGTATTTTAAAGATGGCTGTAGACATGTATATATTGCCGATGACTGTAAATGAAAAAGGAGGTGATATATGAATTTGATTTGATAGAATTCCCATTCCTAGGATTGCATACATTCAGGTCAAATTACATAACATTAAAACAGGAACGGGAAAATCCAGGCCTTGAGGGCTGGTGTCCTGGAGGTTTTAGATGTGTCCTTGGCTAAATTACCTCCTCAACATGTCTTGAAGTTCTCCAGAGATTGCCTGAAACGACCACTTCCAAGTGTGGCAAGTTCCATCTAATCTGAGGGTAAGAACACAGGTGCACGTTATACAAGCACTTATTCATATGGCTCCTAGAGGTTGCTGAACTTCCAAACACAGGTAGCTCATAGGAAACTGCTTGCACAAACAACCTGTGTGGTTGTAGGATGGAGGGAGGGCAGTCTAAAGCGTGGATGTTGTTTCAGAAACAGAAGCGACTACAGTGGATTTAACTTAAAGGAATTGTTTCACTCTGTGTGGGGAATTCACATGCTCACATTCCTGCCTCGAGTTAGATAAGAAGTGTGGTATGTGAAGGTATATTTCTGTTATAATATGGAGAGCCAACCAGCAGCTAGCTTTCCAAGACACATTATGTCCTGTTTGTTTAATCTGTGCGAAAAGTGAAGCGCAAGAACACCAATATTACGGGGGAGTCTTAGCTTGGCAACAGTTAAGGCTGCAGTGTGTTCCTAGCCGAGACATGTTTATGTAATTCCGTTGTTTTGTGTGTGTGTCGGACTAATGACCTTATAAAACACTTTGCAGATTGACAGGACAGACTGCTTTGCAGCCTATATCCCACACTCCACAGTCAGAACTCTGTCAACGTCCGTTGTTTCACTGAGATGTTCAGACAACGCTGTTTACCAGCTGCCTATTCTCTCAGCTACAGCACCTGCTGTCTACAACCAATGCAAGCTCGTTTATCTCTTTTTTCGAATAGAAAATACCTGTTTTTACAAACCTCGTAGTAAGTTTACAAATGTTTCTTATTCAGGAACCAAGGTCTGACTTTAATTAGGTTAATACCTCACATAGCAGAGGATGACAGAAAGTATGTTAACCCGGCAACAATATGTCATTTTTGTTCTTTCCCAAGAATTTCCTAGAGCTAAGCCAATTTGCTCACGTTCTGTTTCATAAGCCAATTATTGTTTCAGGTTAGAAACTACAGTCTCTTAAAAAGTGATTTAAACTAAATGCTCTGCCTTTGCATGTCCTACAGCTTCCTGTTAACATTCTGAAATTATATTGTAAAATATATGAATATAATATTAAAGAATCTATTTGTCGAGCTGAAAATGATTCAGGCTCATAATACAAACACAAACACTTAGTGATAACCGTAGAAATGAGACAATACCGGCATTTTCTGTTCTCAGTCACTGTTTGTGGTTTTGATCACCATAGAGAAGGGGTTGGGGTGGGTGCTGGTATTAGTATGTAATTCTGAAATACTAATACACTCACCAGCCACTTCATTAGGTACACATTTGTGTTGGACCCTTAGGCCTTTGAGATTCAACAAGGTGCTTGAAACATTCCTCACATTTTAGGACACATGTCCTAAACACATAGTCACATGGCAGCATCCCCATAATGTCAATCTCCTGTTCCACCACACCCCAAAGGTGTATTAGACTGAGATCTGATGACTGTAGACGCTACACTGTTAGAAAAAACATCTTAAAAAAACAGTAATATTCCGGCAGCTGGGGCGCCAAAATAATACCGTAAAATAACAGAAAATAACTTACTCATAAAAATACAGTTATTTCCAGTAATGAAAATACAATTTGTTGCCCTAATTTTACATGGCTTTTTTGCCTTTTTCAAGTGCTTTTAAACATTAAATTAGGAACAATTTAATGTGATTAAACAATGAAATTACCTATAAACAAGGTCAATGAATGCGGCAATATGAATAATAATACTTAAATGTACAGAAATATACAGTTAACAGTTGGTTTAAATAATAATGGATTGCATTCATATCGTGCTTTTTGAGACCCTCAAAGCGCTTTACAATTCCACTTTTATAATTCCCCTCTGGCCATCACCAGTAGGTGAAGTGTCTTGCCCAAGGACACAATGACCGAGAGTGTCCGAGCCGGGGCTCGAACCGGCAACCTTCTGATTACAAGGTGAATTGCCAACTCTTAAGCCACGATCGCCCTAAATAGCAATGATAATAATAATTATTATTTGATGTAAAAAAAGTTCATAAGAATCATTTTATATACTTTTCCATAGCATCACATTTGAATTTAACAGTTCAATCTTTCAAATAACAGACAAATATTTGTGAAATCATGATACATTTGTGAATGTATTTTAACAATCTAAATATGCATATGTACAGACAAATACATTTAAAAAAAAACAAGAAAATTATGTTTTATTACATTACAGTGATTTTACGCTAATTTACATTTGAAATGTGAAATCACAGTGTATTGATGTAAATTTAATGATATTCTAGAAGAACAGTACAAAACTGTAAAATACACAGTAAAATACTTTTTTTTAGGATTTTTTTTTTACAGTGTATTTTAGCACAGTGAGTGCTGTGACATGGCATTACGCTGCTGGAAGCAGCCAATAAAACAGGCTGCGGGATTTAAATGATACTAAAGTGTTACTGAGGGGCCCGAAGTGTGGCAAGAAATTATCCCCCACATCATTATACCACCACCACCACCACCACCACCAGCCTGAACCATTGATATAAGGCAGAACAGGTCCATGATTTTAACCAACCATCTGAAAGTTGGAGCAGAAATCGACACTCATCAGATGAAGTGACATTTTTTTTATTATCAGCCTGTTCTTAACTGACAGGAGTGGTACCTGGTGCTGCTGTAGCTAATCTGTTTTGAGTTTTGACATGTTGTGCATTCAGAGATGCTTTCCTGCATACCTCGGTTGTAACAAGTGGTTATTTGAGTGACAGCAGGAAGCAGTCTGGCTATTCTCCTCTGACCTCTGGCATTAACAATGCATTTTTACCCTGCTGCTCACTGGATATTTTCTCTTTTACATACCATTTGCTCTAAACCCTGGAGAAGACTGTCTTGGAAATTCCCAGAAGATCAGCAGTTTCTGAAATACTCAGACTATTGGGCACCGGCAATCATGGTGTCAAAGTCGACTATAATCACCTTTTACCCACATTCTGATAACTGGTTTGGACTTCAGCAGGTCATCCTGATTATGTCTACATGCCTGAATGCATTTAGTTTTCCCCCTTTTATTGGCTGATTAGATATTTGCATTAACAAGCCATTGAACAGGTGTACCCAATAAAGTGGCGGCTGAGTGTATATGTCCCAGTATGTATTAAACAACCTTTATTTATTGTAAGCAACCTCATGTCAGGGGGGAAGAGTGAATATTGACTTTCTCGTCCAAAAATGTGAGAAGGCTGCTATACAAGACAGGATGTACAGCAGACATTATCAGAAGAGGTCAGAGTATTTCTTTGTAGTCTGTTTATACACCAACCATCAGCTTTTCATTGCCTGGTGCATTGAAAGAGGCGCTTGTGAGAATGTGCCCTTAATCTGGCCTCTGTAAATGGTTCTGTTGTGCTGTGCCAGCTTTCATAAGAGAGCTACAGAGATGGAGCAACAGAGCCCAGAGCAGGACATCATAATTCAAGAGAATAATTGGGGCATTTAAACCAAACTTGGGACTCATCCATGCCAGACAGATACAGGTCAAAGCAGCCTGTCCACTTGGGAGGAAGGGAAGGGATGGATGGATAGCAAGAGGATGGGGAGGATATGACAAGTAAAGTGATGAATGGTAGTAGGAGCAGGAGGTGGACAGACAAAGAGGAGAGAATAAAAATAAACAGTAAAGCTTGGAGGTAAAAACACAGCTGACAAAAGGGAAAGAAGCAAACAAAAGAGGGAAAATGGGAAGGAGCAAGGACTAACCAGGAAGTCAATAACATTTTTTTTTCTGTGCTTCATGAGGTGTAACGTAATCTCTGGTGTTCTCTCCAACAGGGGATGTTGAATGTTAATAAACCAGAAGTGAACTATTTAATTTGGCACAAAGGTTACAGTGTGCAATATTTTGCTCATTAGTTTAAACTCAAATGTGTTGATTTGACCTTGAAGCTCGCTGGTAGGATAAATGTGGATGGGAAAAAGTTAGTTTGCAATGACATTTAAATATATTATGCGATATAATATGAAAATTGAAGGACCTGCAACTGAAAGCTAGTATAATTTGTAAACCATGGACATTTTTAGCTACTTAAAGAAGAACTTTGATGCGCATTTTTGCGGCCCCACGTTTTTTTTATTTGCAGACTTTTTCACGGTACCTTTACATAATTTCCATTATCTTCTCTAAGGACAGCTTTTTTCTGATTGGCTGCCATTCACAAACAGAGGGTTTGACCAGGAAACTGGTGGGGCTTTTGTTCTCACAGCCAGAGCTGGGATTATAATAAGGATATCATCTTTCTGTGACATTACACATATCCAAGAGAAGAAAAAAAATGTCTGAAATTATCTCATAGGATTACTTTGTCATAAGCTGACAACTGTTTAATATGAGCAACCACCATTTTTATATAGCAAATAATGCAATGTGTAACAGGTTCACTTAAGTGCCAAGTGCTTGTGAACACCTCACAAGGACAAGTACCACTAACTACTTTCTGAATCACTGCCGCCTTACTGTTTAAAATTCTCTATTTCCCTGAAGTCTTATTGATTGTGTTTATTGGTCTAGTGCTTTCCCAGTAATTCTTATCAGTTTCTTTTAATTACTGTGCCAGGCAAAAAGCAGCATTAACATTTCAGGTAAATGTAAAGGCATCCATTGCTTATCAGGTAATGATGGTACAGAAAGGAGGAGTACTTTTTTTTAAATCCTGGGAGATTAAATGAACCTTCCATCTCTGTTGCTCTTTGGCCTTAACAGGGAAATAGAATTAACTTTTTTTATCTAGGTTGTTTATAGCAATTCCCTGTTAGCTTAGTGAGTTCCAGTTGCTACATATGTCACATTTTCAAACAGAAATCCACCTATCAACCACCCAGAGACGCTCCCAGTGAAATGAACTGGTGACCAGTTAGTCACCTTCAAGTTGAGCCCTTCATGTCTGCGCAACATGCGTATAGTGCTGCGGGCAAATAGCCACAACCACACACACAGCCACACACTCACATATCAGGATGCTTCTCACTCTGAGTGAAGGCACAAAGTTCATCAAATAAAAGCACGAGAACGTCTATAGCAACAAACTTAGTCAGAGTCTTAAATCACCAAACTCGTAAGCCAACAAAGGCTGAGGAGCAAAGAGAAAGGCACAAGCCAGCAGCCTCGGTATGAGCAACGGATCAAAGCAGATACGAGGACAACTGAAAAAAAGAAAAGGTTTGATGTCCTGTTATTAAATGACATTACATTATGTAAGTGCCTGAGATTGTTTTGTTGTAATAATGTGTTGCACCTGCTTTTATTTTGTAAGGTATGTCAGGTAAAGGTGGATATACAGAAATTTATTGTCAGGTAATTATTTGTACCAGAGAAGCCCCTTTAACTCACCGCAGTTTAGAGGAAATTTTAAAACTTGTAATTTCTTCAATTTTCAAAGTTGAGAAGAAAGAAGAAAAGTTGATTTCTGTTTATATATGTTCTTAGTTTGTTGGAAGAAGAACTGATAATTGACAAAAATCGATAATGGCTGGTCAGGCTTAGGAAAAAAAAGAGATCAGAATCAGTAAATAAAATAACGTTTAGTGCCACTCTACATTCCAAACTATGGTCACTGTGTTTTAACTTTTTGTTGATCTGCTTACTTCACATATCCTCCAGATGCATCTGTTGTTTCTAACCTGGCTCATCCTTCTGTTAGTAATGTAGCTAATTGAGTTGCTGTGCATGTATGTAATCCAGGAAAGCTGTCCAAAATTTTCAGATTTTTGGCTCAGCTGTGTTTGTAGCACTAGCAGGAAATAGACGGGGCTCAGCAACATGAATGTCAGTTCATTCTAGGTATGACCTTGTTTCATTAATCCACCTGGCTACCCTGCAGTGACAAAAGCACACGATGATATTCTTCTATTTTATTAAGAGAATCAATTACTCCAGCTCCGCCACCAACATCCTGCCATGATTGTGTATCTTCTCTATTATTCAGGCAGTGAGACAGCAGAGCCTGTAACAGGCAATGAGAATTTGCAAAAGACAAAAAACAACTCCACACGTGGGGATTCTTACATGGGTTTGAGAGACGGCTGCCTTATGGACTGTGCCACGGCAGTCCCAGACCACAAACCATGGCCATCTGGCAAATAAGGCAGGCTAAGGCAAACAGTCAAACTTTCCAAGTGGATTTCAATCTCAGCACAGAGACTCCGCCCCTTCCTTTCTCATAGAACCACACAGCACCCAGCATGAATCCATACCCTGGGATTTGTGTATGCTATTGTAGCCTTGGCTCTGTTCAAGTAGATGTGTATATATATATATATGTGTGTGTGTGTATATATTTGAAATATATACATTTCATTTTTAAACACTACAATAAGTTATTTTATAAGAGCTCACTTGAAACACAAAACCAAGCTCTTTAAGATTTTAAACTCCTGCTCCACCTACTGAGTTTATCTACACTCAGCTGCCAAAGCAGTTCTCTCACTCAGTCATAATTTGTCAAAGCAGTTTGAATTTCAAAGGCACAAAGGAACACAGAGAGAATAACAATGTTAGAAACTGTATTATAATCAAGATTGTGTCAAAAACGATTAAGCCGTGTTGAACCCGGCTTTACCCAGTTATCCTTTGCCTTCATTATGTCACCTATCGTTGTGTGGGTTCCTCTCAAAAAGCAGGTAATTTGGTTCACAGGGAAACACAAAAGGGGCTCATAAGAAAGAGTCATTTCTAAGAGCTCTATCTCCTCTTTGTCTGTCAGTCAGTGGGTTAAATTAGTGTTACCCAACATTAATAGCAAAAAAAAAATGTATAGCAATATAATATATCTTTCCTAGAAAATTTAGGACTGCTTATCTGGGGAGTTGAATTGTTTTCAGCTGCTACTGCCATCATTAAGTAAAAGTAAAATGGAGAGTGAGGAAATCAAACTCCTATAATAAAAAAAAAGCTCCATGGAGCAGTCTCCCGTTTCCTCCTGACATGCCATCACCAGTAACACAAACAATGATGGGAAGTAAACAAACGGGTGAAAAGACAATTAGAGCATGATAAGAGCGGGTCACGTAAAGCACTTTAATATATATGTCTTAAATAAGTAGACTGGCTATTAAGCAAGTGTTTACCAGCTATATAATATCTTAGAAAGCAAAGAATATGAGAATCTAATAAAAAATATCTTATTTTTTTTGATGAAACTAAAGAAACTAAATTTAATTTTGATTACTAATAAGACAGCATCACGTGGCAGCACGGTGGCACGGTGGTTAGCACTGTTGCCGCACAGCAAGAAGGTCCTGAGTTCAATTCCACCATCAGGCCGGGGTCTTTCTGTGTGGAGTTTGCATGTTCTCCCCGTGTTTGTGTGGGTTCTCTCCGGGTACTCCGGCTTCCTCCCACCGTCCAAAGACATGCAGCTTGTGGGGATAGGTTAATTGGATAATCCAAATTGCCACTAGGTGTGAATGTGCAAGTGAGTGTGAATGGTTGTCTGTCCCTATGTGTTAGCCCTGCGACAGACTGGCGACCTGTCCAGGGTGTACCCCGCCTCTTGCCCTATGACAGCTGGGATAGGCTCCAGCGCCCCCCGCGAACCTGAAAAGGATAAGCGGAAGCGAATGGATGGATTACTAATAAGAGAATGGTAAATTCATCACTTGTAGAGTATGAATTTATCTAAGTAAGGATATGTCCATAGACATTTTTTAAATCAGGGATTTTACCGAGTTTATATAAAAATGCAAAAAAACAAAAAGCCAAACAAACAAAACAAAATCTTAAGCGTTGTGAAAATACCTGTGCATTACAATTCACAATAGAGCAAAAAAATCTAAACAAAAACCACCCTTTAATACCTCTTCACTAATGTTGGTATCAGCTTGCTAAGAATGTCATTGCATTTTATCTAATGATTGATGATATTAATAACTTCACTGCAGTTTTCAGTGTGGTCTGGATTGGCAGGCCACTGTTACTCCTGAACTAGGATGAAACCATGAAAGTCTAAATGTGAAAACAAATATTTTGTTGAAAAAGTCAAGAGACTTACGTCCGTGATTGTGGCAGTGTATGTACTTCACAATTCAGCATTTCTTGACAAACTAACCAAAGGATGCAATCATCTCAATAGTGCTATCTGATAGCATCGATATAAATGTGTTTATACACTAAAGAGTCATATTACAACAATCCTGATGTATACCCCACACCCCTAAGCATACCCACAGATGCTAAATTTACTGCATTTGTATACAAAAAGGTAGATGTGACACAGTTACCGCTTTTCTGCCTCTTTTTATGCATGTGGTTACATAAGTTGTTACCTCAAAGGTTTTTCTTGAACTGAGTTTGAATCTCTAACCTAAGTTCTACCCTTTGTCCTCAAAACATAAGTTTCTGTAAAACCTGAATCAAGAGAATGCATCAGGGTTAAAAACACTGTCTCGAAATGTCTACCCTTAGGCCATATGGTCTAATAATTGAAGCATCAGTGTGAAGTAAAAAGGTCAAGACCCTTTTTCTTCGTCACATATCCCCTTAAGAGGAGTCACAAAGCCATCTGTGTGTGTGTGATTTCTACATCTAAGCACTTATCATCTTTAATGACCTTTTTTCTGTTTCTGCTGTGAGTGATTATCAGGGCAGTTGCGGGTTATTTCCTGCATTTAGTAATGCAGATTACCTTAAAATGTAATTATACTGATGTACATGGAAGGGCTGGGGTTAATGGTTTATGTAGGCCTGTACAAATGTCTGTGTGTGTGTGTGTGTCTGTGTGTAGGTCTATGTCTGTGGTGCTTTGTCTATTAGATGACCACAGACAGTGAGTGACTGTCTCTGTTCATCAGACAATCTACACCACTTGCCCTGAGGCCTGGCCTTTGGCATTACCTTATCAGTAACCATTATCAGCAATTTCACAATACAGTATCAGCTGTTATCCATAGCAGGTACCAGTAGGATGTTCTATATTCTCTAAGATATTCTTTAATATACCATTACATCTTAGTTGAGCAAGATATATAACTACTAACTACTCTACTGCTGGATAGATGTTCAGTTTAATTAACATTATTGGACTAGGGAGGATGAAGCTGACTGACATCGGCGGGTGATCAGCAAACTTTCCCCTTATCAGGTTAGATTTAGAGTAAGATCTGTCCACAACTGTTGCCATACAACTTGGTTCTTATTTATTTAACCTTTAGGATAAATTGACACATTTTCCATTCACATTAACTATTATATTAACCAATATTTCTATTGGCTGTAGTGGAGGATGCTAAATCAGCCATAAAGTTTAAGGTTCAGTATCTTGCACTTAGTTTAACACGGCATGTTATGGCTCAGTCACACTAGTGTAAAATAGGAGGCCAAGCCCTCTTGGGATCAGGGGTCACCATCAGATTCTGGGTGGCTACTTTCAATTGCAAGGTGATTGCAGAGATCACCTGGTGGGAGGTAACCTGCCTCCAAACAACTGCAATCCAGTTTGAACTTGCTGCAATCAGTTTTAAAGAGACTGTTGAAGGTTTACAAATAATTGCCGTCTAATTTATGAAGGCACACTGGTTGCCATCACATGTCAGTAAATCTCTTTCATGAGCTTGGTTGGTTGCCAACTGGCTGTGTTCGGGTTAGATTCCTACACAGAAGCAAGGCAACAAACAAGAGAAGCCGATCTGCAGCTACTGTTTCAAATTTATGGTATGTTGGCTGAACTCACAATAAAATCAGTGAAATAGTGTTTAATGTAAATGTAGATGGCAACAGATTTGCAACAGATGTTGACAGATTTGTGATTTTTTTCTGATTTAGCGCAGTTAATCTGTATTATCACAAATATACTGGACATATTTGGTAACTTGACTCCGTTCAATCGCAAGCTGATAGCAGACTGATGGAGTTTTATTGTCATTTTATTGTGATCTTTATGCAGCAAAGTCGCTTTGAAGACACCATTTGACCTGGTCGCCTCATTTTAAGCATTCATTTGAAAGGAAACAAGACTGCAAGCTTATTGCACACTGTCACAGTTTATGTCCTTCTACAGTCTCCAATGGCTATTTTCCCTACTGTAACTGTATTATTATTAAAACTGACTCTATGAGTGTCCTATGACACTCATGTTGGCTATCAAAGCACCAATGTGCCTAACTATAGCCAGAAAGATCAGCTAGGATGGCTGCAGAGGTCTGAAGGTTCAAACTGATTTAGAAAAATTGCTGCATTATGCCATTATGTACCATTATACCAAGTAGTAATTATGCAGACTGATGTGAAATCTCTCTCATCTCACCTCAGTTTGTACATGTTGTGACACAAAGAAAGATTAAGAGACAGATTTATTTGGTCTCTGAGTGTAGATGCTCAGCAAAGACAATTAAAGCTTCAGTGTCAATATTTTGTGTACTCCCCCAGGTGCAGACATCTGCAAAAAACAAGGGGGCCCCATCACTACAACTGCTTAATTGCATTTTCACTGCTTTAATAGCTCTCTGAAGAAACATAAATGTATCTCTGCACATGGATTATCAAGTGGCTCTGAAGCACCGTTCCACGTTGCTTAGCTTGTAAATTAAAATCAGAAGCGTTGACTAAAAGGAAGCGTTTTAGGTCAGTATCACAGAGGGTATTTCTTTAAGTGGAAGAGAGCGGAGAAACATCAAAAAAATCATTTTGAATGGGTGACTCATCAAATTTGCCTGAAGCTATTCTGTTATATTCAGCTAAATGAACCAAAGGGGAAATTCACAGGCAAGCCAAGTGCTTTTCCCCCCACTGCTAAAACCAACCAGCAAATGAGGGAGACACTTTATGGTTACAGCAATTTATCTCAGTCAATGAATGGCGAATCCATGCAAAATGGCTCTGTTGGTGGCAAGAGGGTCCAGGATCCAGCAAAACGGGACAAAATATCAGATTTTATGTATAAAGTAAAAAAGAAAAGCACAGCATTTAAGTGGCAGTGACATAGTTGACAGTTGTAGCACACAAAATCAGGTAATATAATTTCAAAATGTCCTTGTGCTTAAATAAAGTCAACTGCCAATTACTCAGGGACATGACATCTGTACATGAATAACTAGAATTGCTTTCACGTTTACAACTCTAGCACCTCTGGGGCAGTACAAACAGAATAAATCCACAGTTGGAGGAAGAAGTGATAAGGAAATGCAGTTCAGATCTTTAGAGCTTCTTTAACATTTAACAGTACATATCTAAAGCTTAAGCCAGCCTCCCAAAGGCTGATAGTTTTGTTGGTGAGAGGTGTGAAACGGTGGTACAATGTTCAATATGTGACATTAGAGAAATATTCAATGGACAGTAATTAAAAATAATAGCTGTCCTGTGATAACAACTTTATTTACATATGAAACAATGCAATTTTTTCCTCTCTTACCTGCCTGATCAAACATTTGCTAATTTGTTCTTTTTCACTTGTTAAGAACAGTAAGATTTTGCTGATTTTGTTGGCAAGTGTGCAGACCTCAGGTGGGCTTTCAAGCAGTTATATTAGACAAATATAACTTGAGTAAAAAAAGTAAATGCAAAATGCAGTTTTTTAAATGAAGATTCCATACATCAGTTGACTGTGATATATGTAGATACATGTACATAAAGCTTTCTTGATGTCTGCTGTTCTCTTTGGATTCAACTGGCATTTAAAGGGAAGCGAAACTGTACTTACAGTGACGCATATACAAGCACATATTTTGATTGGAATACCCTTCAGTACAAGAGACTGTAAACAGCACAAGCTCAGTTTCATATGAATATATATCTAAATGTCACACATTTGACATTTACTTAAAGCGACTTGTTTTATGAAACAGTTAAAAACGGAGTGGAAAATCCAACAGGGCTGACTGTGCTACGTGAGCTTCGCTAATTCTGCACATCACTCTGCGTGCCACATTTACACACCTTGTTGGACCCGTTACTTTGATACACCCTAACAAGTGGGTGTTGCTCATAGCCAGCATAGCTTAACATACAAACACACACATGCATCTGTCACCCTGTGTCACACACAGTGTCTTGAAGAATAATAATCGTGCCGTTACCCACTTTACAAAAAAGACCTGTCTCATTCTCTGAAATGAGCAAATTGTTTAAATTTCACATAACAGCATGATAGAATGAACTACATGTAAATAGCTGCACATGCAAATGGTTTCCCTTGTTGCGCCCTCAGCTGTCTTGCCTGCTTTGTATTCCCTTTTAGCTTTGCAATAATAATGATTCCGACTTGCAAAACAACAACAGAGTACACGTGTTAGTTCCCAGTATACAGATAATGCACTCAAGTATGGCGCACCAGCTGTTGCCTGCAGTACAGTATGCTAATTGCCATAGTTCTGAAAGAATAGATATGCATAAGAGCATACAGTATTGCTGAAGCCTGGAAGATGTACTGTGAAGTGTGTACAAAAAGTACATTTAGGAATTGTTTAAAGTCATGCTGATGATAAAAATGTCTGTATTTTTTGGTGCATCTGTTTAGATATAGATCTGATTACAAAGTCATCTGTCTTGTGGATCTCAGCATGTTGTGGCATACACTGATCAGGCATAACATTATGAACACCTGCCTAATGTGGCGTTTCCTCTTTTGCTGCTAAAACATCGCAGAGCCATCGAGGCATGGACTCCACTGGAAACCCCAAAGGTGTGATGTGGTATCTGGCACCAAGATTTAACCAACAGATCCTTTAAGTCCTGCACGTTGCAAGGTGGGGACTTGGGTCGATCCTTCGAGGACTGTGTATAAAGAGAGCCTCTTAGAGAGGCAGAGTTTCTCAGATGTAAAGATGGGCAAAGGTTCACCAATCTGCAAAAAACTTTAGAATAATGTTCCTTCAGTGTAAAATTGACTGATTATATCTCATTATCCATCATGAAAACCCCCAAGGTCAAACAAGGCCAAAGTCAATATTGGATGGCCATGATCCTAGGGAGCTCAGGCAGCACTGCATTAAAAACAGTCGTGATTCTGTCATGGAAATCACCGCATGGTTTCAGGAGCAGAAATCATTCCAAAAATGACTGTGAACAGAGTTCATTCACAAATGCAGGTTAAAGCTCTATCATGCAAAAAAGAAGCCATGTGTGAACATGATCCAGGACCCCAGCCGTCTTCTCTGGACCAAAGCCCTTATAAAATGGACTGAGACACAGTGGAAAACTATTTTGTGGTGAGATTAGTATCTGTGGCAAAGAGGAGAGGGACTATCCGGCTTTATTATCAGCATTCAGCCGAAACGCCTGCCTCTCTGATGGTATAGGGGTATATTAATTCATGTGGAATTGGTAGCTTGCACATCTGGAAAGGCCTCCTCAGTGCTGAAAGGTATATATGGGTTTTAGAGCAACATATACTCCCATTCTGAAGACAACTTTTTCTAAAACAAGTAAGGGATCTGCTCAACTGGTCTGCATGAATCCATATTTCACTAACTGAAAATCATCATGAAACAAAAAATATGACAGATAAGCTAGAGTCAGATAAGAACGAGGCCAGCAGCCGGTCTCCTCGGTCTAATCAGTTTAATCAGACCTTCCTTAGAATTTCATATGTGACTTATGTGCCACTGTTAGGGTGCCTGGGTCATCGCCCCAGATTTTTCAGTTTTATATTAGTGTTGAACTTTGATTTTGATATTATCTATCATTTCTAGTCTTTTGGTTTCTTACAGTTCTCTGTCTTATGGCTTATGTCTCTGTGTTCCATAGTTGCTCTGTCTCCCCTGTCAGCTGTATCACATGTCAAGTTCGCATCTCTGTGTTATGTTTCCTGTTTTACTTTGAAAGTCTGTGTCTCATGTTAATGTGTCTGGTATTGCTTCCCCTGTCTCATTAGCCCTGATTTGTCCCAGCTGTGTTTCCTTCCTGTCGCCCATTCCCTGATTGCTCCCTCTGTGTATTTAAGCCCTGTGTTTCCTTTGGTCTGTGTCGTGATTTCCCTTATCCTATGTGCAGTGTTCTGTCTGGCTGCCTGTGTAAGTTTATTTGGGTACTCTCAGTTTTGTCTGTCTGTTATGTGTTTAGACCTTACACAGCTTCTTCTATTTTTTTTTTTTTTTTTTTTTTTTAATTGTCTGTAATGTTTCCCATTTATGTTGAATTCTAAATTATGCAAACCTCCTTTGGGTCTAAAGTTTGAGAATCATCTGTTTAACTAGAAGAAAGTTGATTCTAAAGTATTAGAATGTAATAGGGAAAGTATGTTTCTGGAAAATGAAAATATCAACACTTGAATGTAATGCAGTGTTTTTAATAAAAATGCATAGCATACTGTATGAAATACCAACATTGGTATTAATTTATGCAGCAGTGGTCCTGCTTTAATTGTTTTCCATGTAATCTTGGCTACATTGGGTGCAGCGATAGCTTCATATCAGAACAGAAAAAACGATGTTCCTTTTAATATAACTGCTGTGTGTTCAGCCATATCCTCTCATCCTGTGTTAGAAACAATCCCATGGTATTTTCTCTTAGCGTTTCATGTCATAAAACTTTTGCTCAAATCTGTACAGCTTCCCAATAGAAGAAAAGACAGAAGACAAAAAAGATCTCATCCAGCACAGCACCTAACCTTTACCGCAGCATTTATTTGCCCCTGGCTCCCATAACAATCTCCTTGTTTGCACAATTTTCTCACCCAACACACTTCACCTGGCTCTCTCTGTCAGCGGACGTTGAGCTTGTGGGCAGATCGCACACAGGCAGACACACACACACATAAAATGCAGGACTATTGATTTGTTGAGCGCGGTGGTCGAGCAGCCCTGACTTGCCTCGCCCCTTGGGTGAGACACACAATCTGCAGCGGATGTGCTGCTCCTAAACTGTCCCTGGGCACCATTTCAAATCCCCACAGATTCACGATATTGATTTGAAACCGTTTCTCCCCACAGCTAGTGTCTCCTCCAACTCCATCATGTCCCCTTTTGCTCCTTTTTTATCCGACCTTTGTTGTTTTGTTTCATGTTCCCAGAGGAAATTCAGGGGTAAATAATAGACAGACATCAGGTCATCTTTTCTTTTTCTTCCACCCCCCCCCCCCCCCCTTTTTTTTTTTTTTTTAAATATATATATAAAAAGAGGGAGGAGGAACACGGGGCTGGAAAATCATGACAAGAGTCAAATCTAGTTATTGTTGTTGAGGAGGCAGGAGAAAGCTCTGTCATGCAACAAGATAGAGGATGACAGAGAAACCATTGAGCTGGTGTGATTGCATGCAGACCACCTTACAGAAATACTCGCATGCATGTGCTGCAATATCTCCATCCCAGTGATGTGTCAGCGTGGATTCAATCACACCCACTCTTGAATATGAATGCTTTTAAAAAGTGGGGGGAAAAAAAAGATGTGACCCAAGGAGGAAATAACCTTTTTATATGTAAAGTTACTGTTTGCATTGTTTCGACAGGCTACGATTTGAGTTACTTCATTTGCTCGACCTCCCCCACGCTTCACTCACTCCCCATCTCTCTCAGCTAGTTCTCATTGTCAGACTCTGTAATTGAGGTAATGCTGTTAATGATGTGCGAGTGGTCTCTTTTCTCTCTTACACACCCTCACGCACGAGCATTGATGTCAGCAGATAGGGCTATTTCATTAGAGCTAGCATGGCGAAGACGAGGCAGCGGTGGCTTACGGGCACAGACGACCTCGCCGTGGGGGAGCAGGAGCTTTAAACACTAATTAGGATGACTTTGGGAGACAAAGCAGGTGTGGACTGGCTGGAGATTTGGAAAAAAGGAGGGAGGGGTGGTAGAGGGGATGCGTTTGAGTCAAAATGACATGACGGAACGGGAGACAGAGACAGACAGAAAAAGTCAAATACAAATGGAGACAGACAGGCGCAGAAGCGGTAGAGGAAGACTAAATGGGGAAAACAAATCATGGATAATTTAGACAGACAGAAATTTAGAGAAGAAAATTGCTGCAATCAGACAGATCTTGGAGTTGAATACCTGAGGACCTGAATGTGTGTGTTACTATAACATGGGCGCTATTCACATCTCAGATGCTCGATGGAAAATATCTTCAGTCACTCATTATATACCTCACTATTTTTTTTTTTTTTTTGTCTTCATCAGAGAATGCTTATTATGCTGGTCTGAAGTCAGGGATTCAAAGTTGGCAATTACCAGAAGTGTATTCGTGATGTCGTGGCATAAAGATCCTCTGGTTTTTCAAAATGAATGGCTTGATTGAGTGAGAATAGTTCTACAGCAGTTTTCTTGCCAAGGTATGATAAGAACCTTGATACGACTGTGTCTATGCAACACGATCAATGTCATTAGACCACTAACTTTGTAGAGTGGCCATGCGGAAGCCAATCCTCAATAAAAAGCACATAATGACAGCCACCACTCTCAGACCAAGAGAAACTAAATTCTAATGAAACAAAAAAGGCTTTGACTCGAATTCAAACGTTGTGTTTGGAGCAAACTAGGCAGTGTTCATCACCTGGCCAACACCGTCTCTACAGTGTAGCATGGTGGTGGCAGCATTATGCTGTGGGGATGGTTTTCAGCAGCAGGATCCGGGAGACTAGTCAAGGTCAATGGAAGATGAATGCAGCAATGTAGAGAGACATTCTTGATGATAGCCTGCTTCAGAGCTTCTGTAACAAAGATAACAAAGGTCTCTCTTTAGGACCACTCTGTGAGTGTCCTTGAACATCTCTTGGAGTGCTGAAAGTGGCTGTGCACTCATGCTTCCTATCCAATCTTATGCAGCTTGAGAGGTTCTAAAGCAAAGGATGGGATAAATTGCCCCACGGATTTTGGGGTGAAGAATGAATTCTGGAATAAGGCTGTAATATGATAAAATGTGGAACAAGTAAAAATGCCTTGGTTATGTTCCAGATGCACTGTATGTACTTAGCATAGCATAGCAGGTAAAATGTATGGTTGGCAGCTTTTAGAACATTTTCAGAACTGAATACTACGCTTTGAATAGTGGTCACAGGTTCAAAGACACACAAGAAATCCATTGAAACATGAACTGTAGATATATAAGCCTACAGTGGAAAACTGTTTGCAACCTTCTCCTGCTTAACATAAACCAACATGTTCAGTATAAGCAGTGACTCAAAAGCGAGAGCTTAGGTGCTGCTACTGTTGCTATGGTGCATGTACATGTGGATACGGACAAACTGGCAGTCAGCTATCTGTCAGCTTGAACTGTGTGCTAAACACAGCTAAAGTGTTCTATGGCACAGCTCTGTGTCCTCCCATTTGGGGGTTCACTACTGCAAGCCCTGAGCCAAAATGGAGCTGCAAAATACACACAAATGTAGACGTGCACACAGACAGTACAGCCAGGCATAAACGCACACACACCCACACACCAGCCAATGCCATTAAACAGAGATCAAATACAGGCATGCATAAAGATCTGAAATGAAAACAATGTAGAAACCATACATGCAGGTCACAGAGTCTCACAGCAGTCCGTGAACACGTGTAAAAAGCAAGCATACAGAGGACATACATGCATAGAGATGAACACACACACGCACCCTTTGTTGGTCCTGTTTGCCAAATCGTTGCTGGAACCACTCTTCACTACAGCACCTCATGGCCTGCTTCATCCAGCAGAGGACAGATGCTGCGTAGGAGAGTGATTTGGTGGTTTTTTTTTTGTCTGTGTGTTTGTGTGTGTGTCTCTGCAGTTGCATACGCCCGGGAGGCATTATGTTGAGGAGTATGCTCTCCCACCCCTTTCGGCGGAGTGAGACAGCCGGCCTAGCAGAAACAGGATGGGCTAGTTTAGCTCAGGGCCACTGCCACACACACACACACACACACATCTGCCAGCCTCTTAGCCATCTCCTCTTGCTGCTCCACAGTGGCCTCCCTTCAGTAAATAACACCATTCATTATCTATGTGAAGTCCCGAAATCAACTCCATGAAATAGATCGGCCGTATTGGTGAAAGCAAGCAGATTCAATGCATGTGCTGAATTTGACCAGAAGCTGCTGTTTCTGGCATGCAGCATAAATGCTAATATGTAAATGTTACCTTCAGTGCTTCTTCTGAATCAGTCTTTAGTTCTCCAGGTTTTTCTCTCAGCTTCTCAGTACAGTCACATCCACAACATGTATAATATGTTGCATGATGATGTTTTACACAATTATTATCTACATTTAGCTGAGATTTAGGTTATATCTTAAAGTATTTTTCAGAGAAATGTAAAAAAAAAAAAAAATAGCAGTCAGGCTAGGAGTCCGATGTGGCTATACTTGGTGCTGTGCCATACTGCAAATTTTGGTTAACTTATATGTATGCAGTCTGTTATGACTTATTTGGTGAAGCATCATTAATTTACTAATTTTGAACAAATTTTAATGAAAAGGAAACAGATCTTTCATCTTTTCATGTATTTTCAAACTGGGATTTTTGGAGACCTGGTATGTAAATGTTCCCGTCTCCAAAGCACTTTGGGTGAACTTTTGTTGTTTAAATGTGCGATAGGCTATAAATAAAATAGGCCGTGACAGTCATCACAAAAGAAGTTCACACTCAACAGAAAAGTCTTTAGGAGTCAGTAAGCAGGGCAGTAAACATCTGCACTAAACTGAATGACAATACATCTAATAGCTGCTTATATACTATATTTCTGCCTGGACCATAACTGTTATTATGTATCAATCTTTAGCCTTTGATCTATTTCTCGTATTTTCATGTGCATATTTTCTATTTCTAATTTAAATCATTCTAACTGACAATTTTGGGTCAACTCTTTATATTAGACGTGATTTTAATGCATTGTTATGTTTTCATGTACATGTGAAACATGCTTAAACTGACGATTCATTCATCTTCCTCAGGGTCTTCGCTAACATTTGCTCGATCAACACCAAAAACATGGATATCTGTCTTCTGTTCAGTGCAGTAGCTGCCATTATTGTGCTGCTCTTCTTAAAAAGCATTAAATTTAAATTTAAAAATTTAAAAGCATTAAAAAAAAACTCCCCACAGAGGACTAGTTCTGCATGGAAGGGTCTATTTTTCACAAGTGGAAGAGTGCACGTCTACCCCTCTGCAATGAAATGAAATGCTAATCATTTTGGGCCAGTTTATTCTGGTATTCAGTTTGAGCTTTTAAAGCAATTATGTGTATGCAGCTACTAATATTGCCACAAAATATTCACTAATTTACAAAACTGCCTTTAATGACCTACTAAAGCAGATATATTACACAGATAGTTAAATCAGTAAAAATGATATTGCAAGTTCTCCACCGTCTGTCATGTCTCATTGTAAAGAGTTTTGCCAGCTTGAGATTCATAAGTCATCAGTCTGTACTTAAAGCTGCATAATGACGTGCTGGAAATGAAAACCAAAAACATAAGATGGCAAGTGGACCACAAACTGCACGTCTGCCAAGCAACAAGCATCTGTGCAAAGCTATTTTAATGCATGGTGCAGACTCCTAGTAAGATTCATATCTGTATTTTTGGCTTGAAAAACTCAGACCTTTAAGTTCTTGTACTCAACTATCCACTGTTTATTTTGTTGTATGGTTTGTGTCATACACAGAGGATCCTGATTGAATCTAAATCATATCAACAATATAAAATCTATTTTCTTTCCCATCTCTGTCTCTGTCTCCTTCAGTCATCACAGGATGCACAACCACCCGCCTCCCAGCCTCAGCCTGAGACTTCCACCTGCATGCATCACAGTAAGCTGATGTTAGATGAATGATGAGGTATGTGTGGTGGGTTTCTGTCAGACATAACACAGTCTGAAGGTCAATTTTCGTTTCATCAGACCACATATTTTGTGTCATGCTCTCAGAGCTTTAACATGATTTCTTTTCTCTTAAACTGTTGGCCTGCTGTGTTGGGTCTGTGGTTGTCTTCTTAGCCGAGGTCCTTCACACTCGATTACTGAACTTCATAACACAGGAAGAGTCAGGAAGCTTTTTTTATATTGATGGACTGTTCTTGTTGGCTTTTTTTTCCTGGTCCAAATAAGTCTTATGTGGTGAGTCGATTCATCATTCCAGACTAAAATCCACTGACTTTTCCTCTGGTTTCTCCAGCTGAACTTAACTACTCCACCAGAATAGCTTCACATTTAAATATAAAATATATACAATTTTTCTTCACATATTATTGTATCATAATTTTTTCTTTAGCTACACAATAATGTTGAGATTTCTGCTTAAGTTGTGCTTACTGGAAATTGATAATTATTATAAAATGTTCTGCAATAACTCTCTTTAAGATGAATACTAAAAGCTGTGATTGTCTTTTATTTTTGATGTGATTGTTGTATCAAATTTTCAGTTGATTCAAAATCTATACCTAAATAACTTAATGCCTGCAAATCTACTAAAATTCCCATCTTAAAGACTAGCGGTTATAGTGACTGAACTCTAAAATGTGAATGAAATTCTGCGACACGTAGTGTTGACTGGCAGAGCAATTTTTGGGAAAGCAAAGCTGGTAGGTACCCACCATGCAATTTTAGTTGAGTAAATATTGTCCACTGAAATAACGGTGTCATGATTTTCCTGGTTGGACTCAAACGCAGGAATCAGGAATGAAAGTTCAGTGAGTTTATTTACAGTGCTTGTGCAGTCTTTTTGAAGTGCTCAAAAAGTCCCAGTATGTACAAAATTCAATAGAAAGCCCCTGATCCTCTGAATCTCCTGAACAGAAACTCCGCCAAGTAACAAACCCTCCCAGAACTCCGATGGGCCGTCCTAGGCAGAGAAAGAAACACATCAGAAATCTTTGGTGAATTCATAGCAACAGAGAGGACTACCAAAGTTAGACAACACTCAGGCGAAGACTGAAGGTCAGGTCCCAGCTTAAATACCAGGTGATTGCCAGATGATCCACAGGTGCTTAATTGATTCAGGTGCATCCAGGAGAGGGCGGGGATCCCAGGAGAATCCTGTCCCTGCAAGGCAGGTGAACACACCCACACACAGAGCAGCGAGCACATAAACAGAAAGAGTAAAAACAAAGGGGAGACAGATATTGGGATCCTGGAGGCTCCCAATAGTTCAGAAAGTTAGCAACACATGCTAGCCATGCTATAGAGATACAGCAGCATACAAGTTTGAGATGCAGTTTTAAAATGTTAGAAATTAAAAAAACAAGTTTGTATGTTATCAGTGCACATTCCAGCTACCCAGTAGGCAATTGTGAGAATAATTTGAAGGCTACATGACCCACGTGACGATTGACATCAGAGCCAACAAAGTGAGCTGGACCAAGAAAATAGCCTTTTACAGTTATGTGAAAAAGAACATTTTTACAAGACTATGCAGTGCTGTGAAACACTAAGTACCTCCTTACTTAGGAATTAATAGTGTAAGTAGCAGTTGGTAATTAATTGACCTTGTGTGTCACCACCTCTAAAAAAAACTGAAATTTTGACAGTTTTCTGATCTGGTGCATCTGATGTGTTCCTAAAGGTGGATGTCCCAGCAAAAACCCTAAAAGCTACGTCTCAGTCTCTATAAGCCTCAGTTAGTATGTTAAATGTTGAAGGTCCTGACAATAGGTTTAAAAAAAGATTAAATAAGCAAGTTTGTTTGGAAGGGTTGACAGGAGAACATAGCAGTACAGCTTAGGTTTGCAAAGTTACGTCTTAACAAACCACAAAACTGCTAAGAAATATCCTTTTAGACACAAAATGAAGATGTTTAACCATAATGCAAAGCACTACATTAGGGAAAAGTCAAACATAGCACAAACGCCTTATACTAACTGTTAAGCACGATGGTAGAGGGATGATGATTTGGGCTTGTTTTGCAGCCATAGGACCTGGACACCTTGCACTTACTGAGTCAATGTGAAGTCCTCTGTATGTCAAAGTATTGTAGAGTCAAATGTGACATCATCTGTCTGACAGCAAAATCTTGGCACAAACTTGGACAAAAGGCACCTTAGGAGAACTGTGCATTAAAAAATTCCCATAAACCTCAATGCTGTAAAGTAGGAATGCTGTAAAGAAGAATAAGCTAAAATTCCACCACAAATATAAAAGACTGATGAAGTTATACAGCAAACAATCACTTAAAGTTATTGCTGCTAAAGGTGGTTCTCCAAGCTGTTTTAGAACCTACATTTCATATACAGATGTTTTTGCTCAATGGCGGAGAGTGCTTTCGAGCACTTTCGAGCACTTTCCTTATAAAACGCCGTTGTTGCTGTTTCTTCTTGCAGTAAATATAAACAACGATAGTATTCAGGAAAAAAAATAAACATTGCATATATTTTTATCACAACTCTGGTTTTACGTGCCCTATCAACACAATTTAAAAACTGGTATAAAGTCCACATGTTTTCCGTCAGTTGTTCCGTCTGTCCTGCTCACATCTCCAATGGTTGTACACGTTGTCATTAACGTAGCTTCGCTCTACATCAGCCACGCTGCTTTGCTAGCTAAAACACCGGTGTCTGCACATAAGGACGCTGTCATAGCCTGTCAACAACGTTGATTAGCTGCGTATATACGAATGTGAATTGCATCATTGGCTGGACTATGGGATAAAGTGGCATCGTTCTAATCCCATACTGGAGCAGCCAGTCACTTACTGACTCACACTGCAAAACAGAATTGTTAACGAATTTATTTTAATTTCAATTCAGGTTAGATTTTTTTTTTGTTTTTTTTTGTGCGCAATGCAGATTTTCTGTGCGCAGAGACCATGCCAGCAGTGCACAATTGCGCATGCGCGCAGCTTAGAGGGAACATTGGCTTAGAGGGAACTGTAGGTGTGGATTATTTTTTTCACTTTGCAGTCATTTCAGTCACATTAGTGTTGCTTTTTTTTCCTTCTGGTTATCATTCTTTGGAAATTTAAAGATTTACACAAGCTGTTTGTCAAATTCTAGCATTCAGGCAAGATGCGTTTGGAGGATGAAGGCATAGCTAACCTGCTTACCTTAGGCTGTATCACCAAATGGTGTACTAACTAGTTTAGTTAATTCAGTAAAACTTCACTTTTTAATTCAGTCATTCTTTAACATGTATAAAGGTTTTCAAAAAAAGAAATCTTAGCCTTTCCTTTAAATGTAACTAATTATTCTTCATTGCTGCTAAAAATCTGAAATGTAAGTGCTAAGCATGCTATTATTAGGATTTAGCTAATTCAGATTTAAAGAGTGATACTTTGGGTCTGAATTGTCCATCTGGCTTGTCTGACAGACACTCCAAAGTCAAAATGATGTAAAATGAAAAAAAAAAAAATCTAATTGAACTCTGTGTGGATAACCAATTTAATCTGCTTTTAGCTCATAAAATAATGGCTGAGTAATTCTTCACTCACATAAAATACCTGTCGTAGAAACGTTTGAACAATAGTTGAGAAAACCTTTTTTTCGGTGCAGTCTATCTATGCTGATGGACTATTTTAGTCACTCGCCTGGAAAAACGAAATTTATTTGGGGTTGCGACCTCTTTGCCCCCGTTGTTCCTTTTCCCTCACCCTCCTCAACTGCAAACACAATAGTTAACCCATAGATAAATATTTATGGGATGAAACTGCATCTGGATTTTTGCCAGGGTTCCCCATGAATTTTTCATTCACTGCAACACCGCAGAAGTGCATTGGGAGCTGTTCATGCATGTGAACCTAGTGTCAGGAGGCACAGTGAAACTATGTCACAGTGACACAGCTCCAATGATACTAGTGCTGTGGTGGGAAAAAAGAGGCCTGAATTACACAGAAGATTGCATTGCAAAGTTACACTAAAGAGTATAAGGGCTCTTTTTGATATACTGTGTGTGCGCTGGAATGGTTAAGAGTGCATATGCCTTTACAGTTTGGTGCCCAGATTACACTATTTGAACTGTGAAATGCAGCGTGTGCAGGTGTAGTGTTGGCGTACATAATTTAAATGTTTTGTTTTTGCATGTTTTACCCACTATCCTCTTCATTCCTCCCATCCATTCCACCACTGGGGGTCAGAGTTGATACCACAGGTTCAGAGTTCATACTGCTGGGAAATTGCACCTCAGCAGGGAAACACAATCGGCCCATGTGCCTGAAAGCAAACAGGCCAGCCAAGCTCTCATTTGATGACAAAGGTCCCGAACGCACTTCACTTGTGGTTGCGTGGGGAATCTTAGTACGTGTGTCCTGTATACAAGGGGTCAGGCTCATTTGTGAGCTGTCAAACAGAGATCAAGCACTATTCCTGCTCTCCAGAGAAAATGGATTCTGTTTGATGTTCAGTATGAGTAGTGGTTTGTGGGTGGTGGGGACGAGAGAATGGATGATAGACCAAAAGAGAGTATGAGAGAAAAAGGAATTAAAAAAAAAAACAGAGTAAAAATAGAGGCGCAGAAACAGAATGAAGTTGAAAGCAAAAGAGGGGCTGTGAAGTTTGTCAGATTAAAGGTTGAAATTCAAATGAAAACAGCATCAACAACTAGAGATGAGGCAGGAAAACATGAGAATGACTAATGGCTGCCAAGAAAATAAGACCTCTAACTAAAGGGGAGGTGAGAAAAAAGGAGGGAAACGCTTTTCTGCCGCTAATGCTCTTCTGACTGTTAATGAATGCTGTTGTATGCAGAGATGAGGCAAAGTTTCATTATCTCCAAAGCTCCGGAAACTAAACTGGGTGAGTAGACCACAAAGTGAATGAATTAGAGAAACCGGGATACGCATGAGTCTCGTTTTGTTGTAGACAAATAATATTGTCATCAACAAGGGCTTTTTACTAATCAAAGATTACATTTCTTGAATGATGGCTTTTCAGCGCTCTTTTAAACATTGCCAAAAAATATGAATTACAATCTGTGTGCAGCTTAGAAACAAGAAATTGCTGCTTTTTGATTTACACACATCCTTTTTAGAAACTATCAATAGATTAAAAAAAACAAACAAACCAGATAAACTGAAAACACTTCATGTCTTTGATAAAAATATGAAATTTACTTATTGTCATAAAGGAGTGCTGATCTTGAATTTGCAGCCATAAGATATGCTGCTGGTATTTACCATATGCCAAAATCTATATGTCTGTTTATATCTGACAACCTTACATGACATTTCAGTGTATCTTGCAGTGGTGTAAAGTACGCCGCCATTGGACTCTAGAACAGTGGAATGATAAATAACGCTTCTCCGTCTGGCAATCTGATGGCCGAATCTGAGTTTGCTGTTTGCCAGAAGAACAGCACTTGTCTGACTGCATTGTGCCAAGTGTAAAGTTTGTGGAGGAGGGATTATGATGTGCGGTTGTTTTTCAGTCATTGGGCTCAGCCTCTTAGTTCCAGTGAAAGGAACTCTTAATGCGTCCACATACCAAGACATTGTGGACAGTTTTAAAGCTACCAACTTTGTGGGAACATTTTGGGGATGGTCCCTTCCTGTTCCAACATGACTGCACACCAGTGCACAAAGCAAAGTCCATTAAGACATGGATAAGTGAATTTGGTGTGGAAGAACTTGCCTGGCCTGCACCGAGTCCTGAACTTAACCCGATATAACACCTTTGTGATGAATTCGAGCACAGACTGCGACCCAGGTCTTCTTGTCCAGCATTAGTGTCTGAGTTCATGAATGTCCTTACGGAAGAAAGCTCAAAAATTCCCATAAACACACTCCTAACCTTGTGGAAAGCCTTCCCAGAAAAGTTGAAGCTGTTATATCGGCAAAGGGTGGACTGACATCATGTTTAACCCGATGGATTAAAAATGGGATCTCACTCAAGTTCAAATGTGTGTGAAGACAGATGAGTGAATACTTTTGCCAATATATTGTAGTATGAAAGACAGCTCAGGGGGCTCTGGATAGACAATGGGATTTGTACTGCTATATTAAATTAAAAACTTCAATCTTTTCCAAGCTTCAGCGCGTACTTTAAAAAACAAGGATCCAGATAATAGAAGCAGGACAGTGTTAACTGTTCTGCATGGTTCCTGATGCTGTTTATATTATAAGTATTTTGTTTACTTTCTACAGGGACTCATCAATTCAAATTTCCCTAAGTGGCATGTGCCATTTTGTATGCCAAAGTGGAATGGAAACTGTGCCCAGCCAGCATGCAGTGCACCCACTCGGTCAAAGAAGATAAAAAGCCCATTTCTTTGCTTTCACATCACAGAAACTAAAGATAATATGTATTGCAAACATAAGAAAAATGCAACATGGGATTTTTGTTGGTAATCACGCAGTTTCTTACAAATATAAAACGGGTTTACTTGCAGACTTGTCAGCTCAGCAAAAGTCCAGTGGACCTAGATCAATGATGAAGAACTGAAAGATCCATATTATAAGGTTGTTAAATAAAAGGCAAGTCTCTGGTAATGGCAGGACTAAACATAAACGAATAAAGACCAGCCCACAAATACATGGTGGGTTAAAAGTGGTCCATTCTGTTATCTTCTGTTTTGTTTTAAATATTAAAATCTAATAAAGTTTGAGTCAAAAAAAAAGTGGTCCCTTCTATCTATCCGGTTGTTAAGTCTGACGTCACTAGCCGTGTCTGGGCCTAAACTCCGCTGCAGGTCCATATATCAAACGATCACTATGGCATTACTGAGTTGAAAAACTGTCTAAAGTCTTTCATCTTTAATAAAATGATCAGCGTTCTGCTCTACCAGGTGTAACAATTGAGTTTAACATCCAGGCATCCATGAAAACTGAATTTATGACATTTAATGGAGTTAGAAGTTAGCAGGAAGTTAGCTCGTTAGCTTCTATCTAAATACAATATAGCATGTCCTGACTGTGGGGTTTTGGAAACAAATTAAAACGTACAGCTCTGTTATCACTTCCAACATAAATGAAGACAGAAAACTAAACAGCAGTGACGTTTGTAGGGTTACTGAAGTTTGGCTAGCTTGTATATAATGATGTGCTACGTGACCGCTAGCGACACAGCTATGTTAGCATAATATAAACAAGCTAACTTTTTTTCCACTCGATAAAAGTTAACGTGAGTGTTCTCGGTGGTCAGGAACAAATGTAATCGCATGGCAGGATGCTGTAAAAGGACCAAACTTCAGCCAGGAGAACAACTGAGATAATCCATCCACAATACGAGGTTAGTCATTCATATACTGCTGCATGGGCTGGGCTGTAGTTACATCCTAAGGTTTTAAAAACTGAGCTTAAATAAATGATTAGCGGTAATAAAAGCCGAGGGAGGTCAACAGTGATCACTGACTGTTTTAGGAGCTTTTTGAGATTAAATAGAACATACATAACATTAAACATGTTAACAACACAAAAGCCATATTAAACGCAGACTAGACTTAGGCCCGGAAGTAGGATTCGTCACGTCATCACTTAACGACTGGATTGTTGCATGTGTGTGTATATATGTTTCAAAATAAAAGCCTTGTTAAAAAAATGAAATGCCCCAAAGCACTAAAGGCTTTTAGTTGAAACAGTTTGAGTTTGTATAGTAGTCTAGCACCCTGGGTGAGGGGGTTGTAGCAACAAAGGTTGAACATTAAGAAAAAAATATGCGTTGATGTTCCGTGAATTGGTCTGTTTTATTTATTTGCTCACTCTTGCAGCACATAGTTCCTTGATGTTGTTAGTTTTGATGTTGGTGTATGTGTAGTGGGATAAAGGAATAAAGTTACTCAGAACAATCTCATTTATGTGCCAAGCTAGTGAACTATTGCTTGCTTTGATATAATCAGCTTAAGACAGGAAATTCAAAAGAGCAAATGGGAATGAGCCACCGTTGCATGAACATGACCACTTACTCAAGTGAAACAGAGCAACTTGCAGACATAAGCCTGACTCTAATTCCAGCCCGCCTTCAAATACAGTCCTTGATGTAAATGAGGACCCCAGTCATTGTCTGAGAAAACACTGTATCCCTGTTATCCTGTTGCACTGTGATCACAAATGTAAAAATAACACCCCACTGGTTGTTATTTACAGTGATGGCACTGCTGTCTTCACAACCACAGAACATAACTCCCTTTGGGAATTGAGCCCTCAAAACAACCTCCATATGGCTCAGTGAAACTGAATTCAAATTCTACCTTTGCTGTACTACAGGAAACTGAAGTTGCCAGCTATGCCATATCTTTTTTTTCCACTCCAAGCTCTGAAGGTAAGACCCTGGAAAACACCATTTTGCAATCATGCTGCAACCTGAAATTAAGGACTAGGCATAGATTCTCACAGAAAGAAGATGTGAGGAGGTGAGAGTCATATGTAGCGTCTCGACTGCCTTTCTGTTCATAATACCTCTTACCGTATATCCACATGTATTCATCATCTCTTCTGTCAGTGACTCTTTTTCATCTCTACCTTCACACATGCACTTGCTTGCACGCTCCTTGCTTTTCCTATCAAACTTTCTTCACTGTTTTACTTTCTGTATCCATCTCCCCCTGTCTGTGTCTGAATCCCATTCCATCTTATTCTCACCTCTCAAACTCTTACCCTCCACTATCCATCTCCTCCTCCGCCCCCTATCTATCCTATTCTGCTTCTTTTGGCATGACTGATTGCTGAAACTGGGCTGACTCTCCACCGCATCGCCTGCAAAGTATCCCCTACAACCACAACTATGTCAACCCTCGATACCCCAGCCTCCGCGTGCATTGATTACCCTACATTGCAAGGAGATAATCAGTGGGCGTGACCAGATTTTGAAACATGATGGGTCCGTGCTTGTGTTTAAATGAAGCTGATCTTGCTGGTTTTTAATCAGAGTCGCAGAGGACGCTTAATCAAGCAGTGTTTTGATGGATTCACAAAATAGGAAACCCATTCATCAAGTCAATTACACATTAATCACGAGCTCACCCGCAGATTTGGGAGTGAGACATGAGGAGGGGCTCTACTTTGTTCTTGGAATGAATAGCAAGCGGCATTATGTAAAACCCTCTTATCCATGGCAATGAGTCTGTGAATTATTGTACAATAAAGCGGGGTCTGTTGAAGGATGTTGATCAGCCAACCATTTATGTGTTTTACAAAGACAGACTCTTGAAGTGGCTCCATTTTGATCACTGCTTGGTATGTTTCACTGCAAGAATAATAGTATGTATTAAACCGCCATGTACATAATGGGTAAAAAAACATCCATTGATAGCTTTGTCTATACAGTAATGCAGCACTGCGAAGAGCCTTCCCACGATTGGACGTAAATGAAAGCCCATTCGTTGCCTAGTGCAGACACAGTAGGATTGATATTTAAATATTGATTATCATATTTCTTCGCCTTTAGAGTGCACTGTATGAACCATTTAATCTGTGTAGCTTCTAGTGCCAGTTAGTATTAAGGTTAAAACAGGTGAACTGTTCCCACAAACCACTGGCAGCGCGCATGAATAAATCATTCAGACTGACAAGCTCAGAAGTTGTCAGGAAATCAGGAATGAAATATGAATAATGAAAACTATGTCAGGAGTGATAGTGTGTGTGTATATTGTAATGGCTGTTGGCTCTAAACACATCTTGGCAGCAACTGAGGTAAGTAACGCGAGAGCAATGAGAAAGTCCTAGTTTTCTATTTCTAGTTTCTATAAACTGAAAAGTATGTACAGCACCTGAGCTGGAATACTTACAGTTTATGCATATTTAACAAGAATAAACACAAGTTCTCATTTTTTTTTATCATTCTGTAAAGACAGATGAAGAGAAAAATTCATTGAGAAGAGATAAATAAATCTAGTGATAAAAGATGATGTATTGCACATGTCACACATGTTTATATTTTTTTTTTATTTTTCCTAATTCCCTTTTTCTGTCTGTCCATGCATACTCCTCTCATTCCTCTCTAATCATAAATGATGGTGGCAGATGGCTCCCCCTTGCTGAGCCTGGTTATTCTGGTGATTTCTTCTTGTTAAAAGGACATTCTTCCTTCCCACTGTTGCTAAGTGATTGCTCAGAGGATTCTCTGATTGTTAGGGTTATCTCTCTGATATTGTACAGTGGGGTCATTACCTTGCAGCATAAAATACTTTGAATTGACTGTTCTTGTGAATTGGCACTATATAACTAAAACTGAGCTGAATCCATACATCCGTCCGTCTCACTTTAAACTTTTCATATTGTGGAGCTATTGTGGTACTGTGAGGATAATCTTTGTGTTTACAGGTTAGGATAACCGTAGGGATAAACTAAGGAAAAGCATAACCGTTTAGGGACACATACTGCCACTGAAAGATGCAACCTGAACATTGTTTTCCAACTTGGAATCCAGGAAAATATCTATAATCTTCAATATTAAATGCAGTCATTAGTGGTGAATGGCACAGTCATCTGGCCCTTCAACCAGAGGACAAGTCCTGTCTATCGCTGCCTTTTCTGTTGCTGTTTGAGGATTAGCTCTTTCATTAGGCAATAAATTATATGATAAGTTTAAAGGGAAAAAAAGGCAGATCAGCAAAAAGCCTCTCTTCCTTGGTTACCAGAAGAACACTGTTGCCTGCGATCTGTACGTCTGTTTCACATGTTAGTTGACTTCTGTTGAACTCTATCGGCAGTGCCTGAACTTCTCTCCTCCAAACTCTCCCAGCTCACCGTGTCACCAGCCACCTGTCAGTGGATCACCAGCTTCCTGACAGACCGAGAGCAGCAAGTGAGGCTGGGGGAGATCACCTCTGAAACTCGGTCCCTCAGTATTGGTGCCCCTCAAGGATGTGTCCTCTCACCACTACTGTTCTCCCTCTACAGTAACGACTGCACCTCCAAGAACTCGGCTGTTAAACTCCTAAAGTTTGCAGATGACACCACTGTCATTGGCCTCATTCAGGATGGTGATGAGTCTGCATGTAGGAAGTTGAGCGGCTGGTACTCTGGTGCAGTCAGCACAATCTGGAGCTGAACACTCTTAAAACTGTAGAGATGACAGTGGACTTCAGGAGACATCCCTCAACTCTGCTCCCCCTCACCATATCAGACAGCCCTGTGTCGACTGTGAAGATCTTCAAGTTCCTGGGTACAACCATCTCCCAGGACCTGAAGTGGGAGACCAACATGAACTCCATCCTCAAAAAGACCCAGCAGAGGATGTACTTCCTGAGACAACTGGGGAAGTACAGTCTTCCACAGGAGCTGCTGATCCAGTTCTACACTGCGGTCATTGAGTCTGTCCTGTGCTCCTCCATCACAGTCTGGTATGGAGCAGCCACTAAACAGGACAGGAGCAGACTGCAGCGGACTGTACGGGCAGCAGAAAGGATCATCGGCGCCCCCCTGCCCTCCATCCAGGATCTGTACCTCTCAAGAACCAGGAAACGGGCAGGGAAAATCATCACAGACCCCTCACACCCTGGACACAGACTTTTTGATTCAATTCAATTCAATTCAATTCAATTTTATTTATATAGCGCCAAATCACAACATAAGTCGCCTCAAGGCGCTTCATAGATACAGAGAAAAACCCAACAATCATATGACCCCCTATGAGCAAGCACTTTGGCAACAGTGGGAAGGAAAAACTCCCTTTTAACAGGAAGAAACCTTCGGCAGAACCAGGCTCAGGGAGAGGCGGCCATCTGCTGCGACCGGTTGGGGAAGACAGGATAAAAGACATGCTGTGGAAGAGAGACAGAGATTAATAACAGATATGATTCAATGCAGAGAGGTCTGTTAACACATAGTGAGCGAGAAAGGTGACTGGAAAGGAAAAACTCAATGCATCATGGGAATCCCCCGGCAGCCTATGTCTATTGCAGCATAACTAAGGGAGGATTCAGGGTCACCTGGTCCAGCCCTAACTATATGCTTTAGCAAAAAGGAAAGTTTTAAGCCTAATCTTGAAAGTAGAGATAGTGTCTGTCTCCTGAATCCAAACTGGAAGCTGGTTCCACAGAAGAGGGGCCTGAAAACTGAAGGCTCTCCCTCCCATTCTACTTTTAAATACTCTAGGAACAACAAGTAGGCCTGCAGAGCGAGAGCGAAGTGCTCTAATAGGGTGATATGGTACTACAAGGTCATTAAGATAAGATGGGGCCTGATTATTTAAGACCTTGTATGTGAGGAGCAGGATTTTGAATTCAATTCTGGATTTAACAGGAAGCCAATGAAGGAAAGCCAAAACAGGAGAAATATGCTCTCTCTTTCTAGTCCCTGTCAGTACTCTTGCTGCAGCATTTTGGATTAGCTGAAGGCTTTTCAGTGAGTTTTTTGGACTTCCTGATAATAATGAATTACAGTAGTCCAGCCTGGAAGTAATAAATGCATGAACTAGTTTTTCAGCGTCACTCTGAGACAGGATATTTCTAATTTTAGAGATGTTGCGCAAATGGAAGAAAGCAGTCTTACATATTTGTTTAATATGTGCATTGAAGGACATGTCCTGGTCAAAAATGACTCCAAGGTTCCTCACAGCGTTACTGGAGGCCAAGGTAATGCCATCCAGAGTAAGAATCTGGTTAGATACCATATTTCTAGGCTTTTCAGGGCCGAGTACAATAACCTCAGTTTTATCTGAATTAAGAAGCAGAAAGTTAGCGGCCATCCAGGTCTTTATGTCTTTAAGACATTCCTGCAGTTTAACTAATTGGTGTGTGTCATCTAGCTTCATGGACAGATAGAGCTGGATGTCATCTGCATAGCAGTGAAAATGTATGCTATGTCTTCTAATGATGCTGCCTAAGGGAAGCATGTATAATGTAAACAGAATTGGTCCTAGCACTGAACCCTGTGGAACTCCATAATTAAACTCAGTGTGTGAAGAGGACTCTCCATTTACATGAACAAATTGGAGTCTATTAGATAGATATGATACAAACCACTGCAGCACAGTACCTGTAATACCTACAACATGTTCTAATCGCTCTAATAGGATATTATGGTCGACAGTATCGAATGCTGCGCTAAGGTCTAGCAGGACAAGCACAGAGATGAGTCCACTGTCAGAGGCCATAAGAAGATCATTTGTAACCTTCACTAAAGCTGTTTCTGTGCTGTGATGAGCTCTGAAACCTGACTGAAACTCTTCAAATAAACCATTCCTCTGCAGATGATCTGTTAGCTGTTTGACAACTACTCTTTCAAGGATTTTTGATATGAAAGGAAGGTTGGAGATTAGCCTATAATTAGCTAAGACTGCTGGGTCTAGAGATGGCTTTTTGAGTAAAGGTTTAACTACAGCTAGCTTGAAGGCCTGTGGTACATAGCCGATCATTAGAGATAGGTTGATCATATTTAAGATCGAAGAATTAATTAATGGCAGGACTTCTTTGAGCAGTTTTGTAGGAATGGGGTCTAAAAGACAGGTTGATGGTTTGGAGGAAGTAATTATTGAAGTTAACTCAGAAAGATCAATTAGAGAAAAAGAGTCTAACTTAACATCAATGGTACTAAGAGTAGCTGTAGATAATATTACATCTGTGGGATGATTACTGGTAATTTTGATCTGCTGCCTTCTGGCAGACGGTACAGAAGCCTGCAGACCAGGACCACCTGACATAGGAACAGTTTCTTTCCCCTCGCCATCTCCCTTCTTAACAGTTGACCTGTCACACTGCTCCCACTGCCAGACTGCAACTGCACCTTATGTACATTCTGTAGTATTCATTCCACCTCATTCATTTCTGTATTTTATGTATATAAGTTTAGATTCGTTATTTATAGTTGGTTTACACAGCTTTGTGTATGTATGTGTAATGTGTGTATATAGACACGTGTGTGTGTGTGTGTGTGATTTATATTGCTGTGCTTGAGAGCCACCATCTACCGGACCCAAATTCCCTGTATGTGTCTGCACATATACTTGGCCAATAAACACGATTCTGATTCTGATTCTGATTCTGATCGCCATCCATCCATCCATCCATCCATCCACCCACCCACCTGTCAGTCCGTCCGTCCGTCCATTTGAGGGCAGGTAATTTTAAGCAGAGCTGACAAGCACTCTCTACCTAACCATCAGATCCAACAGCATGCTTATCCATTCCCAATTCACCGAAGAGACATAATATGTCTAGCATGTCCAAGGTCTAACCATGAAACTCTGCTAGGTTAGACATGCCTGAAACACCTCACCTAGGAAGCACCAAAGAGGCCTCTGTGTCAGATGCTTGAACCACCTTAACCAGCAGTGGCTCTAATCTGAGCCTCTCCTAATGACTGAACTTCACATCCTGCTGCCTGTTCACGCCATCTTTTCTTTTAGTTAAAGCTTATTAGGTTAGGCGCGGGTAGTAACAGTAAACTGACAACCTGATGGAATAATAATCATGTGTAACACTTGTCTGAACACCACAGAGCTATAACAATATTCTAGTGGTTAGAGTTTGACCACCTTTAAGTCCTCATTAAAAGTGTTTCTTTGAAAGCTTAAATATTCTTTAAAAAATCTGCACTACCCTCCCTTTCTCTGTTTCTGTCCCTGCTCTGAAATCTATAATTTCCTTTAAAAGTGTTTCTTTTAATTTGCTTTGTTTTTCTGTCTCCCTTTAATGCTTTAATGCATTATGTAAAGCAGACAGATGGAGAATGCACTTTGAATTACTCTTGTGTATGAAATGTGCTATATAAACAAACTTGCCTTGCCTTGGAAATTTCGCCAAGAAAAAGACAGTGAAGCAGTAACTATAATGAAGAATATACTATATTGGAAGGGCTTCAAGATGTAAAAAATTTTTTAAATTACAAAATTCATTTCTTAATTTGCCTAAAGTCTTTTGAATATGATTTTATTGTATGGAAAACCATAGATCTTTGAGAAAAGTAAGTAGCAAACAAGAAATAATAAGGACTGCAATATTGCATATTTACTGTCTGACATATACTCAAAAGTGTTGGACTTTTAATCAAAAGTCACATAAAAGTGAAGATCCATCCATTCTTCTTATGCATATCCAATTCAGGGTTGTGGCAGGTTGTAACATAGGACAAAAAGCTGGGGTACAACCCAGAAAGGTCGCCAGTTTATCTCAGGGTTAACACAAGAAAATGAGCAGTTGTTGTGCACGATGCATTAGATGTTTTTGTTTATCTTGTTTTGGTTTTAGCAGTCTTAAACTCTATTCACACATCTGATAAGAAGTGATTCACCTTGTCCAATGCAAGGTGAATCCAACTGCAATCCACAGTCCTCTGTAAAATTCCTAAATTTTTCTAAATACAGTGACAAACTTCAGTACAATGAAACAGACAAGCCAAATCCCCCATTTGTTACTTTTTTGCACTACAGCTCAGCAAGGAAACATTGTTCAGGTGAACACCAAGACAGAGAAATGAGCATTTAGACATACAGCAAAATAAAACCAAATCCAGTGACTTCTAACAGGTAAAGTGCAACTGATGGCACATTTTCCTGCACACTTTTTTAATAGCCATGTTATGAGGTATATGGTAGAAAGCAGACTGTTATTGCAGGTCTTGGGTTGATTGAACATTTTCACCCTGCTTGATTGCATACATTTACTTCTCTTTAAGAAACCAACGGTGCATACTCACCTACATATGGGCATGGCAGTGTGCAGTGTTGCAGACTGTCTGCTGCAACCGGAGCAAAGAGGAACCGGGCTTTTAAGAGCTTACCATTGCGTGAAGCGTAATACATTTAAAATGCGTCTAAAAATGCTGCTAAATGGACTGACGCAGTAGCAGACATGCCTGGCAACCACATTTGTCAGAACCACTTTTGCATCGCAAATGATTAGCACAGTGATGGAGCATTATTTTTTAATCACAGAAACACCAATTCATCATCCGTAGGCTCTCTTAACTTAACGTCAGTGCACTCAATCAAGGCAGTTACATTTGGGGGATGCGGACATTGCTGCAAAGTGTGATTTGAAAACTGCCTAAACACCCGCTGTGAGAAATCCTAATGTTCCAGCCATCAGAACTAGTTTATTTTAACGATTTACATAAGACCAGATGTGGATGTTTCTGTCTATCTGATATATTATTCAAAAAGCAGACTAAGCAAAGCATTACCAAATACGTGGAAATCCAAAAATATCAATTTGTTTTTACTGTAGAATATGAGGAACACACAAGTAATGCATACAAAGAACGTGACTCTAGTTTACAATGAATATGGCAGTAGTAATGCTATTATATAGTGTTATAATACACTGTGTCATTATCCTCATGCACAACAGGTGGTAATTGATCTAATGTATTTCATTATTTCTAACAGTTATTGAAAGAGGCAATAACTGTGTGTCTGTTTCAAGGGCAAATAACAAACAGCAACAAAAGGAATAATGGGGAATGGTACTGTATTAAAACATGGGTTAATAGTCCAGTCTCTTTTGCCTGGACTTGTTTGCCCCATGTTCATGAGGTGTATAATAACTTTTAATGAGGTTTCCTCTCTCGAGCGGCATGTCTGAGGAGAATAATTAAGCTTGAAATATGTTGTTTTTGCTGCAAGCTTGTGCTTCTTTGCACCTGATGTGTTGTGATTTATTGTTCTTACCAGCAAATAAAACCATTACTGCCTCTATTTCTGCAAGTGGCTTCAAATCTCCTTTGTTTGCACAGACAATGACAGAACTGAGTACTCCGCTCATATCATTTGGGAAGGGTGAACTGAGTTCAAATGTAGCTGGGTGATTTCACCCATCCGTGTGTTTTAAGCCACGAATGGTTGAGTGTGTCGTTGGCCAACCTCAGCTAAAAGATATCTCTCCCAGAACCCCCTTCCCTTCTGGCAATATCCAAGACCATATTTCTCCTGTCAGTTCACATCCAGACCTGGAGTAAGCCAGCTGGCCTTTCTCAATCACAGTCCCCAGCCAGAGAGCCATAGGGCTCTCTATCCTCTGAACATTTTCAGCCAGAAAAAGTCACACTTGCCTCTCTGTGCCAAAACAGCAACGAGCCATATGCACATTACGTTCTTGATGCATGGCAAAGCAACAAAAGCTTGTTTAAAAGGAAAAGGCCAGCACACTGTTGTTCACACTTCTAATGTGATGGGGGGGTCTTTAAGGTCCAATCAAGATTGAGCCATGAAAACCACCTGGCTATCTTAGAAAGTGCTAGTGTTTAAGCTCTGAGTGAAACTGCAGCCATACCCGAGGAGGGTTATCTGTCTTTGCAGTCACCCCTCTTTATGTTCTCACATAGATTTTTACCTGCAAATCCCCATTGATGTTTCCATCCACACAGTTGCCAAAACCAGTCAAGATAACCTCAGCAAAGTTTGATCATGAGTCAGATAACTTCCAAAATCACAGGAAAAAAAACCCAAACATGTATTGGTGCCAAATACAAACCTCCTTCTGTGTTTGTTATGATAAATTACTTCAATATCACGTTGGGCCATCTTGTCTCACTGAGGAATGAAAACTGAGTCAGCTTGCCATGTTATAATTTTAATAATATGGTTTTTGTAATCCGACGATAAACTGCTGAAACATAGTGAAGTAGTTCTAATTCTTTTTCACTCTAGCTGCTCAAAAGGTTTCTCATGTTTCTTGTTGGACTATATTATCTATTCATTTGGACCGCAATCTATTCTTCTGTCAGATAACCAGCCAACTGAATACTGAGCAACATGCTCCATGCTTGGAGCTCCAGTCCAGGATCTGACTTTGAATAATGGTTCCCCTATAGTTTCATGTAGATAAGACTTGCTGGAAACATACTGTAGGGATCTGTCTGACCAGTCAAATGAGACACACTAGTTTGCTCAGTCAGTGAGCTGCAGCCAGAAGAAAAATGTGTACATTTCACAAAAAAATACTCTTGCGTGGTATCTCTATTATGCAGTTTTTCCCTTTTGGGAGGGTGGGTACCTTTCAAAAGTGGTCAAGTGATTTTTTTTCCCCACTATAGCCACTATTGGATTCTTAAGAATATATAAATATTTTTAATTAATGATAACTAATCAATGTATTTTTTCCAAGAGCTGGCACTCTTGGAAAGCATAAATTGTAAAGATAGATAAATAGACACATTTTATTTTTTACAGTTTTTTTAATCCTCAAAAATAGTGTTTTTTTTTCTGGCTTCATGTTGATTTTTAGAAGCAGGAAATGACCACATTTTAAAAAAGAATGTGCTAATTTATTAGCTTTCGTTAGCAATCATAATTAGAAGGCTACACATAGAGACGTATGCTAAGTCCTAGGTAAGTATAAAAAGGATAAAAGTTCTGCTTTGTTAGTGACATAGTAGTGACACAAATTACTGTTTTTACTGTTTATGGTTTCTTTCTTCTACATATATATATGTGTGCGTGTGTGTGTATATGCTAATTTCTTGAGCTTTTGATTTTTGTAATTGATGTCCGAGGAGTAAAGGTCAGAAAGGTGATAAATCAGCAACATGACACACTTCATAGAAATAAATGCTCTTTGAGATATTAGATTCAAGCAGGGCACACAGCATGGCACCCTGCTGGAAAGACTGAAGCATTGTTTGCTGTGGAGGAAACTGTTAGAGAAATTAGTTGTAAATGACTACGAACTGCAGTGAAAAAAATAAAAGTACAATATAAAATAAAGAGCAAGGGTAGACAAAGCACTTATATGAAGTCATACATATTGATAAGATAAAGTTAAAATTAATAGTTAATATTTTATAACAATGCACAGCCCAAATTAAGGGTTAGGCTGCAGAAAAGCTTTGTTTTGATCACAGTGCCTTGTGTATCTTAAACTAAACTATGTAGTTTAATGACACACTCATTAATCAAATACGATTTTTAGTTTTATTTTATTTGAATGGTTACACTGCACACATAATTTATTTCACATTAAAGCTTTGTGTGTGATTTGTACGTCATCCACAGTGCCTCAGAATAACAATGGGCTTGATGGCAAAAGTGTGATTTAGTTACAAGTTGAAATGATTTAGTTGAATTCAATCAAGATTGAAGCCAAGCCCTTAGAAGCAGTCACAATAAAGCAAGCTGATTGGCAGGCAACACCAGCTCCTCTCACTCTAAATGTGGTAAACCTACTGAGAGGTTTTTTAGTCAGTGTGTCAGTTTAGATGCTGTGAGCTGGCCTGAATACAAACACTGACTTTATAAGTGGGGGGGGAGTCCAAAGTTTTTATGCATTTATTGCAAAGTCTGTTCTCAGATATAGACATAATCTTTAGGTTTGTGATTAAACAAAACGTTTTACACACTGCTTATGTTTATTTTACTGCACTATCATTCAGTGTATTTTCTTTTCTAATTATCTTTCTGTATAGCTTTTCTGTTTTTATTTTCATTGTTAGTGATGGATAATGTCATTCCACTGCTTATATTTGCAAGGAATGATGTATGCACACAATTCAAGCATAGTGTAATTGATATCAGCCTCACTTTTTACTGTTCAGCCTTTATGCACCATGATTAGACTGTAAAATGTGACTGGTAGAACAGAATGGTTTTAACTCTCAGTAGCAACTCTGTAGTTGTGGTGGTTGTGGTTCAAACTAACTACAGCTGTTCATCAAACATACCAACACGAAAGTTGGAAATTTCCTTTCTGGATTGTCATTCTTTTGAAAAACACAATGCTCTTTCAGAAGAAGTGTTAAAAAGGTGCCACTATGGTTGTATTCTTGGACTCCACTAGAATAGCCTTGCAAGATTATAGATCAGATAGTCCTTGGAGAAGCACATACAAATGAACATATGAAAGATGTCTTATTTAAGCTTTACAGATCCAAGGCAAGAGTAGAGAAGTCTTTAGAGTCTAAAGTCTGATGGTTTGTCTCACAGGGATTACTTTTAGATCCACTTACCTTTGTGTTTTGAAACTTTGGCCATGTTCAGTACAAACATCCAACATTATCACAGCGTATACTTGACAAATTAAAGAAAAACAGGAAAGGTCAGCTTTAAGTGCAGCATTAAAATAACAAATTTTCATCCGAGATGTTAAAGAATGCAAAGAACATTGTTCTGTTATCACTAAAAGTTGTAAAATGTTGTATCACTATAATATCATTCTCAGTCAGTTCTTATTTATTATGTGTTTACAGCGCCCTCTGTGGTTGCTCCAAGTAATGCACTTTAGAAACGGCTATATTTTGGAAAAAACTTCATTTTAGGAAGTCCGCTCAGTCAAGCAAAGTAAGTGAGCAAGAAGAAGGGAAACATATCGGCACACAGTTTAGGGTGTCCTGTTGGAAAAACTACTGTCCACATCTTCTGTTTATGGTTGTATCGTATGTACTTAATAAAGTATAAGTTGCAACTTTGTTTTTTGTACAATATGTTGCCCGCTAATGCAGTATTTGGTTGTAAAGCTAGTCCTTTTGTTAAGCTAGTTACCTGTGATTTTGGAGGTCGTCTGGGATAGCATCAGTAGTAGTTTAAAAAGTTTACATAATTAGACATATGTAGTAGCAAGGTGGTATATAAATGCATATTATGCTGCACATATGTATGTCATGACTGTATTTTTTGTCTTGTTTTTAGTTTTACCCTTTTGAATGTCAGTAAACCTGTTGACAACGCTCATTGGTCTTCAGAGTGGTGATATAAGAAAGGCGTTAACGCCCCTGCATCAGACATGCACCCATAACGGCACAAACATTGTTCTGCAACCAAATCTGTTGCAAAGAGATCAGTTACTATTTTACACGTCTCTGAATGCATAGGCTAAAGTCACAGCCAATGAGCAAATGGCCCTGTCAGTTCGCAAGTTAATGACAGGTTATTTTAACGCCGCCGTTGTCCACATCAGTGTTGTGTGTGTATTAACCAGTGAAGATACAGGGGGCCACAAACATATAATGTTTGGAAAGGGCCCGGAGGTTTAAAATGCCAGGGCAGATTAATTCACCTCCTACTATGACGGCTGCCCGCTGTTTAGATCCACAGCCCGACAGCTGTCCTCACTGGCTTTGATAAAAGAGGGCTGCTGGAGTGGCTGAGAAAGACGCGAGGGAGAAAGGGGGAATGAACCGAAAAGCAATAGAGAGGCAGGAAGAAAGAGGATGACTGTCTTCTGTAACCAAGGACAAAGTCCAGATTGGAGGGGCGGGCATATGATTGACAGGTCTTTGCTTTTGATCAGCCGGGAGAGAGATGGGATGGGACAAGTATGTGCATGGCTGAGTGTGTGTGAGTGTGTAGCTAGGAGACAGTCCCCATGGAGACAGCTAGACTGAGCATTCAGTCAAGACTGGGGAAGTGAGCACAGAGGACAGTGTGTGTGTCTGTGCTGTGCACACATGTGACAATAATGTGACGAGACTGATGAAACCCAGTGCTTCTCTGGAAGCATACAGTGTGTTCTCGCATATATATACCATTAACAATATATACAGGATAATACAGTAAGTACTGTGTATGTGGGCTGACAGTTGCTGAATATGTTAGTGGTTAACTTTTCTTTTTTTAAGACCATCAGTTGGACCAACATCAGCCACTCTCCACGTTAGTTTAAAAAAACAGCACAAATTACTCAGAACAGCTGTACCAAGCATGACTAATTTGAAAACACTTGAAATCGATTAGAACAAAATTCATTTTTTCCAGGTTCCCTTGGAAACAATGTCAGAAACTTTTTTTCAAGCCCGTCCTAGAACATTACCCTTGTTCATGTCATTCCAGCTGTCTGTGCTATCTGCTCAGAGGTCTCTTCCTATTGTAATTCCATGTAAAAAGGATTCTTAGAAAGTTCTGTTAGTTAACATCAGGCTCTGACAGTCCATTAGAAAACTCAAGTTCCTACCTCCCAAAAAATAAACTATTTTCAGTCTAATCAGATTATGTAGCATAATATAAAGGAGTAAAATGTCAAATATCCTGTAAAGGAAAAACTTGATTTGTTGATCCAGATTGCTGAAGCTTCCAATTAAATTTTGCTGAACTTTAAACTACTTTTTTTTTTCACTGAACCACAATAGATTTTGCCACTTATCTCTTACATTAATGTTGAATTGGGAAGTGATCTTTTTGTGGCAAGTGTGAAGAATGGGACTAATCGCTACAAATAACTGAGAACTCATGTAGGGTTTCTCTTGCATACGGATATTTTTTAGCGTCCTCTCAAAGAGCTTTTAGTCTGAACCAAAGGAAAACTATCAGCACTGTAATACATTTTTTAAACTAAATATTTTAATTGGGGTTTCATTTTTTCAACAATAATTGGTTTTGTCAAATTAGCAGAGTTATGTTTATTTATCTTTGACCTTCTCCTTGCAGAGGTCACACTGCATTGTGGATACCTGAAAAGGTCATGCTGGGTGGCATGGGGGTCGTCTTTTTGATGTCTTTGGTATTTTTGCTTCTACAGAGACCTCAGAGACAGCTCACCTGCCTGGTGCCCGGAGTGGAAGGTGATTTTGTTAGTTTATTTGTTTTTTTTAGGAGAGGAAAGGTATTTGAGTCTACATAAATATTATCAGCACTTACAAGCTGTTCAAGTCAAGGACTTATCTGGACTTTTGGCAGTGGTACAAATGGATAGTTTTTATACTTTTGTACAGATACAACAATTTTTTTTTAAACATTGAGTCTGTTCTGTGTCTGGCGTGTATGTATTTGGATGGATGCTGAATTTTAGACCCACCTGCATGGGAAGGTGGGTCTGCATATCCCATGTCTCTGTGTGTGTGTGTGTGTGTTTTTTTTATGGGGCCAAGGAGTTCAAGGGTCTCTTTGAGACTGTCACTAAAGCTGTCCCTGTTCCCAACACATTTCCTGCAGAGACAGACATGGTCTGGTCTTTGGAGGTTCATAGGGGAGTCTTGAAAAAGATAAATAGTACAGTAAAAGTGTATAGAATAAAACACAGTATGAATGCACTCTATAGACAGTCAGTTAGTGTGCCAGTGCCAGATGTTCTTGCTATTTTTACTTTCTTTAAAATATAATTAAACTATTATGGATGTTATGTTTTCATGTCTCCGGGTGACTGATTAATTAGCTGTTTTATTTCGAATGTAAATATAAATGTAAAAATATGCTTTGATTTTTTTCTGTGAACATTGTAAGGAAAAAACAAAACAAAACACTGAATTGCCACGAATAGCTATAAACCACAGAGTTCACATGCTTGGCCTACTATTTTTATAATTTACAAATCACTGTTCATCAACATATAAGATGTAAGCAAACAGGATATGATTTTGTGAGATAGTAGAAGTAAATACGTTTTTGCAGCCGTCTGAAACATTACTAAGAGTTAATCACCAATATATTAATATCGGATTTATAGATTCTAAATAGATCTGTAGTTTGAAATTTGGTATCGATATACTTTTTATCCCTGAAAACTGACCCACACCATATTGTGCTGGCATGAAATATGAACATTATGCAATAGTTAGGAACAGTGCTACACAGCAGTACCAATTTTCACATTTTTATTTATTCAGCTTTAATTCTATGTTTATTTATTCTACCGTCTCAGTGTCTCACTGTCTGGTGTTTTATGTCTGCATCATGAAGTAGCATTTTAATTTTGTCTTATACCTCACAATAAGGAATAAATATGTTTTGATAATTACTTTAGAAAAACCTGGCCCCAGTGAATTTTAGTAACAGGAACAACCAGAACATGCATGGTTTACAGTCATGTTTACATGTGTAGTCACCCACCCAAAGGTCTACTGTGAGCCATGGAACACTCTGCTGCGGCTATGTGAGTACTGTTTCAAGATGACTTCATATTGAAAAATAGTCATGATTATTCTGTAGTGACATGCAGTGTCATATCTGACAGAACTGTGGTTGAACTTAAAAAAGATGGAGGTCATTTCTTTGTGAAGCTGAAAGAATTACTTGTTTGTAGCAGTACTCGTGTCTTTTCGGCATAATGTGCTGCATGTTGGACCATCGCTGGTATTTTCAGCTTTTTTCACTTTATAAATTTTCAAATTTAATGTCTTTCATTGTTAGGTAAAGCAAGAAAAGTGAAGGTGTGCTGTCTTGAGCTCTGGCAGAAAGATTCTGAAGACACAGTGCACAGCGTTTTAGAGCTGTGTCTCATCTAAACCTGCAGAACAAATTCCTCTGTAATCAAAAACCTTCACATACGGCGGAGTGCATCTCGACATTTTCCATCTCATTTTCTATGTGAACCGGCCGATTTGTTCACAGATAACCTCAATCTAAGAGCAAGAGCATGAGAATGGGTCATGGAAAAGGGCAGAAAGAATGTCGTCGTGCTCACAGGCAGTTATACATGTAGCCTACTCGTAGTCTGAAAGTCCTTTATTACAGCAATCAATACCTGCTGTATCAGAGACAGGAAAGCACGTTATGAGATACCAACCAGTGAGTTGATGGAACTTAAATGAGTCCTTTGAAGATTAATAAATGATACAGCATAAAAAAATCCAAATTAAAGTCCAATTTGTGCTATAGAAGTGAGTAGCAATACATAATTTATTTTTTACAATGTATTATTAATTCAGGTTAATGAATAAAATGGCGACAGTACATTTTAAATGTTGACATGTAGAGAGGTTTAAGCACTGGTTTTCAGCTTTATATGTGGCAACCCTTCAACAGCTTTCTCGTTCATGCAGAATAATAATAGTAAATAAACAGAGCAGGGCTGATTTGAATTGATTTTTTTGAAATAAGGTCTAAGAGCACTCTGATGTTATGTCTCCAGCAAATGGACTTTGTTCAATACACACGTCAAGCTATTTGACTGATGTTAAACAATGAGCTTGATTTCCCTTCTGACATGATTTTGTAAATTACTAATAGTAGTTACAAGAAATTAATCATACTTAGGTTTCAAGCAGCATTAACAGAAAAAAATATGCTCTAACTCTACCTCATAGTTCTTTGAAAAAATATTTATGTATCCTATTTGAACAATGTGCCAGACACATTGCACTCAAGCTTTACTACCTCTCTGTGTTTGGTTAGTGACAGTTGCAGACAAGTTGGTTTCTTTCATGCAAACTATGGGTGACCTGCAGCAATCTGCTAACAAGCAAAGCAATCATTAGAAGGTTTTTGGTGCAGCACCTTCTGTAAGACTGATTTCACTGACTAATAGCCAGCATATTCTGAATGAATATGAATATGAATATTCTCCATTGCTTGATTTTTTTTTTTTATTGTATACTATAGCAATTTTGATGTCTGCAGAGCAACTACTCACAGCAGCTTTTGCCTTACATAATAAGTATTCAGGGAGATACTGAAGAGCATACAGTATTTTCATTATTGTCAATTTGATCAGAGAAAAGATTGGACTCATTCCTGGTGTATTTTGATGGTGTTCTGTTATGAATGGTGTTTCATCAGCAGCTACTGGTTTGCAGGGAAATAAGAAAGCACACAGGTTGGCAGGTATAATTAGTGAAACTTGGCTTAATTCAAGCACTGCTGTCCAGGCTGTTTCCTCGCCTTCTATCTTTTGCTTGCTGAGTTCCCACTATGATCTGGAATAGAAATAAATCTGTAAAGGATAAAAGAATAGTGAGCAGTTTTTTCCTCCACTCAGGGCAATGACACACTGTATCATACAACATGCTTGGATTGACAGCTCTGGGTATCTGCATTAAACTAGCTGGGCTGTCAAATGTGAAAGGGGCCATAAAATCAGTTTTAAACGACACTTTTGCTGTAAAATACCCAGATTCTGAAGCGGCAGAAATTGCATTTCGTGACAGGTTGGGACTGTCACATTTTTAGGAGGAAATTGAGGGAACAGTCACATCTGAATCAGGTTTGCTCTGTGAAAGAGATTTAAGTATTCAGGCACACATGCAAAACTCAGGATGGTCTGCACAAGACAAATATAAAAATATATAGACAAGAGTCAAATCTGCTGTGTCCTGCCACCGAGTTGCACTCTTAGGGAGTGGGAAAGAGGATAAATAACTCAGTGGTTATCTGTCGTTGTCAGTTTATGCCAGATGTATGTATGAATGAGTTTCATGTCATGTGTATTACTTGAATAAATTGGCTGAGTCTGATAACACTAATGTTAGTTTTCCACTATTAAAAGAGTTCTCTGCCAAGTGTGCTAATTTGAAAGCTTCATGCAATGTAGAGAAAAAAAGCTTCTAATAGGATAAAGCGTTTATACTTTTCTTCAGAGTTTTAAGCACCTATCTCAATATTTAGAATAACTACTGTAAAACTGTATTGTTTATATATGTGTACGTATGAGTCATAATCCATTTCAATGTTATGAACGTAATTATGGGACTAAGTAGGGTTGAAAAAAAGTTTTTTGGGAAGAACTTTTGTATGACGTTTGAAATGTTACAGGCCTCTGGTGATTGGTCAGATGCAATAATGCTACTATATTTTTGTTGATGGGTTGTGAGAAATGGTTGGTTCTACAACTTCATAGTGAGTCATGGAGACCACACTACAGTTGCTTCTCTGAGCACTAATTGTCTTGTATGTTGGGGTTTTCTCTCCTTTATTGTAGAGTCTTTACCTCATAATATAAATCACATGGTTGTTGTGATTTGGCACTATATAAATGAAGCTGAACTGAATTGAATCAACAGGCTTTTTCCTCCACACTCACACTCACACTGTTTATCATGCAGACTGGAGGTGCCTGGGACTGAATCACTAATCTTCCAGTTGGTACACAACCCACTCTACCTCCCGAACCACCCTAAATTTAAAGGCTAAAGCTAGTCTAAAAGCAGATTGACTACATTTTAAATATGCTGATGCTTGATTTGGCCAGGATCTGGGGAGATTGAAAGCCAGGGTAGACCTTTACTATGTCCATTGTGCCATTTTGGAAGAGTTTTTGCAGTTTGGCAGGGTGAACTGTCATGCTGGGGATGGCTGCTGCCGTTGGGGGGTGCTTTTACCACAATGGTCGTTTTTGGTCTGCAGTATTGTTGGTGAGTGGTTTATGCCACATGAACGCCAGGACTCAAAGATTCCCTTTGGAACAGTAATTCACAGCAAAAATAATCAATGGTAATCACTTCATCTGCAGTTTAAATGTTGTGTGTCTGATCATTTCAGGGCACAATCTGCAAAAAAAGCATTTTTTCAATCACAGAAACAGGTAGTCATGCAATCTTTTTCCTCACAATGCATCAAATTCTTAACCTACATAAACTCCTGTATAACAGCTAACAATACACTTCTTTTTCAATCACCACATGAATGTGCTTTTAAATCTGTTTCTAGTTTCAATACCATCCATTATGGTTAGTACAGAGTGTGCAACTGAAGTGTCAAAATGGAGAGGATCATCACAGTGGAATATACTGACTGTGCAATTAGAGGAAAAAATCCCTGTCTGAGTAGGAGGATAGTGGACAGCAAATTACATCATCTGTCCAAGTTTAATATAAAATGATGATCAAATATGAAAAGTAATAAGTATGTGATTTGGTGTTTTTATGATAGTGACTTTTTATCGTTACTTGCACCGGTAAACTGTATGCAGATGGACTCTTAAAACAAGTCTGTTTTTTGATTCCAGCACACTTCAATCTCCACTTCTTCAGTCTCACTCCCACTCAGCTGATCTCGTGTTTGGTTGCTCGCTCTCTCCCACAGAGACAAATCCACACAGGATTTTATTACCCTTTGAACATTACCAAACCTTTCTCTAAAAATAAATCAGTTGCTTTCTGTCAACAAAGAAACAAACAAAAAACTACATTTACACCACAAGTCAGCAGCTGCCATTTAAGACAAGTTCCAGCACTGTATGAAAAGAGTATGACCATAACACCTGCCATCGTTTATAGACCCACAACTTAAAAAGGGAGACAGCCTGGAAGAGCACACTTTGGCATATCGGCCCCAGTTCCAACTGTTTCTTCTTTAGGAGCTGAAAAGACAGATGCTGCATAGCGTCTTTAATTGCAACCTTCTGCTCGTTAATTTACAAGACATGTTTTCTAATGTAATGTAAATATTGGACCTGAAGGAGGAGGGGGACTTGGGAACAAAACACACCCCTGGGGAATAATATGATAGGTTGTTTATTGGATCAGAAAACTTAAATCCCACTTGCTGTGGGAGTTATCTGGCACCTGTGCTTTTGTAGTTTATTCTTTCTGTTACTCAACTCCTAAAAGTCTTCTTTTTTCCATCGCTAAACTTCTCACATGCTTGTTGTGGTGTTCACTCAGACTGAACCATCATTCACATTAACCACAAAACGCAAATGAATGGGTACATTTCTTTTCATCCTGCCTACAATCACTTAGTGCGCCTGCTGTCATCTCGTGGATTGTCATTTGTGAAAGCGAGTGTGGGTACATAAAACTAACTGCCAAAGCACCGAGAGACCACTCTATAATGAAAAACATTAGAACTCGTGCATGAAGTACACACTTTGAAGTTCTTATTGTCTTTGTTGGAGAGAAGAAGTAATACGTTAATACCTTCTGTACCAGTGGATCATGCTTTTCAATCATTTCCAAAATTTTGAAAAACTTACCTTTGTTATCTACCTCTTCGCGCTCACAGTGTCCTCTTTGTTTGATATTGACACAAAAAGAAGCACTCCAGCCTCTCTGTTGCTTTGTGGTATTTTCAATCCTCTTGGGCTGTCTTCTTCTTTTATATATGGCATCAAGCATGGAACAGTCTGATACTTCCTTACTCTGCTTGCCCAGTAGAAATGGCATGATATGATATTTCTGACTTTTCATCTGTCATCATCTTAGGATATTGGGTTATGTGGCAAAACACTGTGAATCACCGAAAACAGAGATTTTTTAAAAACTCCTGCCAGGTTGGAGAATTTCGAAAACTCAGTTTTTGCGTGTACGTGTGGACGAGGAATACAGAGTTCGTCACGCAACGTCAAAGGTGTTTGCCTTTTTTCACGCTGTGCGCCAAATTATTGTTTAGATAAGATGAATTTCTACAATGGCGGATAGAGACAAAATACTGCTACTGTTAATCTTACTATCTGCAGTTTTTACAGACTCACACACGCACACACACACACACACACACACACACACACAGTTACTGTCCCTCATTTAGAAAGGCAGAGGTGTCAGAGTGTAATTATTTTACGTGTAGTTGTTTTTTCCTGTGTAATAATATTCAACATTGCTATCAATACATTTTTCAAAAAATGCCTCTCTGTGCAAAATGGGTTCAAAAACATCAACAAATCTGGGATACTGTTTGTCCGTGATTTGGACAGCCCAGCGCGTGCTCCCGACGCAGCGAAAACAAATTCTGCCGGGTAGACCTACCTCGGCACTTGTGCAGGCAAAGGCAACATATGCTTCATCATATTTTCTAATCTTTGGCTTGGAAGGAAGTTGGTTTGGAAACATATTTGGCGATGCTTCATCTTCTGCTTTGTGTGGGAGTCCCGTCAAAATACCTGTGCTGTATGCTAGCAGTGTCCAAGCGTTCTTTTTTAAAAAAAAAATTCATACCACGCCCCCATTGCGGGGGGGGGGGCACACTTTGGGAACCTCTGGGTCATATTTAGCCAACAAAAGTAGTCGGATAAGTGTAGAGAAAAAATATGGGGTAATTATTGGTGTATACACCACCAATATGCCTCCATAACATGGACGTGTTACAATTGCAGCTATTATTGTTTAAATACTATGATTTGCACAGTGACCAACATTGCTATTACACATCTTCTTTTGTGACTGCACTCTGACATGTCAAATATGTGCAATATCTGAAAATGTAAAATAATCCAAATAACCAAGACCTTACTTTAATCACAGTACACAGTACCACAGCACAAACACACACAAAACACTGTCGTTTTTTTGTGTAGCTACGTAAACTGTAGCTACATTGGTAATTAGCAGTCAGTAACACAGTGACAGGTAAAGTGTAAAATAGATATTGTGGGGTCAAAGCATGTGCATGTACAGAACAGCAAGGAACAAGCTGATAACACTGTAGCACAGTAGCTTTATTTATTGACATCCCATGAAGTGGAGACTCCATGTGCACATTGTTGTCTTATGATTTCCTTTAACTTCTTTGAAATCAAATTGAAAGAACAGGTGTGTCCTTAAGACTCCTTAAGAGTGTGAGTTTGCTTTGGAGTAGCAGGTAAATATCATAAACCTGGAGGAAAAGTATACAGCAACCACCACCCGGTCATAATGAGCAGGTGGAGCGACAGGCATTACACTGGATCACATTGCAGACCTGTTAAAATATTCTGTTAAAAGGGGACTATTGTGCTTTCAAGCATTCAATTCTGTTCAAAGAATAGTTGCCTCTTTAATTCAAAAGGTGTAATGACATCCTAATCCAAATTCTATGCATATGTTGAAAAAGCTGCAATATTGTTTTCTCTGTTTGAACTTGAGCCACCTTTTCAGACAAATAAAAAAAAAAATAGCAAGCATTTTCACCTCCCTTCCAGCAATATGTTTAGCACAAGGCCTTGCTGCTGACATATGGTCTCTGAGAGCTCCATTAAAATCAACAGATGGCGATAGGCCGCAGCTTTGCCTCTGTTCCTGCCCCTCAAAGCACATCTCCACATAAAGAGTCCCTTTAAAGGATTTTGTCCAAGGTTATCCAGTCCCTTCTTTCCTCAAAGGGCTTAGTCATTTTTTCCAACAACCGCTGTGCCGGTGAAATAGTTGAAGATTGAAAATTGGCAGAAAAATCCTACCAATATCCTCAGGCACTGGTGAAAAATGGCTATTAATACTTACAGAGGGGCAGCTAATTAAAGGGAAAATCTGAACCACCGGTCCCTACACCGAGCAGATCTGATGACTGTGTTATGCTGTGGGGGGCATTTTTCCTGGCACTGTTTGGGTCTACTGGTATAGTTATAGAAGGAAGGGTTACTGCAGATCAATACAGAGCAGTTCAGAGGGATCAGCCTTAGCCTATGATGAAACATTTCCATCCTGATGGGAGCGGTTGCTTCCAGGATGACAATGCTCCCTTCCACAAGGCACGGGGGGAGGGGTCACTGAATGGTTTGATTAATAAGATCTCAGCGCATTTGAAGACGTTTGGACTGACATGCTAGCACTTTCCATCACCACTGTCAAAAGACTAAATGAGGGAATATCCTTGAAAGAATGATGTCCAGCGCCTATAGCAAATCTTTTCTGGCAGCTTACTAAGGCACATTTCTTTAGTCCTGTAAGAAAATAGAATTTTAGAGACAGACGACCATTCACACCTACAGCCAATTTATTATGGATGGATGGGTGAATAGGCAGGTAGGTGGGCAGGTAGGTAGGTAAATAGATGGATAGATGTGTAGATAGAAAGATCTGTGATTGCCTGATTGCCCTTTGGCAGCTGGCTCTGAAAGAAAGAAAGTGAATGGAATATGCAATTTTATTTAGATGGAACAGTTTATAACTTTAGGTGTCTCAAGCTGATTCATATTGTCAGGTCAAGCCTCAACAATATGACAGAGAACCTAAGCAATCAGAAGATACCCTATGATCACTGTTTCTAGTTCCAGAAGGCTTTTGAAAGAGCTTTGAGGATAACTGGATTATAAATCAGCTTGGAAGTGCATGGACTAGTTCATCAAGATCATGCTAAGACAGGATTTTCCTCATATTAAAAAAGATTGCATACGAAAGATCTAAGCACCAGGAACCTGTTTTATCTGAGATTTAAATAACAATCCTTGTCAAAATGACTGCACAGTAGTGCTAGAGGCCAAGGTAATGTCATCCAAACAAATTATCTGGTAAGATTATGTGTTTCTGAGATTTGTCTGTATTGAGAAATAGAAAATTACAGGTCATTTTACCTGTAATTTTGGAAATTTTCACCATTCGCTGGTTTGAAAATAGTAAAAGAAAAAAGTGGATGTTGACTTTGGCTGTTGAAAGGATGAGAATAAAGACTGGGCAGTCATGCAGTATGTAAACTTAATTTTTAGAAGACATGGGTTGCAGTGTGTGTGTGTGTGTGTGTGTGTGTGTGTGTGTGTGTGTGTGTGTGTGTGTGTGTGTGTGTGTGTGTGTGTGAGCCAAAGCTCATCTCTTTAATGGGACCCATTCTTTGTCTATCCCTGACAAGCATGGCCGCTGTCCCAATCCACTTCAATGTAGTTTCATGCATGGTTGGAACTAATCATTATGCATGTGGACACAGTGACAGTTTTGCAAGAAAAGATGGAGGATATTACTGTGGTGTGAAAAGAGAGGGGCCATCACTTCTTTCTTTCTAAATAAGACATGAAAAATGGCTTTGATGGTAGACACTTTTTGCTTTAAATATTTTAGTCCTACTAGGAAAGTATAACTCAGGCAGTTGAGGAATCATAAAGATATTATGACTGCTTCTAGTGCTGTGTTCTTACAAGTTTAAGTGAAAAATTAATAAGGCAAGATATAGCTGTGCTCATCACCGTCCACAGACTGAAAAACGATATGATTCTATGTGACTGAATAAACATATTGCCATTTTAAAAAAAAAACTAATACATCTGAATCTGTAATTTTCTGATATTATACTCTATATTTTTCCAGCTGTGGGAGGCTCTGCTGTCTACTGACACCAATGTTTGATTCTGGTGACAGTTTTTGCTTTCTTTTCTCTGCATGTCTGGTACTGTGGCTACAGCTCAGTCTGTTTTTAAAGAACTTCCCAGCGGCACCTTATAAATAACTTCAAATGTTAAAAACTTTGGTTGGTGCTCATGGTGCTGCCACCTGGATAATTGCCAGGTGACAGCGGCAAAATAGTTAGCTGGACTGGAGAAAGAGCTTTTGGGAGCCAACACTTGGACCAAGACACATTGCTGCTGAATTCTTCCAAGGTTGGCCATATAGACATACTAGACCATGAATTTTACACTGCATGACAGCACTCAGCAAGGCAGTTGACAACTGAGAAAATAACGGGTGTCCTGCAATGGATTTAAAAAGAATATGTACTTACAGAAAAAAAAAGTTTTGACCAGCGATGCTTTGTCTCTGCAGTTTTCTTCTATAACTTCTTCTGAACAATCAGAAGACTGCTCTAAATACTTGGTTTAGACACTTTTCTACTCTTCAATCTGTGTTTGCAAAGAGCCAATCAGAAGAATAATCGTTTAAATGAACTTTAGACAGTTGATGAACTGAGACATAGACATAAACTTTATTTAATCCCACACTGGCAAAATTCACTTGCTACACAACGTGCAGGAAGAAAAAGATAACATGAATGAGAGATATATTAGAAAAACAAAAGTAGGAAACAAAAAAATATACAGCGATGGTTACTGTATACAGTGAAAAAAAACGGTTTGAAGTGCAGTTGGAGTGAGGATAGTATGTATTTTACAGTAGAAGTATAAGATGATTAATTATTCTTGTGACCTACAATCATGCAAAGCAACTCTTTCAGAGTTCAAGAAACAAAATATGGAGATGAAAATGTTCCCCTTACATAACAGTTAGCAGGCAGGAGACTGAGGTGCAGCTTCAAAGGAAAAAGCAGTTGTGGGATTTTCCAGGTGCACACATGAACAACTGAAAGTTCAAGCCCAAATAATATTGTTATTGATCATAGATGTAGGAGATTTGCCCAATAATCATTATTACAGGTACACCCTCAAAGATTAATTCAGTTTTTAGTCTTCAGATACCCAAAGTGCACAAACTCTTTCCCAAGAACGAGCGCCTTTTACATTATTTAAACTGTGCCGTAAACAAAAATCACAGATTTGAACTCCTACTAGGCCTTATTTAACCCCGAGTTGTAGTTGTTTTTCAGCAAAATCAATAGTCTGCTCTCTTGTTTAGCCAGAGTTTCAATTTTTATAATATGAATCATTATAACATTTATTACAAAAATATGAAAATTCAAAACTTAAACACAGGACAAAGTAAAACAATTGAGTCTTTTTCATGAATAATGCTTGGATGAAGATTTGCAGGTACTACAGCAAGGATTTGGATCAGGTAAGCATTCTTTTGACCAGTCTCTGGTTCAAAGGTTGTAGGGCTTGAGGGCAGTTTTCTGGGGTACACAGGTCTTCGGGTAATTGTTGAAGCAGTTTGTCTCTCTAGGCTATTGAAAGGTAGGATGGGAGGAAGAGCCTTCAGTTTTCAGGCCTGTCTTCTGTGGAACAAGCTCCCAGTTTGGAATCAGGAGACAGACACCCTCTCCCTCTCTAGCTTTAAAATTAGGCTGAAAACCTTCCTTTTTGATAAAGCATATAGTTAGGGCTAGATCCTCCCTTAATTGTACCGGCCTCCCTTAAATGTCCGGTTGGAGCGCACCATCACCTCTCCCTGAGGCTGATTCTGCAGGAGATTTCTGTTAAAAGGGATTTTTTCCTTACCACTGTCACCAAGTGTTTTTATCTTACAATATAAAACACATTAAGGCAACTGATGTTGTGAAAAGTGAATTCGATTCAGTTCTTCAGGATTTGAGCTTCCACTTCTTATGTCTTTGGATCGGTTAAAAAGGTGAGAGTAGATCAGGGAGGAGACATAAAGGTAAATACAACAGGTCTGTACTACACCATCACATGAGTGGGTTAAAGCCTGACAACAAGTGGTGTATTGTGGATGAGAAACAGATGCGCCTGCCCAGGGTTTCCTAAAAGCACGCCTGCCACTGAGAGTTCCCTGACTCCACCCATACTCACAGAGACAGTGTGGAGAGAGAAACAGGGAACAGCCAGAGGGGGGAGAAAGAGAGAAAGCCAGGTGCCACACCTGCAGGCCAGGAGGAACCATGACAGACTCCAGTTTATGATGGCAGGGAATTGATGTGGCTAAGCCTTTTGCCTGAATTATGCATAAAAGTGAAAACATTAATTGAATATTATTTTCCAACACAACAGCAAATGCATTTAAGAAAGTCAGTGATGATTTACCAAAAGCATAACGCTGTAAATGAACTGTTTCTTCTTAAAGTATTACAAACTGAAAGGCAAAGCTGATGAATCTGAGCTAAAAAGGAAGTCAGTGTTTAATACCACTGTAGACCATAAATGTGTCTCCTAATGATGTGCCTGTATCTCTCCTTGCTCATTTCCATTTCTAGTCTTCTTCATTAGGCTAATGGGACATGTAAAATTCAGTGCCATACATATAGCGCGCACTCACACTCACACACTTAGAGACAATAACTTGATGCGCCACACATTTAGAGTACAATATTATCTTGATCAGCTAATTAAACATCCAGTGTCAGCGCATACATGGCTAATGATAATGAATTCTGCTGTAAGACTTAATAAACACTGGGTGCCATCACCTTAAGGCACTTTTAAACCTATCGCTGTTTGGCACAACAAGAAGTGGACGGTCAGACATTGGTGGCAAAAAGGTGACATTCATGGACAATTTGTTTAGGTTGTTTTGTGCATCAGTTCTAACCCATTTAGTGGCATTCAGGTGCGTTTTAGCTCCATGTGATGATAGATACGTCGCTCATCTTAACTGTACATAATGCAAAGTTCGAGAAGTCAGGAAGACTAAAAACTCCACCGTTGACTCTCCGATGGCTCTGTACTTGTGCTTAACTTTCAGCGTAGTTTAAAATGTACAAAAAAAAGCAGTGCATTAAGTCAACAATGTATGAGACCAACAAGCTAGTAGCTTCATTTAGTCATTCTCAGGTACGTGTTTCGAGTATCATTCTATTAAACCAGGGGTCAGCAACCTTTAAGATCCAAAGAGCCATTTGGACCCGGTTTCCACACAAAAGAAAACACTGGGAGCCACAAATATGAAGATAACACTGCATATATTGTTTTTTTTATCTTTATGCTATGTGTGAACAACTAAGGTGTGTTTCTTATGAAATCCATGAAGTGCTACAGAGAAAATTACATTTTATTTATGTAATTAACACATTTTGAAATCTTAAAGAAATATAACAAAAGGAAAGACACCCAGCTGAACTAAAATGATCCATGTAGCAAACAAAAACTGTTGTGAGCCGCCACCCTTATATCGCCTTTGGGCTTTTGGAGCCTTGACCTGACTTTTAAAAAATAATTGGGAAAAAAAAGCACTATGCTGCTAAAAAATGAAAAAAATAGATATTTGCAAAATTCTGCCTAAATATGTATTTTACCTGGTTAATGTGTGTGGCGGGGCGTGGTCTGCAGCGCCGCTGTAGGGGAGGCGGACGCACCTGAGCGGCACCCGCAATCACGCCTCGCCGCCTTAACGTCTGTGCCATCTATGCTGGTGTGTTGGAGTGTGTCGGGCTGTGAGCTGAAAAGATACAGCCGGCTGTATGCGTACAGCAACCGTGTGTGAAAAGTGTTCAATAAAGAGATGCTGCATGTTCATGCAAACATCGTCAGGTCTGCCGTGATATGTTTACAATGGGACTTCTGCTCCTGAACCTCTACATACTCATCTTTACGCAGGACTGTAAGCTGTCGTCTGTGAGGCGCGAGCGGTGTTTGTTTTCAACATAGTTCACGGTGGAGAACAGCTGCTGACATAATGTGGATCAGAAGATCCATACTTGGCCTACCTGGGGTTGAAAGTCTCGATAAATACACGGCGTTTCGGCGGGTACACCGGCTTCCGCGAGTGTGACGCTTATTTTGAGCGATGAAAAATATAATAAAATATAATTTTATTTTTATATTTCAATATCACAATAATCTTCCAACTTAGAACTACAAGTTGAAAAAATAACTAACATAAATAATTTTTATGGACAGGATTTCTAGGCGCAGCCAAGTGGCGGAGGGCTTTCACTTTGGTGGCCTCAGAATCTCATCTCTGCTTTTTGCGGATGATGTGGATCTGTTGGCTTCATCGGGTGATGGCCTCCAGCTCGCACTGGAACGGTTCGCAGCCGAGTGTGAAGCTGCGGGAATGAGGATCAGCACCTCCAAATCTGAGGCCATGGTTCTCAGCCGGAAAAGGGTGGAGTGCCCACTCCGGGTCGGGGATGAGTTCCTGCCCCAAGTGGAGGAGTTCAAGTATCTCGGGGTCTTGTTCGCGAGTGATGGGAGAAGGGAGCTGGAGATCGACAGACGGATTGGGGCTGCGGCTGCAGTAATGCGGACGCTGCACCGGTCCGTCGTGGTGAAGAGGGAGCTGAGTGTAAAAGCGAAGCTCTCAATTTACCGGTCGATCTACGTCCCTACCCTCACCTATGGCCACGAGCTGTGGGTAGTGACCGAAAGAACGAGATCGCGGATACAAGCGGCGGAAATGAGCTTCCTCCTGATATCGCAGACTGTGGCCCTGCAGGTAGTAAGTAATGTATTTCCCCCTTTTCATGTCTGTGAATTTGAGCTTTATTTTGCTATTGGAAAGACTTGAGTTTTGAAATTGTCACAAATCTGCGTGTCGCTTATAAATTAAAAAATATAAATAAGTACACTAAATGATACCTAAGTCTCACTTACAAACCAAAGGTTACTAAAGGGTAGGTGATTAAGGGACCACTCTTAAAGCAGGTTCAGACATTTAAGTTAAAGAATTGATGCTTCTTAAACCTCCCACCTCTTCCACATACATACCTTGAAAGCTTGAGGCACAGAGGGCGCTCTTCTCAGCCTTCCATGTGTATTTATCCAAAGATTAAAGAAGGAAGTGCAGGACAGTAACAACAGACAACTACCTCTGCACACCACTTTGCAGAAGGATTGTAAAGTGGTGTGCAGTGGGAGCATGGTAGACAGGCTAAGCAATATTAATAGCATGTCCTATATGAGGTTTGCCAGTTGGATGCATAGAAGGATATATCAGCTGATGTATTGGGGTTACAGCCTTTGCTAGACTTCATGGCCTGGCTCATGGTCCAATGCTGTGCTTAATTTTATGTACAGTCATGTGAAAAAAGAAAGATTTCATAATGCTTTCCCATGAAATATCAAGTAGCCTACACCCTTACTGCTTCCATAGGAATTAAGACAGTAAGTACCATCCAGGTGCACTAAAATGCCGCTAATCAAGTGCGTCCACCTCTAAAGGAGCAGATGTTTTGTCAGTTTGCAGATCTGAAGCATGTGTGTTGATGATCAAACACAGAAAATCAACTCAAAGACCTCATCAGGTATCAAGCACGGTGTTGGAAGTGTGATGATTTGGGTTTGTCAGCCCTGTATATTGTGCAATTCAGTAAAGAGTTTTTAGGGAATTGGAAGAAGTTATTGTTAACTTGGCCACTAACCTTAAGTTCAGTTTTTCTATCTGATAAGAGTGTGCTGCAATCATTTGCAATTTGTCATCAAGAAAAGTTAGATAAAAGCAGACAGTGCAACAGGAAATAAGCTTTGGGTTTTTATATTTTGGGCTTTTGGGCTTTATGGCTCTTTGTCTGAACCCCTACATCATTATCGTCTCTGGCATCCCAGAGATGTTCTTTACCAAGAAAAAGAAATCCATAAAAACACACACATGCACACAAATACACATGTACATTCAGACAGAAGGACATAGACCTTTGCTGCCCTATCCGAACATCCTTTTCAGACCATGGAAAACAAGATATACTTTGAGAGGGCAGGCTTTGACCTGCCTTGGGTTAATCCACTCATATCTCTCTCCCCATCTCTCTCTCTCTCTCTCTCTCTCTCTCTCACACACACACACACACACACACACACACACACACACACACACACACACACACACACACACACACACACACTATATTTTGAAGTCGCATCACATTCATCCAAACTGATTCAGCAGGCTCGGTATGTTTGCAGAGCAGACAAAGAGAAAGAGGCACAAGCTAATAAGTGCCTCGGCTATATTAGTATGGTCATCAGGTTCCCTTTGCTGCCTCAGTCATCAACACTGAAACGGAGCTTGCTAAGCCTTCAAAGCAGGTGTGTGTTTGTGTGTATGCGAGTAAAAGAAAAGCAGGCTGAAATAGAGGGAGAGAGAGCATCTGCTTTAAATGAAAGTCTGCAAGTCTTTCTAATTGATCACGAAAAACTATCTCTAACCCTGATGACCTAAGCGCCTCGACCATTATGAAAATGGCCATTTTATAATGACAATAACTGCTTGTGAGAGGCGTATGTGTCTGTATACGTGTATTTGTGTACAGTGACTCAGTGTACACAAATACACTAAAAATAATAATAAATAATATTTTTCTTTGCATAACCACTGTGCCGCATCTTAGAATTACTGGCAAAGCTGATAATTGCTGGTCTGTCTATTTCTTTTTGTATTCATACAACAATCCCCAAATGTATTCTATATGATATAGTGCAGCCAAAATACTGCTGTGCTAATACAAAAAAATAATTTAGTTTTCCTAATTGCAGATTCCGCCATTGCTTGTTTTCATCATATAAAATATTTTCATAATCTGTTTATGGTGCCATTTCTGCACTTATTGCTCTGCTGTGTTTCTTTCAAGCATGTATTTAAAAGTTTTACGCTCATTTTTAAAAGATTTTGTAGAGACAGTAAATTTCTTTGACAGTTTAAATTTAACTGCCAATGTTTGGAGGTACATGAAAAGGAATTAGATATACATATTTGTATGGTTTATATCAGACAGGTTCTATTTAAGTTATCAGTAATCAGCCCTGGACGTGGCTAGTGAAACTGAACTTAGCTTTCCAATAACTGTAGTAAATCACTGGTAATTCATAATTTTTTTTCTTCTCCTGGCTTTTGACGGAGGCTGTTGCACTTTCTCCCTCTCCCTTATCTTTCCTGCTTGGCTTCTCGTGTCTTTTGTATAGTCTCGCTTATTCTCTAACCCCAAGAGAGTCTCCCAGACGTGTTCTCTAAAAACCTAAAGAAGAATTATGGATTTGATCAACTGGTCCCTTAACAAAACTGACAACTCCTGGGCTTGGGAGAGCCCGATTGTCCTGCGGAGACGTTTGCTGCTGGATACTCGATGGTCGGTTGTGTCGTGTGTCTGGCGACACTCTTGATGGAGGGCATTGAACGACATCTACCAATTCGGAACCACGATAACAGAGTTCTGGCTGATTGGAGCTGGCTCGGACCTGGCTTATCGAAGAACAAGAAGCGGCTACAGCTGTTCAAAATCCCACAAGGCTGGCCGACATGATAGACGATGGGCAGGGCTGTGAGTACTCAGACTGTGTTTTTGAACGCAATATGGATAAGATCTTGGAGAAGCTCATGGCTCTGCTATATGGATAACATCTTGAAGAAGAACAATGGGAATTGAGAGACCTGGTGACCAGTGACAGACATTAGACCAACTGTAAAATTGGATGCAGTTTGTTCGCACTAACCAAAACAGCTACCATCTTCATCTCATGTGGCCCCCCTGGCGCCAGCTGGATACTCAAGGCAAAAGCTGACGGGAATAACAATTCTCCCTTAGATAACAAGACTGTGTTGTGACTTTCTCCCTCCTCATTCTAGGCCACTCGCGTCGACCGAAGACTGTTGACTTTTGCCTAACTGGGCGAAGGGACACTTTCTCTCGGCTGAACACGGAACACACATACACTCGCGCGCACACATATGCATATACACTGACACAGACCTATACTCACCCTCCCACCCCCTCCAAATGCTCTCGAAGTTTTTTTTTTTTTGGGGGGGGGAGTTATTTTTTCTCCTCATCTTTCCTCATGTTGTGCATTTTCCATTGTTATACCTGTCTTCCCCGTGTGATGTTGTAATGTACGTATGGTTGGAAGGGTAAGATGGCGCTGGCAAAGGCCACAAAACTGAGGTAAAGTAAGAAAAGAAGCTATGATTCCAGCAGAGAAATGCAGATGTTGGAAACCTCAAAAATCTTTAACTAAAACTTTAATCTTTTTTGTAATTTACAGCATTGAAGCAATGTAAAATTTTTTGACAATGAAAATTTCAGTTTTGCAGATGCAGTAGTCCGCTGTAGCCAAGTTGTAGCTAACAATATGGCTTCTTGCTAAAGCACCACTTATTCTCCTGTTGGCCATTCTGTGAACGTGAACTGCCATTGCTTCTAAATCTCAATGAAACTTAAGGTCAAGCCTTCCAAGTAGAAGTCAAAGCATTTTTACAGCAGGTCAATGTTAATCTTGTAAACAGGAGGTTTAATAGTATTGAACAAAATGACTCAGCTGAACTGGGTCATGCCTTGGTTTGAACCAAGACTTGTGTTATTGTGCATCCAGCGTACCCTGAATATGGGAGTGAGATATTGACCTTTGCATGGTTCAGAGGCAATCCGCAGTTGCAGAGACATGAGTCTAAACACAATACATTTCAGTTTGTGTAAATGCAAGGCAGCCATAGGAACATTTATCATCATTTCTGTTTCCTTCTCTAAAGTAAATTAGGTATATTCTGCAAGTGTTTTAGGAGGATTAAGTTCAGTGTGTTAATTTTAAAAAAGACATACAAAGGTATCATAAAAACAGGTGCTGTAAACAAGTTGCATAACGCATCTGCGTTATGCATATTCACTGAGGTCACAGATGCTTCAAGCTGTCACTCAAGACAGTAACAAGGTATCTTTGGTGCTAAGTGGATGGAACATAGTGCTGAAAATTCCAGGTTGAGTGGTTTGATTGTAACTCCAGGTACCCAAACTAAAGATAAACATGCAGCAATTTAACAAAAATTGTCCACTAAAAATCATAGAATCACACTTCAGAGCCATTTTCACATCGTACGACGATTGCCTATTCTTACATCTTTGAAGAATGCCTTGTTCTTGTGATTACTCGCATTTTCAGAGCAGAAGCCTTCTTCAAGTGCTTTGATTACAACATTACGACGAGTTCCTTTGGGCACAATCCGAAGCTTTTAGCAAAATGTCAGACAAATGTATTCATCACTAAAATGTATGATCTCTGTTTATGCAATTCAAAAACAGCATCCTTTTTGAAAAGGCGGCTGAACATATGTGTTTGTCTGCACCAATGCTGTTTGTAAGCATTTGCCTGCAAAACCTTTGAGCCTCTTTGCCAACGGATGTCAGCCGGTACCAAATCTAAGGCTGCTTTGTGTTCCAACCGAGGCCAGTTCATTTGCCTTATGGGAAACTGCTCAACCATGCTGGAAAATAACAAGGGATTCTAGTAGAGTGGTCAAGTGTTCTTACTCCTGTGTATGAAAATATAAAACCACAAGTGTTAAGTGACAGTAAAGCTGTTTTTTGTATTTCATTCTTTGTGCATATTTGAAAGCTGGTCCATTTATGCACTTGTTTTAAGCTGCCAGTAAATCAGCTCCTTCAGTATTAGTACAACATCTATATCGGCAGTCTTTTTTCTTTTCTTTTTACAATACAATATAATATAATAATATAATAAGTATCTTAAGGTGCGTTATACTGTGAGTAAAAGACTTTACAATAATACAGAGAAAACCCCAACAATCAGACCACCCTATGAACAAGAACTTGACGACCGTGGGAAAGAAAAACTATTTTTTTAACAGGAGAGAACAGGATCAGGAAGGGCCCTAATCTGCTATGACCGGTTGGGAGTGAGGGTAGGACATTCACACCACCCAGAGTGAATCTGTGATAACTTTTCCCTTGATTTGTGCCATAAAATCGCTTGAGCAGCCTTTAGCTAAAGGCGATGCTAACATGCTAACGATGACTTCCTAGCATACTGTTTTAGCAATTAAAATAGTTACCACATTGTTGCATTTTTGATAAAGTATAATGCATCCCGTACTTGTGGAGACATGGTGACATAAGTAGAAATTCACATAATTTTTGGAAAAGAAAATCATGTGGGTATGGAAATTATTGTATGTGCAACATACTTCCTGGAATGACTGATTTACACACTACCATCAACAACACTAAAGGTAAAGGTAAGATGGTAAAATCAAAAGTTCTTATCTGTTCGGCAGGGTTCGGTTTTGAAAGTACAAATCTAAAATATATTATAAAAACCGTATGGTTGTGCATTGCTGCTGTTTTGATCAGTGCAGGGTCTGCAAGTTTCCAAACAAGAGGTTGGCGCAGATCTGCCGGCAGGCTAGTGCAGCAGCCTGAGCCTGCATCTTTACCAGCAAGGTTTATGTGAGCATGATTCGTGCTGCTGTACAGTACTGTATGTAAGCACATGAGACCAGTCACACACCTAGTGGTTTAGAAAATGACTCAGTCTGACCTTAGTCTCAGCTGACAGTGTGTAGGGGCTACATGGCCTATAAACTGCACAATGGGCTCAGCAACTGGCAGGTAAACACAGACACACCAAGAAAGGTCATTGCATATAGCTCCTAACAAGATTGAAAATGATTCATGAGACCTCTGTGATGCTTTTCACCTTCTTACAGAGAAGACTGCCTTGCATTCCCAGTGGGGAGGCCTGTATATATTCTGAAACTTTTTAAACACCAGACTATTACAAAGGTGAAGCAGTGGTCTGCTTGCCTGGTAAGTTGATCTCGAGAAGAATCTCATATCAGAGATTGTTCACCATGACTCTACTGCTGCCTTCCTTCCTCCAGTGCAGTTCATACACATCCACAAATTAGGATGAGGCAGGCTTGTGCCTGTTGGACTGTGTTTCAGTGCCTGTGCACACAAGGCTCTGAAAATATTGTCCTTCTTCCTATCTGCATCTATTTGTGTGTGCATGTGCTGCATTTGCATCTGTATGTATGAGTCCCGAGACTGCAGGCCATTTTATTATCTAAATGGGCCCAGGCAGCGCTGGGCTAGAACCAATCACACCAAGCAACTATGATAGGAATCCTAGGGGAAAGCATCAACTAAATTCCTTCACTTTTCCATCTCAAATGTGGTTATCCTTTACTTTATATGCACATGAATCAGCTAAATATGACAATTTAAGATAACAGCGGTCATCAAATTGTCAAACAGAAGAACACCACATGCATCTGCACCCACACAACCAATGCCTGTATGTTTTTATTGTTATATATTTTCTAAATTGATAACAAAGCACTATTTCCTGCATTGTAACTGTGGTCAGTAGTAGACACAAATCATAATAATACCCCAGAACAAATCAAGTTCTTTTATGTCTTTGAAAAAAAAAAGTATATATGTTTTTTTTCCCCCTCACTCAAAGTTTTATCATGCAGTTACTGTGCAGTAATGTGCTCACTCAAACATTACGATTTGTTCACATGGTACTGCCATCTTATTGTTACTTATATATTACAGGCTGAAATAATCAGCAAGAGTTCACAGCCGTGTTATTGGCTCTGTGAGCCTGCACTAAACTGCAAGAGTGCTTTAAGCTGAATGTGAGGACCTTGACATGTTCTCACTGACAGTATTAACATTTTAATTCTAAGAAGGTGCGCCATGATAACAAGGTTAGTTTAATATGTTATCGTGTTTAACTGTATTAATTACTCTGAACTCAGATGTGCAGCGGAGAACATTTCCAACCAGCTCTGTACTTATCTAGTCGAAAATTAAATACAGGCAAGTAGAAATTTCAACCTAAAAAAAAAAAAAAAAAATTGATAGCACTCCATCTATGGAGTGCCAGGACTGCCATAATGCATTAATTAAATACACCATTAAATAATTAATTAAATGTGGCAATAATTAATTAAAATTGGAATTAATTAATTAAATAAATAGTTATGACACATGTAATTAATTAATTATTGACACATTTAATTAATTATTTATGTATTTCACATTTTAATTAATTATTGACACATTTAATTAATTAATTATTGACACATTTAATTAATTATTTATGTATTTCACATTTAATTAATTATTGACACATTTAATTAATTATTGACACATTTAATTAATTATTTAATGATATATTTATTTATTTCATTTTGGCAGTCATGGCGCCTGGCTCTCATCATGAAATAATTTTATCTGTCAGCCTCACCCATCAAACTCAGGGGGCGGGGTTAACGCTGATCGAGTCAAAACCATTGCTTTGGCCTGGTGGCCATTGTTTCTAGCACACAACAACTGGCATGTGGAAGCTAACAGAACTGAACTTTGAAAAACCCTGTTTGTGTGTCACCAAATACCGTTTTAATATTTTTTTAGCCGAGAATGTAGTGGTTTAATCTTCATGTGTCTGGTCGGTTTGTCAAGATACAGCCTCTTTGCAAAAGTGCTTCGATGATTTCGGAGACGTCTGCCCAGTCTGACGGCAAAGCGTGGGATAGACCCGCTCGCCTCGCAAGCAATCCCACCGACAAAGCGCAGGCCCCGGTACACAGCTGTAGTAACCCCCGCTGACTTCTTTTACTGAGGTTATATTTATCGGTGTTTTATTTCCTGATGTTCTTATGTGTCCTACGTGTTTCAGTCGCCAATTCTGAATTATAACTAACATTAAAAACATGTTTAAGGAGGAGAGAGAGCAAATAAATCTGTTTAACATCTGATCTTTGGGTTTTTGTTCAGTAATCAGCGTGACCTGTGTATAGACGCATAAAAGAGATAACGTTGGTGTTTCTGTCATGTAGTAACTGCTGGCTTTAACTGTACAAAGGTTGTTCGACACTATGAAACACATACAGACTTCATGATGTTCGGCTAATATTTTTATAGTGAATATTAATCATGAGGGTAAACGGCCCTGTACACCACGGAGCGAGGTCAGCATATCCACGATATCCTCAGCTCCATGAGTTAACACAAAGTTTCCCAGCTGACTATCTAACTGCCAACTATTCCAGAGACGTGAAAATATACAGCATAAAGAAAAGTGTAAGAGACTCAGCAGCAGATTAGAATAACAGTTATACATTTAATAAATCACCAAATGAATCCAAGAAACGAGCAAACCTGTTCCGACAGTTTGAGTTTGTATTCCCTCAGCTGCAGACTCCCTGCTGTTTAAATGTTTGAAAAGGAAGATTAGATATAAAAAACGTCAAACATAGACTCAGTCTGCCTTCACATTTGATATGAGGCCAGCACGTATAGTGGCTGTGTCCTGTTTTAAGATCATACATGTAAAATTGTTGTCTGACCTCCGTCGATCCAGCCGCTTAGAGTCCGTGGTTACCATGGTTACTGCATAAGCAGCTATAATGTTAACAGCTGGCACTGAGGAAACCTACACCAGCATGGGTGTTTATGTTTTTCATTGCAAAAGAACTGTCTGAATGGTTAACTGAAGTTAACTTGGATAAATTATAGTTAAGGAGTTTCACAGATAACGCCTACGTGAGCTGTGCGACTTTTCACCTGAAATCAGCAGGCTATTACTGAAATACACGTGCTATATCATAAACTATGATATAAATAGGGAGGTCCTATTAACATGTTTAGTTTTAAAGGACACCTTCCTGCCTTTAGTCTCCTTCATGAGCAGTATTAGTTTTCTTCTAACATCCAGAAGTCTGCACCATGTGTTTCATAGTTTGTAACAAGCCTTTGACAGGTAAACATAACATGACCGAAAAAGCAAAAAAAAAAAAAAAAAAAAAAAAAAAGAGAGAGAGAGTGTTGACATAAGAAGAGAAAATGCTCTCAATTATGGAGACAGGCAAATGGTTCATTTATGTTTGATGTGTGTTTATTCCTCCCTAAATATCGTCGGTGAAGTTTGCCATGCACGTCAGATTTTCCTGCGCATTTTTATACCTCTGCCAACAGAGAGAAAAAAAAAATCACATTCTAACAGACAGCTGGTGCTTAGAATACAGTTGAATAACTATTAAAAAACAGATGATATTTAGATGATAGTTCAGTCTAACACATGTGCCAGTGAACCATTAAACGTCTGTGAAACTATGCAGTTATGAAACGTAACTTTAACCTCAGCCAAACCGATTTGCTCAGTTGTAAATAAAACAGCGAAGTAAACGTGACCCGACAGACAGAACCTGAGTGAATGAAGTCCAGCGTTTAACCACTGAGAGCTAAAACTCAGCTGAGGTTTCAAAGCTGTGTGCCGGTGATTGGACATCAGCCGCTCATGAAGCTGCTTCGCCTATAAAGTGCTCTGTAAGGAAACCAGCTCCAGCAGCTCTGCGCTCGGGGAAAACACTATATTTACTTATCTTGTGCAGAAAAATGCGCTGACATTGCTTTATATCGAGCACCGGTGCCCAGTTAAACTGTGACTATCACCAGGTAACGTAGGCGTGTTTCTTGAATTAGCAGCAGGTGTTAAACAGCTGACAGATGAGGAGGAGGATGCATGCAGGTAAACTGAGGGTCTGTTGAGCTGATCGCTGGTTTCGTGAGGAAAATGTCAGCTCGTTCTTTATGTTACAGAAGCACAGAGACACAAGACCAGGCGGAAAGAGACGATCGTTCGGTGAAAATGAGAATCTGCGAATGCAACATGTGGAACACGGAGAGTGGAATATGTAAACAAACCGGTTAACGTAACCCCCTGGGTGCACTCTGCATGCTAATTGTTAGCAGAGCTAGTGAAATCTCTGAAAACATCTGAGCACTTTTGCAAACATGTTCTATGTTGACAACCTGACCAGACATACGGCGCGACATTCGCGGCTAAAACACTGTTAAAAGTGTAGCTGGTGACAGAAAAACGGGGTATTTTAAAACTACACCACCACCATTGCTGCCTGTGATTTGATCTGCATTCTGGGATACCTGGCTGCCCCAAGTCTACACAAGCAATCGATTATCTAGGATCGACCTGTTTTGACTTACTTTGCACGGCAACCAATCAAATGTTAGAGAAGCTGCATGGGCAGCGTTAACCCCGCCCCCTGAGTTTGATGGGTGAGGCTGACAGATAAAATTATTTCATGATGAGAGCCAGGCGCCATGACTGCCAAAATGAAATAAATAAATATATCATTAAATAATTAATTAAATGTGTCAATAATTAATTAAATGTGTCAATAATTAATTAAATGTGTCAATAATTAATTAAAATGTGAAATACATAAATAATTAATTAAATGTGTCAATAATTAATTAATTAAATGTGTCAATAATTAATTAAAATGTGAAATACATAAATAATTAATTAAATGTGTCAATAATTAATTAATTACATGTGTCATAACTATTTATTTAATTAATTAATTCCAATTTTAATTAATTATTGCCACATTTAATTAATTATTTAATGGTGTATTTAATTAATGCATTATGGCAGTCCTGGCACTCCATACCCATCTGTTTAGCATTGCAAACCTGTAAGCCTGCCTGAAACAGTCAAACAGTTTAATGTAGCCTCAAGCCATTAACCTCCAGCAAAGACGAGCAGCACATCACAGAAATCTGGTGCGCTTATTGCTTTTAACTCCACAGCCATACACAACAAAGTCTGACAAAAATCCGTTATTACACTTGTGGTCTTCATCGCCCAAATTATGCTGACTCAAGCAACATCATTTGAGGAAATTCACAATGTATATTACAAAAATGACACGTAAATCAATAACTGGAAATTTAAAGGAGTTATTAAAATCTTTTTCAGACATCACACACGTTGGCCAAGATGAAACTGTTATGATGCTAATTAAGAGAAGATTGTTTATGTGTTAATGCTATCTGTGTCGACATATGAGTTGTGACCAGAAACCGGTCTGATTGAAGCAGACCAGCAGCAGCTTGCCTCGTGTTTACAGTCACAGGCCAACGGTTTATCCACAATGTGACCAGAAACTAGCTGCTGTCCTCTCAGCTTGCCCAGCTCCAGTCACTGTTAATGGGAGGCGAAAACGCTCTCAGAGACAGAGACTTTGCCATGAGATAAAATTAGCGCAGCTTTCAGCTTATATAGTGTTTTTCTGCAGAGAGACCGCAGCCACAAGATGACAGTAATGTAAAAGCTGAAAGCACATATTAAATAACAGACTTGAAGCTTTATGACAGCGCTGTCTGTGAAAAAACGACTGCTTTACTTTGGTATGTTTTAGTTTATGTCTACTTTTAGATCTGGCAAGGCAAACACTACTTACCTTGCTTGTCCTGACAGAACGCCACTGCCTCAGCCTTTGCCTGTTTCCCTTCTTTAAGAATTGCTTCTGGACAACCACCATTCCATCAAGACAATTTCTTTTAGTCAACAACGATGAATCAACCAAAGGACCAAAGGTCCTGTGTCAGGTCTTTGCTGGATTTTGTCCTACTTTTTAATCTTCTTTTGTCCTCTACACACTGACATATGCCAAGTTTAGAGCTTTAACAGGTCTTTGGGGTCTTTACACCTTGTTGGTGTAAAAATATGATTTTATACCCGCTGTCAAAGTATTATATTTAGAGTTTTCCATATACTCAACTAAAAAAAACAAAGAATAGAAAGAAATTATGTGTATGACCCATATGGAAAAGATATATATAAATCTTATAAAGTTTGTATCTGTCTTGTGTGAAACTTGTATGAAAAGCATACAAGAGTGAAAACAGATATAAGATCCCTTGAAAAATTATATAATGAAACTTGTATGTTTTGCATACTTACTAAAACAATATATGAAAGTAATGAGAAAGTGGCCACTTTCATGAGTAAATCATATAAGTTTTTACTATTTCTTTTCCATATGGGGAGCAACAGGCTGCTGGTAACAAAATTGCTAAAGATGGAATATAAATTTGGTTCTTGCTAAGTTGTCTGTTATGCATAGACACAATGGATCGTCTTTTTTTTTATATTAGACTGATTCATAGGTCAAAAAAAATTTGTCTAAAATGATTAGGTATGAGGTCTGGACTGAAAATGAGTGAAAAATCATGATAAATGACTGCAAGTCGCTTCTCTTTTGTTTTTAATTTTAATGGAGAAGAGACACATGCATAGTTTGTTATTGCAATAACAAAGATTATTGCACATTACACATATTAACCAATGACAGTAAGTTTTATTTTACTCCAACCCAAAGCCTGATCATTACCTAAATATAACCAAAGCTGATATGTCTTCCAGGCTGGGGGAATTTTTGGAACATGTGCACCACATCTACTCACCCAATGGTGGTTTCAAGTTCAGTTGTTTCTGGATCACACTAATGGGCTGTGATCATACTAATAAGCCTAAAGACAACAAATTATCTCTATCATAATCCACAGCCTTTGTTTATTATATAATATTTATAATTAAAACTAGAGTTTGAATATGAAATTCTCCAGGCTTATTACTCAGTCCAATTTCAAAGTGGTTTGAAGCCATTAGAAGAATGAAGGCTGATTTCTAATCTCAATAAACACCTGCAAAGCTGCTACTTAGCTTCAAGGGAGTACAACATTATTCCATATTAGCAGTGCTGTCGTGACCATGGCTTTGTCTCTAGATATGATAAGATTGAATCAAGGAAGTGATTCATGAAATGTCTTCCGTTTGCGTTACATCTCTGCATCGATTAGGGATGTGGAATGCACCAAGCAGTTGCACTATTAAATTTTTCATACATAGTGAATTAAGAATGTGAGAGTCCTCAAGGAAAGACAAAAGAAGTGAGCTGGAAGTGGGAGGGAAAAGCCATTCGATACTAAGGCCGATCACTGAGACAGGTGTATATAAGTCTTATGCATGGAGGTTGTTTTCTTAGAAAGCTATAGGGCACAGCTGCAGCCTCCATGTTGTAAAAGGACTCCAGAGACGCAAACAAATCCTTTCTTACACACAAACTAAGTCATGCGCACATGCTTGCACACTTAGTCCACTCATGCATATCGGTAAAGCTGATGATCTGAGAGTGTAATCCATGCTGTACAGCAGCTTTGCTTGTGTCTTTAAAACCATTTCAAAGCATTTGTTTGTCTTGAATTTGTGCTGGGATCAAAATACATTTACTAGTGTTTTGAAGCCTCTTTATTCAAATCAGTAACAAAAAACCTTTCAAAAGCTCCTATCCTAAGGCTACAAGCAGGAGAGACAAAGAGATAGAGGTAGAGGAGAGCAAAAATGAAAAAAAGATGTAACGTCATTCACAAAATGATCCTCTGACACACTATCAAAGAAACCATCAACAAATACAGGAGATTTCTTAGATGAACACAAGTGGTAAAAAAAACTCTTAACTATTCAGTACTTTGTGTTTGGAAGGGGAATAGTTTTTATTTTGTTTTATGAGTCTCAAAAAGGGAAACGCACACAAAAAAAATGATTATAGTGGTACTAATGGTTTTCTTAAATTGATATCTGAAGGCATTCTGTCAGGTCTATAAGATATAGATTTTGTGATTTTGCTGCTGTACAACCACAATGGATTTCAAATCAAACAATGAAGATGTGATTGAAGTTCAGACTTTCAGCTTTATAACCTTTGAGGAATCACAGACATTTTTATGTACTGACCCCCTCTTTCAGAGACTCTAAAGCAATTGGACAGTTAACGGACGACCACTTTCATGGTCTGGTGAGGCCTGTTGGCTCATTATTTCATGAAACATGGAGCAGATAAACAAGAAAAATGGATCGATTCAAAATGCTGAAGTTGCATTTTCTAACTTTCCAATGGAGTTCTCATTCTGAGCTTCAAAGAGATGTAATTAATCATTAGGTTGAAAAACTTGAATAACAAGAGAAAAAAACAGGAAAAAAACAATTTAGGAACCAAATCAACAATCTGGTTATTTTTTTTAAAAAAAAGGAATGTACTGGGCAGCTCAGCAACACTGAAAGAAATCTGCGCTTGGTTAAGAAAAACCCCTTCACAACATAATCAAGTCAAGAACTGCCTCATTGTCAAAGTTTACAATCAAGAGATGCCGTCATGAATGGAAATACAGGGGGTTTACCACCAGGTGCAAACTACTGGTTACACTCAAGAACAGGAAGAACAGATTAGATTTTGCCAGAAGAAATCAAAAAGAGCCAGCACAAAATAAAAAACAAAACTTCTTGAACAGATCAAGCCAAGATTAAACTGTAGCAGAATGATGGGAAGAGAAAAACATGGGGAAGGAGAGAGACAGCTTGGGATCTGAATCGTACCACATTATCTGCCAAACATGGTGGAGGAACGTTATAGCATGCGCATGTATGCAGACTGCCAAGGTCAGTAGTGTTCGGTGATGATGTGACTCCTGATAGAAGCAGAAGGTGGACTTTTAAAGTGTACAGGACTATAAACTCTGCTCAGATTCAGACAAATGGTGCAACACTGATTGGGCTTCGCACTGCAAACGGATAATGACCCAAAGCAAACTGCAAAAGCAATCAAAGAGTTTCTCAAGGCAAATGAAAGGGATAAAGTCAGTCACCTGATCTCAACCTAGCAGAGCACACTTTTCATCAACTGAAGACACATCCTTAAATAAGCAGCAGCTGAAGGTGGCTGCAGTAAAGACTTAGAGGAGGATCTCAAGGAAGGAAACATATTATTTGGTCATTTCCATGGTTACTAGACTTCAGACAGTCATTTCAGGAAAATGAATTTAAGCCAAGAATTAGAAACAGTCTTATGTTTAAAATGATGTGGGTTTGTGCAGATAGTTTTGAGTCTTTGTAAAGGGGAGATTGTGTATAAAATTAGCTGTACAGTATTCCCTCCATTATCTCCGGGGTTATATTCTGGGACCCCTGTGATAGGTGAAAAAAATCCATATGTAGAAACCATATGTTTATTTTATTATTTTTATGTATTTTAAGCCATAAAAATCCTCCCCACACTCTTATAAACATTTTCCCCCCAAATTCTTATAAACACTATTAAAAGTAAGTAAGTACAATTTATTTATATAGCGCTTTTCACAGATAAAAATCACAAAGTGCTTTACAACACAAGAAATGGAAATATAAAACAATGTAACAGTAAATACTGCAATGTTTTAAAGATTAATAACAGCAACCCTGTTAATCTTTTTTAGAGAATAAAATGATGATTTTACTGCCAAAATAAGTCAAATATAAAAAAAAATAAAGTGAAAAAAGGTGAACCGCGTTGAGGCGCTGGAATACTGTAATTTCAAACAATAAATACAATATGTTTGTTCCACTAAAGACGCATTTAAATTATATGTTGATCATTTGATTTAAAATCCATTGTGATGGTTTGCTGAGGCAAAAAAATCTAAAAATAGTTTATGGTAATTGTTGTAAAAACTACAAAAGTTGTAGACAGCAGCATAAAGGAAAGCTACAGGGATTTATCAATTCATGTCAGGTTTGAGCATCTGTGTCACACTTTCTTGATCGAACTACCACTAGGCCAAAGAGAGAAAATATACTTGATCTAAATGAGGGCTGATAGAGAAGGAGGATTGGACTCTCCAGGAAAGTGGGTTTTCTTTGAATTTAGTCAGGGAAATGAGTGTTGGCTGTAATAGGTCCAATAAGGAGTTTGCCAACAGCCTGCATGCTGGCATGACTGTTCAAATTGTCTGTGAATTCCAAGGAGTTTCTTTTATTGGAAGCAGAAGTGAGCAGATTCAGTCTGCCTGAGAACACGACCAGGTGGCCTGAACAGGTTTGTGGAAGCGGAGACACAAACAGATACACAACATGCAAAGAATTAGCTGCATGATTTAATCAAAGGAGAACAGTAGATACACAAAGAAAATGCCTGAGACAGTTAGGCTCCAGAGAGGTAAACAAAAAAAAATCGCTTTGATCCTCCTCAGTATAGATTCTGTAAGTCTTTAGAAGTCTGCTGAAGTAATATATCACAAATATTCCCTAACTGGGTTTTTGGCACTGAGCTGAAGCAACCTTTGGTGAAAAATGATGCCAACACAGAAGTGCCAAAAGTGGTCATCTTTGAATGGTCACTTTAGGCTGGCACTGAAAGCTAGCTAATCCCCATAGTCTACTGTGTTAAAGAAAAAAATACGTTACAGAAATAAAAAATAAAAACGCAGCTTTTAAATAATGATTTCCTTCATTAAGGGAAATAAGATACCCAAGCCTACCTGGCCCTGTGTGAAAAAGAAATTGTTAAATCACAAATTAACCTTGATTGACCACGTTTTAGTTTTTGGAAAGCTGAGTTACATTTCCTTAGTCGCACCCACACCTGATTACTGCCAGACTTATTGAATCAAGAAATCATATAACCCATCTGAGAATGTGGACTAAGGTAAAATATCAAGTAACACATCATGCCACGATCTAAAGAAACCAAAGAACAGATGAGAGACAAAGTCATCAACATCTATCAATATGGAAATTGTTACAAAGCCATTTCTAAGGTTTTAGCAACCCAGCAACCCGCAGAGAGAGATGTTGTCCACAAATGAGGAAAACTCTGAATGGTGGTAAAGCTTCCCAGGACTGGCTGGTCTATCAAAATCACTTCAAGAGCGCACTGACAACTCATCCAGGAGGTCACAAAAGAACTCAGAATAACATATAAAGAACTGAGAGCTTCACTTGCCTCAGTTAGGGTCAAAGTTCATAATTCAAAAATAAGAGACCATGACATTCATGGAAGAGTTCCGAGGTAAAAACCACTGCTGACCAAAGACTTGACTTGACTTGACTGTAATTGCCTAGTGAAAGTTTTGAATCAAATCAAATTGAGATTCTTTGTCTGACTTAAGGTCAGGACCATTGGAGCATGCTTATATTTATTTCCAGTCATTATAAATGCATCAGCGCAGCACCGGTAGGTTTGAATAGCTTTTTTCCCCTTAAATGAAATGACTTAAAAATTGTATTTAGTATCTACTCTGATTATATTTGTCTAATAGTAAAATACGTTTAATGACCTGCATCACGACCAAGTGTAACATATATACAAAAAACTAAGAAATCAGGAATGGGGCAATTACTTTTACATGGCACTATATAAATACAGTAGCATGCAGTGCACTCGACTCACCAGGCACTGACTAAGATATGGAGGTATTAATATGGCTGACCATTAAATATAGAAAGATCAACACCAATACCAGAAGTTGGTGATCTAACAAGTTGATATATTGACTGATATTTTCTTTCTCTCGGGTAAAGGAAACAAACTGGTTTCTTTGACATTTGTTATGTGTAGTTATTTATGAGCCCTTATTAAGATAGTCCAACTCTGCTGAGATCAGCAGGTTGTTGTATTTGTGGCTCTGCAAACACGTGTTGGTGACAGTAAAGTTTTAGAGCGCCCTCTGCTGAAGAAACAATGCAACTTCAACACTCATTACACTGTTGAAGGGTGTTTCTCACATCTTGTTTTCATATATTAATTGGGCTCTAATTAAAAGTGAACGTTAACTAATAGAATTCTTTGGTGTAGTTATTTTCTTGATCATGAACATAAAAATATAACTCCGTCTAATCTCTCTTTTGATACTGCAGTAGTTAAAGTTTGGCCAGTTCTCATACAATGATTGTTGTCACACTGCTGTTCTTCCTTGTCTCCTTCAGGCAAATGCAGAAAACACGAACAGTGTACTAATTGCGCGAACTTTGCTTTCCACAGTTGTTTGATATGGTGCACACAACCAGACATCTTTGCAAAGGGCAGGCAGAGTGAGCATAGTGACATTTTCGAGAGGCTTGCAGTCATTCATTCATCCCCATCTCTCCCCTGCTCTCCCTCAGAGTCCCTCTCTAAGCCAATACTGATCCCAAGCAGCAGAGTGGCTGACTGAGTGCCTGTCTGGTAGACACGCCGACTGTGCCCAGTGGTGGATTAATGTGGTTACTATTGAATCCCCGGGTTAGGAATCGATCTGGCCATTCGTGGCATGAATGCGTAAGGAGAGTTAAATCACTGTGTGAGAGCTGTTTTTGTGTGTGTGCTTGCGCAGCTATCTTTAGATCGTCAAGAGTATGCATATTCTGCGCGTTCCAGCAAATTGTGCATGTGCGACCTTTACACTGTGCCCATTTACCCTGTTTTGATGGGCGAACAGATCATTGATTTCAATGCACTGTTCTCTTCATTTCTTTTTAATGCAATAAGTTCAAATATGCCTTGAATTTTTCTCCTCGTCTGATCATTTAATTCTTGTTAATTGCTTCTGTAGGTCACGTCTTTGCTGATCACCTGTCTCCATTTGGACGATGGATGGAGCACTGATTTCATGATGAGTCTCTTCATTGCCTGATACAGCTCTATTAAATCTAGTCTAATTTCATTTTCCTTGGTGATTTGGCCACATGTCTCCAGCCCATAGGTCTCAATGAGCTCTAGATTGAATTTGATCAAGGCATATCAGCTTCTGAGTAGATTAGACTTACCTTTAGTTTCGTGGCATGGGGCACATGTTTGATCTGATTGTAGAAATAGGGCTTTTGTATGTTTATGTGCTAATCTATTTATGCCCTAGATGCACATAATGATACTTAACAGAGAACGCTTACCCTTACCAGCAACCAGAATACCAAAATACAATACTAGTTGTGTGTTTTAAAATTACATTTCAGAATTTTATTTTTATTCTCTACTACTGAATTATGGATTACATTGAACAGGATAAAAAGCAACTGCTACTTTTAGTATTTGGGCTTACTGACAATGGTTTGCACTACACTCACCAAAGAATGCCTGTCAGACTTACGAGGATATAAAAATATAAAAGTTGACTTTTTTATGTTTTCATATTTACCCCACTAAATTTCTTCTGGCCTTACACAAACAGAAAACCACCATTACATGGATGGCTTTGTATTGTAATGTTATAGAAGCTACAGCAGCTTTGGAGTAACCTATATCTTTCTGCTCTGTAAGCTTGGAGCACACTTTGGTTGGATGCAGCAAAACAGTTGCTGTATGGATGTGCAAACCAAGGACTACGTATGGCCAATCCATGCTCCTCATTAAATAATGGCTGACACATGGAGCATGAAGTCTTGAACTTGATATCTGTTAGCCTGGATTCACCGCATACCTTGCTAGTGTAGTGAAGAGTTCTGTGTCAACATGATAAAGTCATAGGAAGTCTATCATGGGAACTATGGATGGTTGTACTCCAAGATGATCTGCAGCTGATTATGCAGTCTGGTCTAAACTACAGTGTTACAGCTACAAACATCCAGTTAATCAGCTCCCACAACACTATTCGAATATCTATTTGATATTTAAAGGTTAAAGTAGATTTCGGGTTTTGCGGGGGAGGATGAGTCACAGTCAGTGATAACATTTATATTTAAAATGACATCTTTTTGTTTTGTTGTTTTTTGTTGGGGCAAAAGAGAAGAAACCCAGAACAGAGTCTGAGCCTTCTGTAAAATGCTCAGTTTGTCCTTTCATGACAAAATGTTATTAAAAGTAAGGACCAGAATTCAGCCATAGTTTCTTAGTATAACATGCATTCACATTCATATTCTTGCAGTCATCACACTTGACCATTTTCATGATCATTTCTAGCCGTCCTGCCCATCCTCCTACTTACCAGTTATCACCTCTGGTCTCTAAATCACTACCTTCTAGTTGCTTCCTTCCAGCCTGCTGCCTCGGTGTCTCCATGGGTGGGTCTCTTTGACTAAGACCACGCAGCAGCATGCAGCAGCTGGTGATGGATTGTCCCATTACTCTGCAACTTCCCTGCTGTTTGCCTGTGGTCGACCACATTGTGTTAGAGTGGATGGTAGAGTGTTTGTGTGTGTATGTGTACAGAGCGCTTGTATTGCTTTAAGGTCCAAAAGCAATAAGAATAGAATAGAATAGAATAGAATAGAATTCAATTTTATTGTCATTGCACATGCACAGGTACAGGGCAACGAAATGCAGTTTGCATCCATCCAGAAGTGCTTTAGTGATATAGATATATTACAATATATATTAGCAATAATATAGATATGTGAGTATATTACAGAAATGGGTCTATTATGGTATGTTATAATGTACACGGTATGAAGTATGGTGTGAATATTCTATAACTATAAGTATGTACAGGCTGTAGTGAGTACAAGCTATGAACAGGATATAAATATGAAAAACTATACAGAATATGAAATAAATAACTTTACAGAAATCTGAGATATACAGCTATACAGAAATGGGAACTATGCAAGTTGTAAACAGTTGTAGGGTTAAAAATTATCGAATGTACAGAATGATTATTTACACAGAGCTATACAGTAGTGCAGTTAAGATAAGTGAGGTATATAATTCCTACAGAGGCTATATAAAGTGCTAGTGGTTGTGAGTGGTGGTTCAGTCCATGTTATTATTGTGTGTTTGAGGGTACAGTTGTCCATTGTGGGTGTGTGTATGTTCAGTCCATGAGTTTAACGTGGGTCAGATGTCAGGAGGCAGAGTTCAGGAGTCTGACAGCTGTGGGGAAGAAGCTGTTCCGGTACCTGGTGGTCTTAGTCCGGAGGCTCCTGTAGCGCCTCCCAGAGGGCAGGAGGGTGAAGAGTCCATGTGATGGGTGACTGGGGTCTCTCATGATTTTCCCAGCCCTTTTCAGACACCGCTTCCTGTAGATGTCTTTTATGGCAGGAAGTGGTGCTCCGGCAATGCGCTGGGCAGTTTTCACGACCCTCTGCAACGCCTTCCGGTCCGAGGCAGAGCAGTTCCCGTACCAGACTGTTATACAGTTGGTCAGGATGCTCTCGATGGTGCAACGATAGAAGTTCACCAGGATGTCTGAGGACAGGTGGTTCTTTCTCAGAGTCCTCAAGAAGAAGAGGCGCTGGTGAGCCTTCTTGACCAGCTTGGAGCAGTTGGTCGTCCAGGTGAGATCCTCGGAGATGTGGACTCCCAGGAACTTGAAGCTGCTCACACGCTCCACAGCCGTCCCCTTAATGTGGATGGGTGGATGTGGGTCAGCATTCCTCCTGTAGTCCACGATGAGCTCCTTGGTCTTCTCTGTGTTAAGCAGCAGGTTGTTTCTGTCGCACCACTCAGCCAGACGACCCACCTCCTCCCTGTAGGCGGCCTCATTGTTGTCATTGATGAGGCCAATCACCGTGGTGTCATCTGCAAACTTAATGATGGTGTTGGAACCATCAGCAGGTCTGCAGTCGTGGGTGAAGAGGGAGTAGAGGAAAGGGCTCATCACACAGCCTTGTGGTACACCGGTGTTCATCGTGATTGTAGATGAGCAGCGGTTATCCAGCCGGACATGTTGGGGGCGGTTGGTCAGGAAGTCCAGTAACCATTTGCAGATGAGGGAACTGATGCCCAGGTCTGTCAGTTTCCTGATGAGTTGTGAGGGGTGGATTGTATTGAACGCTGAACTGAAGTCTATAAACAGCATTCTGGCGTATGTGTTGTTGTTGTTCAGGTGTGAGAGGACAGAGTGCAGTGCGATGGAGACTGCATCCTCTGTGCTCCTGTTCTGGCGGTATGCGAATTGGTGGGGGTCCAGGGTGGGGGGGAGACAGGATTTGAAGTGTGCTAGGACCAGCTGCTCTAAGCACTTAGTGATGATGGGGGTGAGTGCTACTGGGCGGTAGTCATTGAGGCAAGATGGGTTGGAGTTTTTGGGTATCGGGACGATGGAGGTGGATTTGAAGCAGGCCGGTACCACAGCGTGGGCCAAGGACAGGTTGAATATGTCTGTGAGCACTCCTGCAAGCTCCCCAGAACACGCTCTGAGAACACGCCCGGGGATGCCATCGGGACCTGCAGCCTTGTGGACATTGATCCTGCTCAGCACCGCTCCTACATCGGTGGGGGAGAGAGTCAGAGGTTGGTGGTCTGGCGTCATGTCTGCTTTGGTTGTGGTTGTGGGGTTCCCTCGCTCAAAACGAGCACAAAAGTTGTTGAGCTCGTTGAGGAAGGAGACATCAGAGGATGCGGGGGAGGGTTTGGTGGTCCTGTAGTCTGTAATACACACAGCTAAGTAAATCTAAGCAAAGGCGTCTTTACTAAGATCTTAATTTAAGTGGTGAATGTGGGATTATAACTAGAATTTGGGGTTTCAATTTAAAAAAAAGTCATAATAACATAGGAACAGCAGTTTTTGTAAATTTTTATTAATGATCTTGACGACAATAAACAGTTTATTTACATGATGGTGTTACATGAGAATTCATAACCCTAATTACAATTATATTTGGGACACTTTATGAACCCTGGGCACAAGCACGGACCACAGAGGTCAAATTTAAAGTAAGTATTTGTACACTGAATTGAAAACAGACGTTTCCAAGGTGTTGACAGGAGCGGTCCATGTGTGGGCAAAGAAGGAGGGCCGGCAAGTTCATCGTCGCAACTTGTTTCTCCAAAGCATTTCTCATGGCACCTGGCGTCTGAGCAAAAGGAGACAAAGTGAGTTCAAGATTAAATAATTATCAAGAGCAAATCACAAACAGACCAGGAAGCCAAGTTTTGATACCACATGCGGTGCAATGATCTGGAGAGACTGTGGGACAACTGCAGCCTTACGTAGCCAGGCCGTAATTAGCTCAACTGCGCACAAGTGCACAATCAGCCACGAGTTTCAGGTGTGGGAGACCCAGGAAAAACACTCCGACTCTGGAACACACTCACACCGGCAGAGGATAGAGAGAGCAAACGGGTGGCAACAGAAAAGGCGAGTCAAACCAGTAGGGCCAGCGGACAGCGACAATTTACATGTTTTCCAAAAAAGAATTTCACATTTTTATCTGTCTGGCCTCAGAACAGTTTTTGGCCCCAAGGTGACAGCAGCATTCAACCTGCCTTGGTGGGTGCTACGGCTTAAGCGTTTTCACAGACAGGGATTTCTGGAAGTGCTCCTGAGCCCATGCAGTGATTTCCATGAGAAAACCATACCTGTGTTTACTGCAGTGGTACCTCGGGGCCTGAAGATCACAGGCATCCAATATTGAAGCAATATTTCAGCATCATCTGTTACGCTCAGAGATTTCTCCAGATTTTCAGAAGCTTTTGATGATTTTATGCACCGTAGATGATGAGATATTTATTCTTCACATTGAGGAGCATTATTCTGGAATTGTTAAACAACTTGTAGACTCAGTTTTTTTTTCAGATTGGTGATCATCTGCCCATCTTTACATTTGAGAAGCTCTGCCTCTCTAAGATGCTCTTTTTTTTTTATACCCAGTCATGTTCCTGATCTGTTGGGAAATAAACCCAATTATGAAATGTTACTCCTCTTTGTATACATTCTACATTGTGGAAAATTGGGGTTATATATAGAGTTGTATTTTCACATGTCAGAAATGATATGACGATATGATTCAGAAAGTCCAGCTTATGCAAAGATGGAAACTGATTACACAAATCCAGGAACAGAGTCTGAGCAACTTTAGATTTCAGTTTTGGTACATATTTTCTTTTGCATCAGCTGAGCTTCTCATGCATTTCCCTGACACCACATATAATCAGAAACACAGGATGGCTTTATTTTCACAAAGCCTTGCAGTTCAACCCTATTCCTATATTCCAACATCCTAGACACTTGTGGTAAATTCTGAAAATATGTTGCATTTACTTAATTCCACATAACAATTGTGCTTTTTAAAGTAATTGGTTATTGGGAATATTTTTTAAATGGCCCCAAAACTTTCCATGGACTTATAAAGCTAGGTACTAAGCTTCACTTGGTCTGAACACAGCAGAAACAAATTTCACCTTAGTTGTTTTATTCAAAATGTTCATATGTGTCCAGCTTTGAAGTCATTTTTGTTAATACGGATTTAAATTTGAACTGGGATGAAGCCTGGGAGGATGTAGAAAGTATTAATATGCATTTGAGTGTGTCCCAACATACGTTCTGTCATTACACACAAATACTTGAAAATCAGTGTATAGATTTATGGATTTTTTTTGTTATAGCTGCATAACTATGAGATAACAGAATTTTTTTTTAAGGTTAAATGAAAATGGTGTCCACTGAGATTGTGCTTGTGGTCTATTAAAGTCATAAACACTTTGAAAGAACTCACACTGACAGTGAAATTACATTTCTGTTTGAACACGCCTGGATGTGTGGTACCAGAACATTGTGACTGCGGTAGCTCAAAGAAGCAATCAACTACATGATAAATAATAAATGTGTTATTTAAGTGTTGTGCATTTACAAATAGATTGATCTCGTGCTCCGCTGTTTTTTCCTGTTGCAATTTTTGTCTGTTAAGTTATGCAGATTTTTTTTTAAACTGCATAACGCTCAAGTGATTGAAAACTTTTATGACTCTGACTATGAAAATAAATAAAGAAATAAATACATAAATAAAACACAACATATTTAAATGTGACTGATTTCTCCTGCGCTGGAATCTTTTTTTAACAATGAAGAAATTTCACATGAAAGTTTGGTCATCACTGTAAAGCAAACGAAGACACATCTCAGTCTCCATAAATAAATTGGGTTATTTTGCCACAGACATTTATAGTTGTTCTTTGTGAAAGTTTGCAGACTTTTTTCCCACTATTTCAAGAAACATAATATTACAGTATACACACAAGTGATAAAACCCAATAATCCACAGTGAGCTTCCAGCAGCTTAGTGGGTGGTGACCTCTGAAACTGGACCACTGACAATTTACTGTTTTTGTTTCACATCTTTATTATGTGAACATGGTACACCCTATACTGACGAGTATTCACTCGTCTGCCATCACAAGTATATGAACTGATATCCCATTCATATTCAGTGGGGTTCAAAAGGATGTCAGCCCACCCTTTAAAGCTAAACAACTTCAAAGTTTATGGGAAGGACTCTGTGCAGGCCAGTCAAGTTCTTCCATAAAAAACTTGCTCGTCCATGTCTTTATGGACTTGCTTTGTGCACTGGTGCACAGTCATTTTGGAACAGGAAGTGGCCATCCTCAAACTGTTCCCACAAAGTTGGGAGGATGAAATTGTTCAAGATGTCTTGGTATGCTGAAGCATTTAGAGTTCCATTCACTGGAACTAAGGGGTCAAGCCCAACTCCTGAAAAACAACCCCACACCATAACCCCTCTCGACCAAATTTTACATTTGGCACGATGCAGTCAGATAAGTACCGTTACCTGCCAAACTCAGACTCATCCATAGGATACCAGATAGAGAAGCATGATACGTCACTCTAGAGAACACACTGAGTGATTTTACATGGTCTACCACTTCATGGCTGTTGCTGTCATTCCCGATCACGTCCACTTTTTTAAAATAACACCACTGACAGCTGACTGTGGCATTTTTACAAGCAAAGAAATTTCATGACTGGATTTGTTGAAAAGTGGCATCCAATCACTGAGCTCCTGAGAGCGACCCATTCTTTCACAAATGTTTATACAAGCAGTCTGCATGCCTATGTGTTTGATCTTTTACACCTGTTGCCATGGAGGTATTGGAACACCTGAATTCAATGATTTGGATGGGTGAGTGAATACTTTTGGCAGTACAAAGCAAATGTGGGCTAATCCAGCCTCAATTAAAATATACTCCTGCTCCCTTTTATTGTCCTATCAGCTTAAATCTAAAAGGAAACACCTTCTTTATTCATTTAATCTAATCAAATGAGCCCAGAGCTACCACTCCTCTCACTTACCTACACAGGAACTGATCAGTTATCACGCTCCTCTTTATCAGTCCAATTAGCTGCACCTGTACAACATAGCTTCCAGCTCCTGATGCTGATGTAAATATCCAGCTGTGTTGGTATTCATACCGCTGTCTTTATTCCAACCTGTGGCACATTGCTGTTAAGTGCTGTTTGCTATTCTCTGTCATCTTCTTACCATAGAAGCCAGTTAGTGAATCTCCAGGGACATCAAGTTGATGTAAATCTGCTGTTGTTTTGTAATTCAGCAACATTTGTTTTGTTTTTTTAAATTCTGTTTCAAAAAGCCTTGTTAAGTAAATTAATTGCCCACTATGCTGCTGCTGCTGCTGGAAAGGCAGCGGCTGCACTGTGTTTCTGGGACTGCTGTTGCTGTTTTTCGGCTGTGTGTTTATGTGCTGCCCTGGCATGGGGAGGGAGTTAAAAAACAAGCAAATAAAAGCCAATTAAAAAAGAGAAAAAAGAAATGGAAAAAAAAAAAAACAGTGGTTGGCAAAAGAAAGCGAAGCTGCCACGCTGATGTTTAGTGGATTTATAAACAGCCAACCACTGTGGCAATGAATACATGGAAATAAGATTACAAACTGGCCAAATGTTATTTTAAAGCCCAATTGAAATTAAAAATCACTCGTGCCACAAAATAAGTAGCATTAGAGTTTGATTGACTTAGTGAGGTGTGCTCACTTGGTAAAAATTAAAACTAACAAAACGGCAAAATTGAAGCTTAAAGCTTTAAGGAGGTTGAAAAGTACTTTATTTATGTCTGTTTCAACAACCCACATGCAGTTACCTGGACAAGCTTTGTTAGTGATAACCAACTGCTGATCTTGCCTGTGGGAGCAACGGCAGATCTGGGAGTTATTAGGAAGGAAGTTTTTAGAATCTGGGAGGTGCATCGCTTTACACTTTTCTGTATATGCCTACAATCAACAAATGAAAGTTTAATGAGAGACATCAGAGGTAGAGTGACTGAGTCTGTAAATGAATCGCAACTAATATTATTCACCTTTTAAATAACCTTATGATGATTCATCAGCTGAATAGCTAATATGATAGCGAGCTTCATACCCCCTACAAACACTAATCCAAAAATAAAGAACATGAGAGTTTTTCTTGCTTTGAACGGGGCCTTTTGGGAGGTGACTGTGCTTCTAAGCCATGTAATTGGTTAAAGCAAAGTCTGTGCATTTTTCTGATATTTGTAACCATTTTATGACTAAAGAACGGATTCTAAACTAAGTAATACATCCTAAGGAAGAAAACTGAGTACATGAACCACTTATGGAGACATTTCCTGCATATTTAATCTTTACTTTCTGGATTAAAAGGCAATTCTATGATTCACTGTCAAACAGAAAACTATTGCACACAAAATGCTGATATCAGTTACAAATGTAGTCATTAAAATTGAAAATAAATGTGATCGTGCCGAAAAGTCTCTTTTTATGTTTTTTAACTTTAAAAAAAACAAACAGTTTATGTAAAGTTACATGGTCTCTTATTCTATGTGGAAAGTTGAAAATTAGGTGTTGCAGACTTTTAGTAAACATGGCTTGGCACAGTGGCGATTAATAATTCTGTCAGTGATTGATAAAAAAATTAGAAAAATGTTTGTTGACTCATTTATTTCTTTGATAAAATAAAAGGATATGGGAAATTTTAAAAAGCCTTTAAAAGGACATTATAACAGAAACCACAGTACTGTGGAAATGTCACCTCTCATATCTTTATATTTTGTTTCCATGGATCCAGGCTTTCTTGTAATTTTGTAAAGTGTCCTCGACTGGACATTGGCTGCTTTTTCACCTTTTTAATTCTTTTTTTTCTTTTTTTTCTTTTTGTGTTTGTTAAACCATCTGCACCTGTCTCGTGTCTACACATATGAGACAATTTAACTAAGAATTAATTAATTTTTCTAATAAATCTTATCTTTATACAATGTGTTCCTAGCAGCCTGTCACAAAAACACACCACTTCTCCCATATCTTTAGTTGAATCGATAAGTATATGCCAAATATTCCAGTTTGACATGCATTTGTACATGCTTTCATTTTTTTATATTTTAAACAACCCAAATGTAAAAAAAAAAAAAAAAAAGGTGAATTGCCAGTGTGTGTAGTGATGGTGGGAAAACATAACAATACAAGTCTCAAATCTTTTTTTTTTCTTTAGATTCATTTTAAAATTTCAGATTGAAAAGAAAAACTGCAAAGCATTAAATGGATCGCGCAAAAATAGGCTCATATAATACATTTATTCCCCCTAGGAAAACATTCCCTTAGTGACAAAAAGATCTTTTGAAAATTTGAAAAATTTTGAAAATGCAATAGTATCGCAAAGTGTATTTTCCAACTCAATTGTTGAGATGATTGTAAAATTAGAAAACACAAAAGACAAAAAACTAGCAAAATAAAGTAAACAATAACAAAGAGAGTAGTTATTTCTTTATTTTGTGTTATTCTTGGTGGCTTGTACGAAAACAGATGAAAGTTCATTACTGAGGCAGGGGTTTAAAGGAAACGTGTGGTTGACTTATTTAAAGTGTTCAAGCTTGGGATCGGTGAGGAGCGTAAGAACTGTGGAGCAATGATTAGGGTGCTTTTTCTATCCATGAGCCCAGGAGAGTTATGGCATTAAAATGGAGCACTTTCCCTTCCTTCCCACTGTGAGTTCCTGGCTCAGAAAAAGGCTTTACAAAGTAAGCTCTTCAAGTATTTGGACAGTGACACACTTTCTTATTATTTTGGATGTGAAATGACAGCACTACTGCTGACTGCCAGCTTTAATTTTAGGATATTTTTCAAACATACTGGTTGAAAAGCCAGGCTGGAGTCCTTATTTTAAAGTCACCCCTTATTACACTGCCTTAAATCATCAGATTAAGATTGCAACAATTTATTAGGCCTCCATCCCCCCCTTTTTTTTACTTGTCAGAAATCCTTCATGTGCAATTACCTCAGGTAGCTCAGGTAGAAGAGAAAGCTGGAGTGGTAGAGCTCACTGCTGATTCAAGACAAGCAAGGTGACATGTGGCGAGAGATGGGGAAAAAAAAAAGACGATGTTGACACAAAATTAGAGAAAGAGCTGTGAAGGGCAGAAAAAGACAGATAGGCAAAAAGAGAAACACCTGACAGCTCCAGCCCTTCACTCCACTTTGCCAGCATGAAGCCTTACACATCGGCAATATTTGCCCCCCAAACAGCTCCCTCTGTGCGCTGTCAGCCTGTAGACTGTCCCTTTTCACACCCAGAAGCTATCCGCAGTCTGACAGGTATACACAAAGTCAAACTCACACACAGACATATACCCACCCCCCTCGCCAAAAAAACAACAAAAAAACACTACTACACAAGTAGGCTGTCAGGTATGCACACTGTGCACCCATCAGCATACCTGCACCGTTGGGTGCACACACATAAAACCCACGCGAGCTCACTCAGAAGGCCAAGTGAGGTGTAAGAAGAATCCTATCAGCTGTCCACCTACAGATTGAGAAAAGCCTCGCTCAGGGACACACATACACACACAAGGACACACACACGATTGCAGTCCTGTCAGTTTAACTGTGCTAACCTGCTGAAGCTTGCATCTGATGGTGAAATGAAACGTGGATGACAGTCTTCATCCCAAGTCCTCTTCATCAGTGTATAAACAAACAAGTGAGGAAGAAGTAAGTGACAGGGTTGCATTGCAGTTATCCTGCCTTTGGGAGTCTGTGCTGCATTGCATCAACTACCCCTCAAGAAAAAAAAGGAAATAGGAGCAATTTTTCTTCGTCTCTTTTTTAACTAATTGTCTAAAAGGGGTGAATCAATTGATCTTTGTAAAAATGTTGTACAGCCAGGGGCAATTTAGGGTACCTGTGCTGCAATTGAAATAGTTGGTTCATTAAATGAACCAGCGGAATCAGAACAAATCAGACATTTACTGTGATTTTTTTTTTTTTTGACTGAAAGTTGGCACTGCCTGACAGAAACATCTCTTATTCTACTGAAAAATAGGAAAGAAAATTCTCAACTCAAGTGAAACAAAAACCCAGATACAAGCAAATGAACTGTTGAATCAACTGTCTCTAAACAAATGACATGTCTCTAATGAATCTGACATCATATCTCTGGCGTCGTGTGCCTTTTCAGGTGTCACCGGAGGAAAACAATAAGCGGGAAGCAACTCTTTTCTAACGAGTTCATTTGATTAAGAGCACTCCGGTGGATTTTGCATCTGAAAATAATGACGTGTCGAGTCGATAATATGTTACACGCTTCGGCGAGATTATGACACAGACCCTGTAATTAATGCAAATATTCCCTCTGCTGCACAAGTGATACATTTGTGTGCCCAACACTGAGTGAATTTCAAATCAGAATATTGATGAATTACAAAAATATGAATCAGTTTTGCAGATGCAAATTCTGAAGCATGTCCAAAGTAACCTTTGTAAGCCTGCATTTTTAACCAAGAACAATATCTAATCTATCCTAAAATGTAGGCTACTCAGTCACTACCTTTTAGCTACCTTTTAGCAGACTTGTCAGATTAGCATGCTGTTACCTGGTTGTTAGCTTACACGTTTGCTGCTAGCATTAGAGATGTTACAGACAGGGTGGTAAAGTACGCTTTGTTTCTTCATAAAGTGAGGTAACTAAGGAATTCTGTTGTTTGTTTGGTGGCTCTGGCAGCAAGCTAGCTAAACCTACTAGCTTAACCTTGTATTTGTTTCATCATTAGAAAATCTCAAGTGTAATGCCTTGTTTGTCCTATAGCCGCATTAGTTGTGGTATATAACTGATAGTTGTCACCACTCAGACAAAGCCTCTGTAGCAGTGCCAGTATAGCAATAGAGAAAATCAAAGATGTAAGCATCTCAGTTTGTGTAATCTTGGAATCTCTCCGTTTCTGCCCAGATATATCACTGAAATGGCTAATAAATTTTGAATTTATTATTGATGACCCCAAACATCATTGCACTATTATAGGATTCATTTATTTGTTTTGCCAGGACTACATAGTACAATTTTAGCTCAGTGACTCAATCCCATTTAACCAGTTTAGCAGGAAGCAAACAAACTGTACTGGCAAAGAAGAGACAGGGACACCAGTGTGTTCCCACATTAAGAGTAGGCCATTTAGGACCGTAATTTTCTATGCAGATACATGAAACTGTTCTCTGCACATTACAGTCTCCTGTAGACTCATGTAGTCCTTACAGTTATGACACGATTGTAAAAATCTGGACGGACACCGTTTGAATGTCATCATCCACGCATAACAAACCTTAACAGCAGCTTCGGCAAACTTCACAGCCAGCCTCTTTAGAATAATCTCTCATGCTACGAAAACACTTGATAGCAGTCATCAATCATTCTAATAATTAGAAGACAGATAATAAACACTGTGCGGCTCCTTTGCTCTTTTTTAATGTTCTTTCTGCTCACTTAATCTCTTGTCATTCCTCTGAATATGAAGCGCAAAGTTTTGACTTTGTGCGTCCTTTTTTTCCATCTTTTTTTGCTTTAACCATCATCTGTTGCTCTCTCACTCATCAGTCATGTATTCCCTCTGCCTTGCCAGTGCATTGTGTCTATGGTTGAAAGCAAAAACGAAGCCACTGGCAGGTAATTCATGAGAAAAATGTGAATCTGTTCTATAGACTGATATGCCAACAGCGCTACTTACCAACTCAACCTTCTCTAATTACTTCACAGCCAAACAGAGACACTTTGTGTTTACTTACGTGTGTGTGCGTGTGTGTGTGTGTGTGTGTGTGTGTGTGTGTGTGTGTGTGTGTGTGTGTGTGTGTGTGTGTGTGTGTGTGTGCGTGTGTGTGTGTGTGTGCTTGTGCGTGTGTGTGTTTTTGAGTGCATCTTTGCTGCACTGTTTGCAGTCGGGCATTTTTCATCGGAATGGGACTTTGTCTCCAGAGCTCACTGGCTAGCTACGAGCCTGGGCACTGCTACCCATCTGAGGGTATTATAGACTGAGCGGGAAAGGTACTGTGAATGGTGGAGTAGATTATGGAGTGATTCCCCTGTGCTCCCCTCCGCCTCTTCACATTACACAGCTAATACACACACACATACACACACACGGGCTCTGTGGCATTGCTTGTCCCTTGGATCAAACCAGATTTTTATTCAGTCAGCTGGGAGCCGGCCAATTTGCGCTACACTCAATAGTATGGCTGCTTGTTTTGCCACGCTTTATTCTTTTTTTTAACATTTGTTTGGCTGTCAAACAATTTTGGCATGATATAAGAAGAGGTTAGAGCTTGGCAAGGTTAGATTTTATTGTATTCCAGTTGGAAAAATAAGTAAAATCCTCACACCTGCAAGCTCTTCCTTTCCCTTTCCAATCATTGCAGCATGTACCCACACAAACAAGAAATCCCCACCAAAATACCAATTCCTCCTGCATGCTTTTGTCCCCTGAGTTTACTGTATATTTGCTATTCTAGCCACCAGAGATTGTTAGATATCACAGACACATATTCCATATCCTCGGATCTCTTTCGGGGTAATTTTATATTTAGCCTTCTAGTGGCTTGTCTCGCATGGCTGCATGAGCCTCTTGCTCAATGCTGTGCCGAGAATCCATAAAGCCGCCCTGAGGATTCTGGCCTGTCAATTTGTGTTTTCTTTTTTTTTCCCTGAGTATACTGATTCCTGCCCTTCATGCTTCTCTCCTCTCAGTCACAAGGTTGAAGGAGGGGGGAAAAAAGATTCAAAGAAAGCAGAAGAATGTGCAGAAAGAACAGGCCAAGCCAAAAAAGACTGCAGCTGTAAAGAGGTCCGTAGTTTTGGAATGTCAGACATCAGAGTAGGATTTGACAGAAAATATGTAATGGAGTGTAGTGGACACTATGAGACTGTGGGGAGAGAACCGACGTGAGACACGAAGACATAACAGTGCTGGAGGGCAACAAATGGAGGCAGTCTGAAGGGAGCGTTTGGTGCTGAGGGAAGAGTTGGGGGAAGAAGGAGGGCACAAGGGTTGTGTAGCGGCGGCACTCCGTCCCTATTTCACTCTTCTGTACCGCCGTTAGGAGTCAGTCCGGCAACATGCATTGAAACGCGAGCAAGTCCAAGTATCCTTCTTGCAAACAATATGTTTATTGACACTTTTAGTTTACATGGCAAGACTCGGTCAAAAAACTGTGTCGCTTCCAGCTTATCCAACTCCTCAACTACGTAACTACAGTGCGCCGGAAGCCCAAAATACTAAAAAGCGCTTTAGAATGTTGCACTTCTCTATTCTATACATTTAACAAACAGTATTTTAAAATCAACTAGAATTATACTCTTAACATCAAACATATATATTTGTCCTCTAATCATTTTACCAGTACCAATAAAATTAACCTTTAATTGGCTCTTACATCATCCGGCCCCTAATTGGTTAGGCGAGAGAACTAAACAATTACTAACTTACACATTAATCATTAAGAGCCAACCTAATTGTAATGTCCATGAACAAACATTCTTTCTCTTCATCGCTCGGATGAAGCCTCCTCCAGAAGACACAACTTGTTAACAGGTCTTTCCAGGATGTTGCTTTTAGTTTTTACTTTCAATCTTCGGACTGTTCCACTTGAGTCTGGCAGCGTCTCAACCACTCTCCCCATGAGCCAGGAGTTGCGTGGAGAAGAACTGTCCACCAGCAGCACAAGATCTCCGACCACGAAGTTTCTTCTTGGTTTCAGCCACTTCTGGCGCTCCTGCAGAAGTGGAAGATATTCACGAGTCCATCTGGTCCAAAACAAATCTGCTAGATATTGAACCTGTCTCCATCTTTTTCTGGTGTATGCATCATTTTTGTTGAAGATACCTGGAGGCATGAGGGGCTGTGACTTAAGCAGCAACAGATGGCTCGGCGTTAAAGCTTCAACGTCATTTATGTCTTCTGAGACGCTTGTGAGAGGTCTGCCATTAATGATGCTTTCAATCTCACACATTATTGTATGAAGACAATCTTCATTTGGCACTTGTGGTTGCAAAAACAGTATGGAGAGGGAGCAAAGGGTGGCCTGAGCGCAGTGCTAGAGCAGGTTAAAAAGTTAACTCAGATTGGAGATGAAAGCAGGGGCGAAGGAGAGGGAAGGAGCTGGCTAAAGCCAAATGGTGACTGGAGGAAAGGATTGGAGAAAGATTAGGCTGCTGCCTGCCTGTCTGGGGTGCTGATCTAATATACAACAAGGTGGCCGTTTCCTGATCGAATATGGATGATGAGCTCACAGATTGCCCAAAACAGCCCAAAGCGTGACAGGAGAATGGAACATGGAAAGCATGGAAAAGCCACTCCACGCGTTAATCTTCAGCCTCGTTTGTGATCTAATTCGGAAAGTTCTCAACCCGTTTAGAAATCAATCAGGTTCTCGACAAAAAGGGATTTGTTTGTAGTGAGACACAGCCTTATTATGGCGGAACAATGCCCATCATTTAGCTCTTCTGTAAAGAGACACAGCTCCCCTTTCTATAAATGGCTCTTTTACAGGCTTCATACTGAGCCTGGCAGATTTAAACCAACGGGAAATATGCGCACAATAGCTTTGATTAGAGCCTTGCTTCACGCTCACCTCTTATTCCCAGACTTCTGCTTCCAAGTATCTCATAGCACTGCTTCCAGAAAAACTCATGTGGGATCATTTCAGATTCCCAGTGAAATGTATTCATTACCATGCAAATTAGTTGGGAGTCGTTGACTTAAAGCATTCGCCATACTTCATTTCAGAGTCTGTAAATGCAATTAATGGGACCTCGTTCACAAGAAAGAGAACTGCCTGAAGATAATTGTCATTGTGGGGATCCTATTAAAAAGTTTTTTCCCTCCCCACCCCAGTTAAACATGGCATTGAGTGGAAGCGGTGGCCATTGCGTCACCACGACATCGGCCCCTTAATGGGATAATAAAACCTCTTTCATCTGCCGCGAATAGAGCGATACTCGCAACAAAGCAACACAAAAAATGATTTCCGACAAGATTTCTGAGAGCACACCATTCAATTACCATTCTTGAACAATCTATGCAAATCGGCTACCTGCAGCGCCCAGCTGCGACGGATGCCGTGTGAAATCCTACTTAGCAAGGATTGTGGGGAAGGGGAGTCATAAAGAGATGTATGCAAGTGCAGGAGGAAGACTATTAAAGAGATGCTGTTAGTTTTGTCTGCAGTTTGGTAAAAAAATAACTAGCAATGTCGTATCTCAAGGGGGAACCAAGAGGAAATTGAAGAAGGCAACTTTTTTTTAAAATCTAGGGCATCCAGTCTATCGCTGTTGTGATTATCTGTGATCCAGCATGATAGGGGTCAGAAGCAGGGGACAGACAAACAGCCCAGAGCGAACGGAGATGGAGTCGGCGGAAGCTCCAGCTCTGCAAATCTCTGCCTCGGAGGGCAAAAACACATGGGCTGTGAGGTTTTGAAACTTAACTTGACTCTGCAGAATTAAATACTTATATTAAGGTCATAGCACAAAGCGCTTAAAGCATCATTTGACCAAAAATAATTAATTTTAATATTGAATGTATTGTTACTGAAATGTTTTTAGCGAATCATATTGATTTTGCACTGCGTTTAGTTCAGTCTTCTTGCTGTCAGCAATTGTGCACCCTTTGCTCTCTGTTTTTTCTCTTTCTGTCGTCTATTTTTTCTTTCTGTTTTTTTTTTTTTGTTTACTGAAAATACGATCCTCAGCTTATAGTTTGAAAGGTTTGTGTATGTGTATTTATGTTAAGTTTGTGTTTCTAGCTCATTACAGTAGCAAAGCTTATTAGCTTATTACCAAGCTAACACTCTGGTAGTAAACACTGTAAAACCAACCTGTGGAAAATATGTTCATGTTTATCCAGCAGGTAGATGCTAACAGCAGCATGCCAAAACCAACCAGTGGTCCAGCAACCCAATTTTTACCATTACATTACATTGTTGGCTTATAAAATAACAAAAGTGCTAATTTAATCTGCACCACTTAGATAGCCTAGTATCTTGCTGATAAGCCTTGATGTTATTCAGTGGTTTGAGCTAACTGCTCGTTGTTATTATTCTTAAACCTTTATTTAAACCTTTCATCACTGAGATTGCTTAAAATGCTGATATGAAAATATGACCTCTTAAAATGTTAGCTTAAAAATATTGTTAAGCCCAGCCCTTGAAAGGCTATATGAATAACATGCCAATTAAGCTTATGTTATGCATTAAGATACCAGCACTGACTATGAAAAACTTGATTGTAACCCAAACAATATGCTTTTCACTCTAAAAATACTTACAAATATGCATGACAAGCAAAATGTGCCTGAAGCAATGTGCTATAGATAAACAATTCAGTGATATCCCATAGGGGTAGCAACAAGGCTAACCATCTTGTAATAATTCATAAGCACTTTAAAGCTGGAAAAATGTGAGATTATCCCAGTCTTCACACTCTGCCAGCACTACATAAATGCAGCATATTAGCATCGTCGCTTTGAGCACTGCTCTTAATATGATGCTGTTAGCACCTATCTCAAGTAGCAACGTTTAAACCATTACAGAGCTCTTAGAACTGCTGCATACAAAAGGTGTCAAACATAAGTTCTGGGTGCCAGAAATGGCCAAGCACAGACTCCAAAATGGCCGACTGGACAACTTTGGAAAATATAAAGGTGGGGCTGAATTTTGGACTTTTAACTGTATTATCATCAGTTTTACGTGATTTCCTGCTCATAAAAACCTCCCCCATGGCCATTTGTGATACATCAAAGTAATTAAATAATAGACAAGTAAATGAAAGGATGTTTTCTGTTAATTGACAAAAACTTGTTTTTTTTTTTTATAATTATAGAACGGTAGTTTTAAACATTTATTTCTTACAATTCATGCCCAAAGAGTCGTGCTGACAGATGTATTTGATTTAACACAGCAGCATCTCTTTATCATGTAAAAAAAAAGAGAGATGTAAGGTTGAAATTGCACTTCTTTTTCTCATATTAAGATATCTCAGGGGTTAAATATGTATTAAACCTCTTTACATTGCCAAAAAGGCGATTTTCATTGGCCGACCCCATTTAAGTTTAAAAGCGGGTGGTATGCAGCCCACAATGTAAAATGAGTCTGGCATCCATGCTGTAGACTATCACAGATCTAATCCTCTAATCTTAAATGGAAGCACTACATGATATCATCATGCCTTTTTTATTTGTAACTCCAGCTTTTTATTAAAAAGCCAGCCATATGTTCTTCATATCGATATTCCAAAGCATTTATGTCACTCACTGATGTATTCACTGAAAGCAAAAGTGAGAGGATGCTGCTGTTGCTGAAAACTAAAAACAAGAAATGTTACATTTATGCCAACTGAACAATTAACAAGCTGGCTCTATTAAGCCATTCAACTCCAGTATTAAATCTGAGATCTCTTTCTTCCCTGCTCTCTGCAGTGAACCGCTGTCTTGCACACATTCTGGAAGCTGAAAAGTCTTCTTGGTTCCCTCTATTTCTCCTAATCCATGACAGTCAGAGAGAGCCTGCTGCGCTACCAATAAGAAGCCTATGTTCGCTTAAATCACTGAGTGGCAAGCTAAGTTCAAAGCCCTCCTCGGTGGCCCAATAAGGAGGAAGTAGCTTGTGTCTGGACGGATCAAAGTGAGGAAGCATAGAGAAAGGTCAGGTCTCAGACGCTCCCACAGCGAGAAGCTCAGCACAACACTGAAAAAAGGAAGAAGCTCACCAGCAGGTTTTCTATTACTGACATAATGGCTGCTGCGCCGTTCGCGCTATAGCGCTATGTGACCAGCCAAGCCTAATGAAAGAAAATCCCGTATTCATCAACAGTCTTTTGATTAGGAAATGCCATTACTTTCAAAATTTTGGTTATAATCATACACCTCCTTACAGCCTAAAATCTAATTAAGCCCTCACTGGTTCAATCTCCCACTCCCTGATTCCTAAACCAACCTGCTCCTAAACAGCCATTTCCCTTTTGTAATTCTGAGGTACAGAATACGAGTGAATGCTTTCTGAAGTAAGATCTAATAAATCTTGTTTTGGCAGGGTTTAAAGTGTATGCAACTAAAGGTTCAGTTCCTGCGACACAGCTTGTTATGCTTGCAGTAAACTCACTGACCACCACACATGCCGTGCACCTCTAATTAGACTCCCCGCTGTGGCACATCACAAAATCACATCATTTATAAGGAGAACGCTGTGTCTCGCCTCTGCTTGATTCTAGAAGTACTTTTAAGAAATTCGTCTTGCATTGTCCAGCTGAAGTTTGCCACCTGTAAAGCCTGAAAATCAGTCATTTGGTGACTTTGCTGCTTTAATACTTGAAAATATCACTAAACTACTGTGTACAGTTCCTCCTCTTCCTCCTCCTTGTCTTATTAAGGTTTCACTGGGTGGTACAATCCTTGCAAAATCAATAAAACATGGTGTTGACAACTGCCAACAATCAATTACATAACAGCAGCAGGAGACTTATCAATAGAAGAGGCATGGAAACTGAGATTCAAAGACTAAAGTAGTGCATTAAGAAACAGAGACTCAAAGTGTTCTGAGCTAAAGAAATGAAAAAGCCATTCATGAATTATTATGTGAGTAAATGGTTTGAAACATTCAGAAACATTGATTAATATATATACATTTTTGTCTAATTTCACTGTAGGACTTTTATTTTGAAGAAAATGTATTTTCTCTTTCTGTGCTTTTGCTGTACCACATCTGGCCCCTTGACACCACACTGTACCATATCCTTGGAGCACCTTACCATCGATGTGTGGAAGCTAGTGCATCCTACGGACATCTGGTTCCTTGAGCCAAGAAAGCCCTTTGTCAGAACCCAGCGTAGTGTGAAAGGCGAGCGTGTCATGCAGAATCACGGTGCCACATCTGGCTCCTTTTCTCTAAATAATCTTTCCTGAGCATATCCAGAGTGGCTTGTAGTGCTCTTTCAGCCTGGTCGTCTGTGGTGTCACAGGTGCAGGCATCCCTGGTAAGATTTCACCTGTGCATTCGCTTTTACCACAGCACAGGTCATCAATGAGCTCTCAAGGCTGCGGCGATCCGTAAATGACAGAAGAGCCTCTATTATCAGTGCCGCTGCCAAATGACTGAAAAGCAAACTCTGATGAGAGGTGTAGCTGCCATCAAATACAATTCATTAACGCTGCACTGCATTTTCCAGTACCCATGAGTGAGCTAAGGACCATTCATTATCTGTCTGTAATCATTTGATGTTTCTGAAATATCCAAGCTGCTTCAGTTTATTCTCCGACCCTGCTTTATGCAATGCTGTCTTTTTTTTTTTTAATTTTATGTGGTGTGATTGCTCATTTTAAAAAACTGGAGGTGATACTTAATTCACGACTGGATATTGCCTTTGGATACCATATCTCTTTAAAAGCATCATTAAGCATTATGTAAGCATAGAAAAGAGCTCTTTTTAGACTGGTTATATGCCTGTAGTGCTTTGGCTACAGGTATCATTTATTACCCCCTCTGTGGTTCATCCTTTCTCTCATCTCAGCTGCGGAAGTCCTTAGCTTTCTGTTAAGATGGGAATCATCCTTTTACCAAAGGAGTGTGTTTATCTGATTTTTTTCAAAGCTGCTGCACTTGGCAGCGAGCTCACTGCCAAGTGCGGATGTTTCTCTTAGAATCCCCATCTGCATTTTGAAGCACCATTCAAACTCTACACATATTTCTGGAATCCATTTGAACTCCAACATAGGCCAGATCCCAGCGCTTAGCACGCAACAGAACCAGTGTCACAATGCTGACTCATGTCAAGAGCGAATAAGATAATGTTTTATTATGGTTCACAGGCAAAAAGTAAAAAAAAGGAGCCTGTAAGCCTTTGTGTACAACTTTGAAGCCTTTGTGGGGAGTGAAGGGGTAACAAGAAATAGCAAGAACTCACTCAGTGTTTTTTATGCCTTGTGCACTTCCTTCTGTTTGGAGTTGCAGAAATGTTACGTAAAAGTGAAGGAGAGGATAACATATGTAGGCCACAGCTTATGCATTATATTCAAGCTGAAGCAAATGGCTGTGAGAATGTGTGAGAGAGCAGCAGAGAATTATGTATATATGCTTACTTCCATGATTTGCTGCAAGAAACGTGTGAGTTTGAGTTAATGCGTGCGTGTGTGTGCAAAGCAGGCTTTGGCATTTGTGTAGGAGGTAACATTCCTGTTCTTGTGTGCTCTTGCGTTCAACAGTAGCACAGCTAAGGAAAGCCATAGACTGTATGTAAAAGATGGGGGTAGTCACTGTGACATTATGGTAAAATGGTTAACTCTACATTGTGAAACTACCATCAGGGTGCTTTTAAGACAAAAGTTGTTAATGTTGGATTAGAATGGAGATTGCTAAATGGAAGTAAATTCTAACTGCAACTGTACACACAGATGTGCTATCTGCCGGTCAGTAACAGATATAAAATATGATTTCAGTCACCAAAAATGAAGCATAAACTTTCCCTACAGCCTGAAGAAGGTGCAAACCCACATGTGTTGATGCATTTTTAATGCAACCAGCCCCCTGAAATAAAGCCTCTTTATTACTATAGCTTAAAGACCTCATAGAACCTTATTAGCACTTAGCACACTCAGACTCCAGGCTCACCTGTGGTTCCTGGATTCAGCAGATGCAACACTAGATGTAAAACTTTGCTTTTTGATAAAGCATGTAGTTCGGGCTGGGAGTCACGCTGCAGTAGGGCTCGGCTGATGGAGGCTTCCTATGATGCACTAAGCACTTCTTCACTCAAATATTTTCACTTCCTCTGTGTTTACACACCACTACTGTATTTAATCATTAGCCATATTAAATTCTGGCTCTCTCTCGCTGCCTGACTCTGTTTCTGCTGAAGATTTCTTTCTGTTAAAAACTGTGAGTTTGGGGGGTTTATTTGAACAATGTAGGGTCTTTACCTTACAATATAAAACATCTTGAGGCAACTGGGGCTATATAAATAACATTTAATTTAATTGTACTGAAAATTGATTTACATTGAATTGAATTACTTGTTCAAACCATGGACCTTGGGTGTCTGGATTAAATTTTTTTATGTCACTTTTAGGTGTGAATCTTTCCATTTTCACTTTTCTTATTATACACTCTTACAAACTCTGGTGGCACTTTTTCATGGCACAGACCTCTTTGATAGGTTGCATCTCACAGCAGCCCATATTATTTTTTTAAGATTTCCATTTAAATGCTCCAAAAAGCCAACAACTACCACAAACATGGTGAAAATGTGGAAGGTGACCCTGGGTAGGTAGCTAGCATCTGCCAATAAATACCAACTTTTTAAGCTTTTTTAAACTCCAGAAAGTTCAATTATAAATTAATAACAAATTTAAAACAGTTGCTTTGGTACAAATGATGTTATTAAGGGGACGCTGTAAAGACCAAAGTTGTTTCTGTACTTGTGGTAAACTTCATGTTTTCATGGCTGAGTCTATGAGGGCTAGAACCAGCCTTAAGTGTTAAGTGAGGCATGTCTGTTATTTCAGATTAATAACATTATAACTTCTAGAATATGGGTTTATAAGAACTGTTAAGGACACATACTGAACTTTACTGTTCAATTACAACCTGTTTTCTTACACTTTGGTGCACTGCTACAACAGAAATGTATAGCGGACAAAGCTCGGAATCTTTATAAATGATATTTTTGGAATTGAGAGCTGCTCTTTTTGGCTTCATGGGAGCGTAATTCACAGTGATGAATATTTTCACCATAAAGACAGTCAGATACAGTGGCCACAGACGTCAGGATTAGCATGCATGGTAGGTGAATACGTACTGTAGAGGCCTCCACGTTCAGGCTGCCAGCAGCCAGAACAGTTTCAGGCTCTGGCGCTGTCCGTGGTACCAGCGTGGCTCTGTGGGCTTAGCATTTGGCGCTGTCCATGGTACCAACGCGCCACTGTGGTGTCCGGCAGGCTGGCGGTATTTGTGGTGCTGAGGCTCCATTGCCTCGCTGTCCAAGGAGCTGTTCCAAACATGGTGGAGCTGTCCGTGGTGCTGAAAACTGAAAAGTCCTTCTAGTGAGATTGCAAGAATATTTAGCCATGTAATGACTAATCAATGACACCTAAGTTTAAGTTAAACACGTCCCAATTAATGTGCTGAATGATGGTTAAAAGCTATCTTTATGTAGAAAGCCAGTGTTGTATTATAGCATGCAACACTAAAAAGCTGCAGGTCGTAGTGTGCTTTATAGGCTGTCTCTCGGTCAATGTAATGACACTGGGTTCATTTATATCCAGTATCACACAACATCGCCCCACTTTTAAAAATAATTGTATTAATGGGAGTACACCAGTGTGGCAAGGAAAAAAAAGGAGGCGCTGGTTAAGATGGTTCGATGAGCTGATAACGTCACCATGCTCAATACTGGCAATAAAATCCATTTATTTCAAACTGAAGCTTGTGCTCTTCCAGAGACGCTCAGTGACGTTTTGAGAAGATAAAAAAAAGGCTGTGCATGCACTGAGACCTCTAACTAATAATGACTGTATGATGTGTATGGAAAATCCCCACCACAGAGAAGCACATAAACAGCAGCACAAGCAGAAAAATATCGGACCCCCCCCCCCCCCCCCACCTCCTCCTCACACCCCCACATCATCACTTTGTTAGCATCGCCCCTGTGTGTCGATATATTGCTGAAATGGGACAAACTCATCTTGATGCCACTGCAAAATAGTTCAAATCCCACATTTGCTCCAGAACAAATATTGACCGTTCGCGGGACGATCTCACGTTTTCAGACGTGATTGATTGGTAAAAATCAAAGCGGGGTATGTGAAATCGATACATTGTAAGCTGTAATTCACGCCGATTTCACGACGCAAAGCGATTGCTTTGGCGTAACAGCAAAAGACGCGACCTCAAGTGGCTTATTGCCCGACGTAATATCGATTATATGGATGTTTCACTTTAGGCAAAAACACTTGGAGTCGCACAGTGCGCACTTTTTTCCCTCTCCGTCTGCCTCTACCCCCTCCACTCTCCATCCTTCGGTTCCTTCTGTAAGCATGCTGTGATCTTCATCCACTCTGTGCCCAAACCGAGAGCTTGAAGGACCCCCCCCCACACACACACCCCAATCTCTCTTTCTCTTTTATGACCAACCCTCTTTCATCCAGGCAGGCGTTTGTTCGCTGGATTTTATAAGAGCCTGTTTAATTACATATATATATTTTAAACACAGTCTATGAGCTACAGTGTCGGGGCTGCTGAGACTGAAGAGAATCGAGGAAACCTACCACAGGTGAAAGGAGCTTTTACGACGCTGCGGTACAGATGATTGAACACTTTAGCAGTAACTCAGCGCAATCTCCCCGCTTACTCTGACTGAAACGGGGCGGAAATTGAGGCTAAAACACTTTGGAACAACTAAAAAGGGACCAAGTTCTGTTTCCGAGCGAATCTAAAACCCGCTGCGTTGTTTCCCCAACTGGGCTTTCTGTGGAAGATGTGACCTTTTCTGTTGCGCCCCGTGGAGCAAATCACTGCTGTTTTTCTTTTGTTATTGGTTCTTTTTTGTTTTTTTTCTTTTGTTTTTTCCACCCCCTAATCAGTTACTCGAGCTTGACATGCCTTTTTGTGGGATTACACGCGGAGATATGATCACTGTGAGAGACCGAGCTGGATTGTGAATTTACTGTCAGCGCTTTTTTTTTCTTCTTTATTTTTTCTTTATTTCTTCTTCCTTTTTTAAAACTTGTCTCCATAACGAAGGAAGTGCTCTAGCTGTTTTCTTCAATGGCTTCAGTGTCAAGGTTGGCAAGACGCAAAGATGCCAGTCGCTGGCCGAGAATGTCGTCAAGTTTCTGGGCTGTGCTGCTCCTGACAGCGCTGCTGCTTCTCTATTGCGGTAAGTCCCGCCGCTTTCCTCCCCTCTCTCTGTCTGTCACACGCTCTCTATTTTGACCACACACACACCCACAGTGGGTGACCGTGTCATGTGGGAAGGCTTTGACAACAAAATTATGTGAGTGGTATTGGCAATCGCTCTTAGCGTATTGATCTCAGTAGTTGTCGACGTGTCATATTCTTCTTCTTTTTTTCCCCCCTATTGAAAAACACGCACGGGGATCACGGTTGCGCGTGCACACACTCACTTTAAAGCCCCTTCCTGCTCCTGTGTATGCAGACAGGCAGAATCAAGAGAAGCCCCTCACCACCACACACAAATCCTCTCTCATAAAAAAACAGGGGAATGTGTCTCATTGTCTTGTGAAACTACTTTCTTTGGCTTGGAATAGGAGTGCGCCACAGGCCTAATTAAGTCTCATGTGACTCCCGTTAATTCTTATTCTATCTGTCTCTCCAACACACACACACACACGCACCCATCTATTTCTTAAAGCTTCTCAGACTGATTGAGTGAGGTCAGGCTGTCATGCATTTGTCATCTCTGAAACACAGAATCCAGAAGATATACATAACAAATTCACATAATGTTAAAAGGTACAAATCTGGCTTTTTATTGTTATTATTATTTTAAATTTATGAATAAACCCTTTTTAGTTGGACAAATAGTACTCCAGGCAGTAATTCAAGAGTGCCCGAGGATAACCTTATTAGGCAAATGTATGCAAGTACAAGCACACACACCTACACACACACACACACACACGCAATTTGCTCCTCTCTCACTCTCTCTTTTGGGCTACTTCTCTGGCCATGGGTGTCTTTGCATTTCTTGTTCCCTGGCACCCTCACACCTTCTCTCCGTCTTGCTTTCCTTCTCTCGCTCAAACCGCCTCTGACTCACTTATGAGGAGAAATCCAGCTGGCACACAGAGCTTCAGTCTGCTATGTGTGAACAAAAAAAAGGAGGCTATGTGCAATAGCCATGATAAGCTCATGGAAAAAAAGAGGAAAGGAAAAAGTTATTTCATTAGCAGCTGAGCTAATGGTTAATATAATCACCCTGTCCTCCAGTGCAATAGCTATGCTGGTGCTGTAACAGATTCGTACTGTGATGCTGAGTTTTCCTTACAGCGATGTGAACCGACCTCAGCTCGTTCATTTCCTTTTTACCTTTTTTTCCTTCTCTACAAAGGACACAAGATTGAGTTTGCTTTGTAATCACACAGACCTCAGGTTAATCAATGACAGGCTTAATTTATAAGAGCCAACGCTTCTGGAGTTGGGGGGGCTTTTTATTCTTTTATGGTGCCTTCGGCCATGTGCCATTGATCTTCCGTTTGTGTCCAATCACGACGCTTGGATGTTTGTTTCAGTCAGCAGTCTTGCTTTTTCCTTTTGCAAGGACCTCGACCTTTTTACCCAGTAACACCGCGAGCCTTCAGAGACTTAATAATCTGAGTGATAATCATTCCTGGATTTCCTCTTTTATGACCTCTTTACTCCACGCTGCTCAAACTGTGTTATTTGGTACCTTTTGTCCAACAGTCCGCCTTATGGGTATATTTCATTTTTGTTACCACCATTATTGGTCTATTAAACTCTAGTGCCGGGGCCGCCTTTGTGTAATTTCCTCCCTTCTCGCTCCTCGTTTCATTTTTTTTTCCATTGTTAATTTCCAAACATTTGAACTTGCAGGTCTGTAGATCGCACAACTCCCTTTCACTGTTAGCTTTGCCTTTCTTCTTGTGGGTTTCCTTTTACTCTGACCTTCCTCGACAGTGCAGTATTTCTGTTTTATACTTTTTGTATTTTTTTCTTACCCTCTACTTTGTTCATGTGTCCTCCGATGTCCCGGTCACACTGGGTTTGTTTGAGTTTTTTTTTTTTTTTTTTTACATTTTTGTCCATCTTTGTCCCTGTTTTGTGCTTAACTTTCTTCTGCTTGACATTTTTATGTTGTTTTCCCCCCCACTCTTTGTAGCACTTGTTCTTTTATTCATTTCCTCTTTTTAACCAGATCTTTCAAACCAGTGGATCTCTGAGCTGAGCTGACCAATGCATGTCCTCTATGCTATTCTGTCTGAAGTCTCTGCTTTCTCAGCAGACTCTTCTCTTCTCTTCTCTTCTCTTCTGATTGTTGTTTATTTTACAACTCAAGCATTCATTATCATATTGACTGCATCTCAAGACAATAATGATATTTGTGAGAGTGATCAATTCATTCTCACTACAAGATCAATATACATATAAGACAGGTGACATGTTTTTAGAAGCTGGAGCTCGTAAACCTTTGACAATTTTGTGTGAAAAATGACCGTTTTCAAGCAATTTGCTGATTAATATTCTACTATTGATTGATTGTCTAATTATTTATTTTTTTTAAATGGCAGCTTTACTACAGCCTTCTACTCAAAATTAAGAAAGAAACCAATAAAACATGATTAACCATTGGTTTGTGTATATAAATGGTAATAATCATATACACACATGGTAGTTATTCATATATATTCTTACAAAAATTGTCCACAGTTTGTAAAGGATTTCAAGTTTTACTAGAAATTGATGTCCATGTTACTCACATGCATACAGAATCAGCATAACTGAAAAATGAAGCCAATGCTGAAGTTTCTAGAGTCTGCAGTTTTTCTAATGGCCTGCAGGGGGCATCTCCTCTGGTTGCAAAAGATGCCAAGTCGTATAGAAGTCTATCAGTAAATGTCACTTTGGCTTTCTTCATTTATGACCTCAGTGAATCCTTTCCCGATGAGATTATGGGCTCAGTTCATAATCTGAGCCCATAAATTGGTAGGTGGACCTACCAATTTCTAAAGTCGGATTATTTAATGCCTTGAGAGGAGCGTTTCCACCCTCACCATCTTTGTTGCAGAAAAATCAACCAACTCTCATCTTTCAGATGTGACGAGTAAGGGCAGGTCTGACTGTGAAACAGCTCACTGGCTATCGACCAAAGAGTGTGCAGTTTCATACTGCAGATAATACTTCATTTTGAAACATAGCATGACCAAGATTTACAGAACAGATCTAACTTTTCATTCAGTATGATCCAAAATGAGTGACTGAACCAAAAACTCATCAGGAAAGTGTTTACAGAGATCAAGTTTAAAGGATGTTTTCCATGGACCTGTATAGAACTGGAAGTGTTTTTGCTATCAAAGACTAAAGTTCAGCACTGGTTTCATATCTATCTATCTATCTATCTATCTATCTATCTATCTATCTATCTATCTATCTATCTATCTATCTATCGAGATAGATACCAAAATAAGAAAGAAAATTCTCAAGTGTTTACAAAATGTGTTACATCTTAGAAAATGCATTTGTGTGATGGTTAGTAATGTATGGCTAATATCTGTGCCAAGGGCACTTTTGCTTTGTATTGTTGCTGTGTTTTACAGCCAAAAGGGTGGTGGTGGTGGAGCTCTGTGATTATGGCTATGACTCATATGGTGCCTGTCACCTAGAATCAACATCCAACTTCACACGATACGCTGTCCTCTCCCAGGCCCTCATGAGAGGGAGAGATTGAAGAGAGAACAGAGAGAGGCACGGGGTGGAGGGAAGAAAGGGAGAGAGAGAGAGAGAAGCAGAGGCACCGAATAAGGTGAGAGCAGCAGGTGACTTGATATCCCCTCTAATACCTTGATAAGGAAAGCAAGTGAGGCAAGAAGAAAGAGATGGGAAAAAAGGGGGTATAAGGGGAAGGATGAAGGCAAAAGATATAAAGCAGTAAAGGAAAGACAAACCCTGCTGAGGGTGAAATAGAAGCCACGGTCAAGAGGGTGAAAGTGGCAAAAAAAAAAAAAACTGAAAGGAGAAGACAAACATGAGGAGAGGAGAAAAAAGTAAAAGAGGGAGAGATAAATAAAAACAAGTCAACAACTGAAGTATTTGGAATGTACGTGTCGGTGCTGGAAACATTAATCACACCAGAATGCTCCAGTACCTTTTGATTACATTACAAAGAAGCCAACAACAACGACAACAGCAACAAACAATATTGTATTCTGTGCACTAGCTCCCTCATCTGGAAGCTCTCAGCCGTGCATTTGTTTGCCAACGGCGCAATTATGTATTCATGAGACTGTAGCCCTGCATGTGAGCTCGGAGGAAGGCGGATGAGAGAGCCCACAAGGGTAGCTAATCAGTATGCTAATCTTAGCTTGGGATGGCTAAGGAATGTAACACTGCTGTGGTCTGGGTCTGAACTGCAAACACACTGAGAGAGGCAGAGACAGCAGAGAGCGAGGTAAGACAGAGTAACAAGTAGAGAAAGTGGAAGCAAGAGAACGAGAAGGAGGAAGTGATAGAGAGGAAGAAAGGAAGAGAGGTCACGCACAACTCTTTTCTTATAGCAGCCTTCATTTTTAGGCATGTAGCAACTGCTGATTCATTCCACCCTTGGATACAATGTTGCGTGCAGGTACATACACCTCTGGCACAGGCATATGCACACTCAGATCTGAGCCCTGAAAAGCAGAGACAGTAATGAACGTAACATCAAAGCAGGCACGCAGGTTACACCGGGGCACACAAAGGAGCGCAACATCATCAAGGTCGTTCAGGAACATCAATCACCTATTTGCACATACATGACCACCCTGTAAAGATACAGACTTTAGAAAATGCTGAAAGGTCAGACACACACACACACACAGAGAGAGAAACAAAAACAAACAAACACACACGTGCATGCATTCCCCTGCTGTCAGGCACGAAAGCTTAAAGCCATTCTCATCACATCACTCTGTCGCTCAGCGTGGTATCCTGTGTTTCCTGCCTGTTTGTTTATGGGTCGCTGTACTTCTGCAGCTGTATCAATAGGTTGTTAACTGTTACTGAGAATTGCAGGCCTGGGGGCATTTCAACCCATCGCCCAAAGAGCTCAAAACACACGGTCATGCATCTGTGGTGATTCGCCAAGGCTTACATGTGCTCAAGTGCACACACACACACACACACACACGTGCACGCACAATCTGTTGCTGTTGCGAGGCTGGTTTGCCAGTGGAGAAGACAGGACTTGACTGACCTGGAAAAAAAAAAAGACACAAGAACTTGTAGGTGAACGCGTGCACTTATTTGAATATCTTATCCTATTTTCAGCATAGCCTGGAGCTTCTTCCTCTGCAGGGAGGGAGGCAGAGAGAGCAGCCACTGTCAGGGAACGGCAGAAAGGCTTGCAGATGGCCTGGGGACGCAAATTCATAAAGAGTCAACTTGTTGAGTTTTTCCACAGAGAAAGCAAAGAGCCACATTACGGACCGCCGGAAATGGGGCCAGGGATCGCATGCATATTTGAGCAACTTTTTAAAAGGTAGCTTTGCAAAATTTAAAGACCATGATGAGTGTCATTTGAAGGGGAGGAGGAGCGTTTGCTGTTATCACGTAATGACCATGCTACTTATCGGCAGTGTCGAGCTTAGTAAGGCGAAGAACTAATATTGAGGCTTTGGCAACTTAGAGTATAAAATTTTAAGTGGATATGGAAACTTTTTTAGTGTGTGAAGGATATGGCAGCATGGCCACAGGCAGTATTTTCTGTTTTTCCTTGTTCTGTTTTATTATGTAGCACTTGTGTCAATTCATTGATGGTATCTGCTGTGTGGAAATGATCAGTATATTTTTTGTTTGGGGTGCTGTATGTACTTTTGGCTCTCTCTAAGGCAATCTATCATCCTGTAAGTTTTAAAAAGGTTTGCACATTTGGGACTGTGATACCACTTCATAAATACTCTTGTTAATAAATCAGAATTTAATAGCTTATTTGCTAGTTTGTAGAGCTCATTTTATATACGTATTACTTAGGTTCAACTGTGACTTTATGGGGAGCAATAGGAGTCTAATACTCAAGCAGTTGGTTGCATCCACTTTAGGTGACCCCTTTGGTCTACAACAAAATATTTTAGCAGCTAAGGGTGGGCTCTTATTACAATTTTGGAAAGACAAACGGTATGCTGCTAACTTTGCAGGTATTTAGAGTACCAAAGTGTATGGTGTTTTCATTAGCTTCAGCTGTATGCTAATGAGCAAATATTAGCATGTTAACATACTAAATTAAGATGCTGTACTTAACATCACATTTGAATTTCAGAGAATGTAGGGAGAATAAGGCTAGGGCATTGTCGGAAGTTGTTCTTTACATGAATTAGTAGGCTATCATTAAACAGTAAAAAGCTTGGTTAGCAAGCTGTAGCCATAAACTGGATGGGTGCTACACACAAGAGGTAATATCTGATAATTCGGGATAAGTAACACCCAGGTAAAGAGAAGGGCTGCAACTGACACCTGGCTATACTAAAATACTTGTATAGAAATGTTTAGAACTCTGGTGCATGTGTGAAAATGGATATTGTTACTATTACCAAACCACTGTTAGCATTTAACTCAAGCTACTACTGTGCCTTAGTAGAACTTCATAGATTTACCTGCATGAAGAGGCTCAGTTCTGCTAAAGGAAAACATCAAACCAACTTTTTCTTAAAAACCTGAAAAAAAAAAAATCAGTTGATTTACATCAAAACACACATAACAAACAGAACTGCTTAGAAGTAACAGATGCATTGCTCTCCCACACCGTCACTGAATTAATGAATGCTGGCCTTTTAGGTAAATACTCTATTTAAGCCTTTTAGACATAAAACTCACAAATGAAGGTAAACACTCAGTTACATTCCCAGTACTTCTATTTCCGGTATTATTGGTGTGTATTTCTGGGCTTCTGGTTAATAATATTGATTTTAGGTATACAAAATACAAAAAATATGCACATACACTGTGTGCTGCAAACATGTAGTGACTGAATATCCAAGCAAAATACAAAGATGATGCTGACTTGTAAGAACAACCTGTTCCTCTAAAGCTGCTTTCATGGCCCCAGAACAGTTAGCAGCTACAACAGTTTGTGAAGTTGTTTACACAGAGATGCAGTAAAAGTTTCATCAAAGCTTCTTCCTTGTCTCCTTGCTTCATCTTCAACAGACTCTCCTTTTTTCTCTGTTCCTCCACCTGCACCTTTGTAACCAGACTCTGCTGTGTAAAGGGGAAGGAAAAAAGAAAACATAGATGTCATAATGGCATGCTAATATGCTGTGACATTTACTTAATGTGAAAACAAATTGCAAAGTGTTTGCTGTTTGCAGTTAGGCAAAGTATCACCGTAGCCGCCTCCATGGCTAATTGCACCTTAAATGCTCCGTGTCCCATCGTGAATTAATTTGTTGTCGATGTGACTTTAATTACCATTAAAACCACATGTGCAATATTTACATATCATGTTATGAGTGGTGTATGACTGCAGGGCTCAACAGGTCACAGCTCAAAGAAAAGGGTTGTTTGTGTATAATAATTGTACATGGTATGCAAATGTGAACTTCTCGTCCAGCTCTCCAGTGACAATAAAAATGCGGATTTTCTTATTCCGGAGCCTCATTCTGAGCTTTTGACAGAGAAAATGTGATTAATGGTACGTTTTTTTGTAACCAATTCTGTAAATTGCGTGAGATGGCTTAATTGGGTCGAAATCCGGACAGAGACTCACGATGTGCTCCTGCCCCGAGAGGATTGGTGGATGTGCACTTGTGCTTGTTTTGCCTAGGGCTAGTGAGCCCATTCAGACAGAGATGCTAAAGCTACTCCCCTTTATTACTGCAAGAAGCAATTGCTTGGAAGAAAATGCCAGAATGGTGCTTTGAATTCCTGCAGGGGCCCATCACTGAGACTCAGCCCACGGAGCTGAGACAGCTAGCATCTGGAGCAAAGACATGGCAGTAAAGTGGAGAAAGGAATACGGGGAGGAGGGAGATTTCAGAGAGAGAGGGAAAGAGGGAGCAGGATGGCAGGGAGGCAATGAGAATGAGAGAGTAGGGGAAGGAAGCGAGATAGACATAGCGCACATGGGAGACAGAGAAATGGTGAGCATGAGACAGAGAGAGCAAGGGGTTGACGGGGGAGCAGTAGAAAGAGCTTGGGAGGGGGAGGGGGGGGGGAGGGAAGGACGCGCAAGCAATGAGACAAAAGACAGACAGACGAGAACACTCAGACGGTCCACCAATTGACAGCCGGTTGGGGAATAAAGTCAGCTAACACAATGAAGCAGTCGGCAGACAGACTTGCCGCAGAGTAGCCGAGAGGCTCTCAGAAGTAGAAACAAATATTACATTAGAAGAGACAGAAGCCATTTGTCACAGTGGGAGGCCTGAGAGGTAGTTAAGCTGCAGAATATAGGGACCCGTGGCCTGGTTGATGCATGTCGCCACGAAGAGGAAATTGTGCTGAAGTCAACTCCGTTCAATCAATTGTCTGGTGTCCTTCAGTGACTCTCGTGCTTAACAAGATAACACCAGCGCAAAGTTTCGCCAGCCCAACTCTTGAGAACTTGTTATGGGGCCTTGAGGGCCTCCTGTTAGTCCTTTTCTTCCTCCTTTTCCTTCCATTCATGCCCACAGCTTGTCAGCCACGCCATCTCCACATCAAGGCTACAGTTCAATGTTAATGTTTTTAGAAGATAAATCTTTGGGGCGTTTATGATCTAAATGACAGCTGCACTCAGTCGGCACCCACATGCGAGAGACAGTTGAGATTCTGAAATGGTTTCAAGGATTGTCTGTCAGTCAGACACCTGGTGGCTCGGTCAGTCGGTCGGTCTGAGTTTTCGCTCTGCGCCCCGCGGTGCATTACTTGGCCCTCGGTTTGAAATGGCTTATTTCAATAATAGCTGGAGTATGTATGTAACAACAAAAGCATCTGTTTTCTTACTTTCAGCCTTTACCTTTCTCCCTCTCCTTGTATCGTTCCGTTCCTCCCTCTTTCCCTTTCTCCTTCTCCTCAACCTAAGCTGCTGACACTATGATTGATATGGAAATTACATTGTGCTTGCCCTCATTTATCTTGCAGCGTTGCTTGTTGCTGCTCCAACAACCATTTTGGGATGCAGAAACAAACTGATCTGCAGCTGCTGTTGCAGAGAGGAAAAAGAAATATACAGTAAAGATTTGATTTGAGACCGTGTGTAGCCCAGTGGATGAGGAAGGTTTCCTGTTTTAATGGAAAAACTACCACTGTGCTTACGAGGTGGTAACCTTAATCTTTCCTGAGGCACATATGAAGTCTTGGAAGCAGCAAGTATTACTAACCAGATAAGTCAAACATATCATGGAATAGACAAATACATAAATAAAACAATGCAGTTAAAAAGGTAAACGTACTTATGGCTCTAAAACCTTTTTGGTTTTTCTTGTTTTGTTTTTTACCTCCAAGTCACCCATGAAAATGAATTTCTACATTCCATGTCCTTTTTGGGGGTCATAGCACACATTTACTCTAATTATTTTGCAGTCAAAACAATTTCCATTTTCTTCTTTTATGCAGTTGATTAAATGCCACCAAAAAGCTGCCAGATTACCCCTCTTTGTCTACTGAAGGAATATTAAACTGGATGCTCCTCAGCACAAATAACAATATGAACTGCCACATTCTGAATGTCTGTTATCATTTTAGCTCATTAACAACTGATCCAATGGAGCCACTTTTAACCGCTCCCTTATTGCAAGGGAGTCACCACAGCAGGTTCAATTCCAATTTTATTTAAATAGCACCAAATCCCAATAACAATTGTCTCAAGGCGAATTATATATTCTAAGGTGAAGACTTTACAATAACGCAGAGAAAAAAGATGAAAACCCCAACAATCATATGACCTCCTATGAGCAAGCGATTTGGTGACAGTGGGACAGAAAAACTCCCTTTTAACAGGAAGAAACTTCCAGCAGAACCAGGCTCATGTAGGGGCAGCCATCTGCTGCGACCAGTTGGTTGGTTGCTGTTTAAGAGAGCCAGAGATGAATAATAACTAGTGATTAAATGTAGAGTGGTGTATAAACACACTCCATAGCTCCATATATTTGATTTGGAAAAGTTTTACACCAGATGCTTTTCCAGACACAGCCCCAAAGAGGAGTGGTTTATTTGGCAAAGAGTGAACCAGTGACCTTTTATTTGCCAAGCTAATATGTAACCCAGTACACTATGGCGCTACACTACTTACTGAGCCAGTAGAAGTTCTGATTTCAGGTGTTTATTCATTTAATTTATGCATTCATGACACCTCTATTACAACAAAGTTACTCAGCTACCCAAGTTATTCCCATCAGTCCGTTTGTCCATCCATCCATACATACATACATACATCCAGCCAGCCATTCAGCCATTCAGCCATTCATTTTCTTCCATTTATTCAATATAGCCACTCTGCAATCATCCACTGGTTTCCCATTCTTTTGTCATTTAGATGGCAGTCTAGAATTAACACCAGTCAGCTAATGCTATCAAACCTGGTTAGAAATTACTGCTACTGTATGGGTACGTTGCACAGATAACTAAGATAACTGATAATTAGTGTGACATAAGTTGTAAATAAAACGCTAGTTCTTCACTTTACAAAACTGCAGCACATTCTTCTTGTCATTCTTTTTACATTAAATGGAAAATATAACGGCACCCGCTGGTGGGCTACCGGCCTACTAATGGCCAACTTTCAATCTTAATGTAATTTGAACTGGTAAGTTGTGAAAAATGAATCCCCCGACAGTTGTCATGATGTAAGACATCAGCTATAAAGGCCTGTTTGTTGGCTGTAAATATGTTTATTTCTGTCATGAAGTTGGGCATTGTAACATTGGAGTTTTTGAGTCACTTTTGGAGCCAGCCTGAAGTGGCCATTAGTGGAACTGGATTTTTGGCAGCTCCTAAATGGCTTCACATGTCCTCTGGGATACAAGTCTCTCTAGTTAGGATGTTATTAGAAGGTAACATCCAAATAGCTGTATCCTCTGTACAGCTATTATTTTAAACTGTAACATATAAAAAAAATTTCTCCTGTGATAAATGTGCTTGTTTGCTTGATGTTACTCATTTACAGTCAGAACGCCACTCTCTAATCCAACAGATGTTCGAGATGTGACATAAAATTCTGAAGGCAGCAAGTTTCATTGGAGCTTGGAAACTCAGTAAAGTTGCCCACTGGAGTTTCTTTTTGCAATGCGAATGTTGGAGTCTACATTAGTTAGGATTTAAAAACCACAGTGTATAATCCTGACCCCACATTACAGCAGCAGGTAAAACAGAAAACACAAGAGGATGTTTCTGCCTAGAAAGAGACGAGGCAGTCAGATGAAATAAGTAGCTACGGTGAACTGTTGCAGTTTTAGCTTCTTGTGAGTCTCTCAAAGCTTCCTGGAACCTTTAACAAAATTTCAATGCAAGATGTTAATTTGATAGATGTATTTTTCTACCTTTTAACAGTTGTGTGAACAGCAGAAGAATGATGGGGCATCTCTACTGATGGGTATTTTATGGTATAGTTAGAGTACTCACTTTACAGCCTAGACCCCAGTCATCACCAGCTAGAATTGTCTCTTGTACAGGTGTGTCCCTCTGCAATATACTTCTTCCAGAACATTGCCATTGCCTGAACATTGAGCTCAAAATGGGCAGAATCTCTCTCTTTTGCTCTGATTATTACCAAAGTAAGTATTACCAATCAAGATGGAAGCAATAGAAGCCTAAACAGTTTTACACCACTACTCAAGTACTTCATGGTGAAATTTACATTGAATTAAGCCAGTTGCTAATCTAAAAACCTTGTCATATACATGTTTGCTTATGCTGTCCAGGTCTTGTGCCCAATGACGAGCATGCTAAGCTGACGGCTGCCATTTTTGTATCAACTGCTTTGCATATTGTGTTTGGCCAGTTTCACTCAGACTAAACCACCTAAGGACGTGTCGGATGTCTCCTAAAAATTGCTGAAGCATAAATTTCCTCATATATTTTCTCTTAATATCAGATCGTTTTAGCGAGCCTTGCACTTCTGTGACCCCAAATTGTGCTCTAGACACTCCAAGAGCCATACTACTTTGATGGTCTGGTCTAGAAGTACACTCATACAGCACTAACTGCTTGCAGAGATGTCTTTTTATTTTTTAGAAATATGAATAAATACACTGCTGTGGTTTGTGCAAGTTAGATTATTTTGTCAGCCATCACCTCTGGGGCCCTGTCGTGTAAAAGGAGATCCTCGTCTTCTTTTTTTTTCTCTTTACCCTCGTGACACAGTCTGAGGGAGAGATGGGCAAGACAGAGCTAGAGAGGCAGAGATGCAAGCGAGGAAACTCAGAAAAGAGTGTGAGAGGCAGAGGGGTGGGACAGAAGGTTTGTACTGCTGCAAGGGATACAGTAGAAAATGTTGCCTGAAAGTGTTCACTGAGCTGCGGCAGTCTAACTCCTGCTGTTACCCCTAGACATGCTGAAGCATGCCTCTTTATGCATGCATGGGATGCTGGAGGAGATTTTTTTTTATTTCTCTCATGCACTCTTGCTATCTCAGTTACCCCCACCCACCCACCCCACTCTTCAGTGCACACACTCTTCCCACAAGCCACTGTCAGTGATAAACCCTTCCATTGTCATAGCGACAGCATAACATGCGAGTTATGTCTGCCTCTTTAGGTTTGAAGAGCTCATTACAACATCTGTGCAGAGATCCTATGGGCAACATTTCACTGTATGTGACGTGAGCAGTGTACTGTAGGCAGCCAGCTTACTGCATTCAGTTAAAAGTCATGGTTTCTTTTTATTTCACGCTGCTAACTCCTCCCTGGGTTCTATTCATGTAAGATAGCCATTTGTACCATCTGAATGCGTTCCCAGATGATAAGTGCCATTTGCACAAATGACACATTTTGACTCTGATAATTTAATACGATATTGGACTAACGCTGAAGAAAACATCCAATGTAATCTTAGGCAAAAACCAGAACATTGTCAGTCATGAAAAAGATACAATCTGCATAATTTCAGGGCCATCGCTGACCAGATGGCCCCTGTGTGAATGTGATTTTTGCTCAACCATTCATAGCTGTGTCTTTAATGGGAGCCAAGTTCTTTAAATCATCTACATTTATTCTGCTGAAATGGGTGCAGAAATCTGAAATCTTACAATCTGAATGAATTACTTTCTAAACTATCAGTCTGCATTGAATCGTCCGCAAAATTCAGTTCCTATTTTACTGTTCACTGTTTGAAAAGTTTTGCTACATAAATGTAAAAAGGTGTAATTGCTGAGCTCTCCATTCTTCATGTGCTTTGTGTTGTTAGGTTCAGGGAATATTAAAGGGCAGGTAAAATATGTAACTTTGTTTAAACCGGTTAAAGTTAACAGATTGTCTTAGTGACAGAAATCCTTGCCATGATGTCGGTGTAGTGACCCAAGGCTATGGCAGAGGCCCGAGTTCAAATCTGCTCCAAAGCCATTTACAGCATGTCTACCCTCTGCTCTCTCTCCCAGCTTTCCTGTCTTGTCTCCACTGTTATATCTCAGTAAAGACCCCCAAAGTACTCATTTCCTTATCCAAACTAATCTCACCTTTTTACTTATCTCAAATTTGCTCACAACAACTATGAAGAGATTGTGAAAAGCGTTGTTATAGATAAAAACAATATCGATCAGCTTAAAACTCAAAATATTTGTTAATTTATTGACTGAACAACTTCAAAAACGGATTAAGTGATTTAAAAACATGAAATTACATTAGATTTTAAGGATTTGACCTTTACAAAGTTCAGAATTATTATTTGTCATTGCTTTATTGTATTTGGGTTGGATAGCACTATAACTTGTTAATGTTGGGGTAAAGGTTTCGAAATAAAAAAGCTAAAAAAAATATTGTGATGATCTTATGTAATTATATTACCATGTAATTATCAATTATTATGTTTGGTAATAACAATGTTGGTAGTTTGCATTAAGTTACCAAACTACTTTTATTAATTTCAACCTTTAAATCAGTTTTCCTTTATTTTTTCCTCCTTATTACTGTGTTACATCAATTTTGGTCTATACTGATACCAATCAATTAGAATCAATTAGTTTTTTTTTTTTTTTAAATTGGGTAATTGTTGAATTAATACCTTTTGTACTGAACAGTTACCCCATGTAGAGTGCCAGCATGTAAGAAGAAGAAAATGAATCTTCAACTGCTGGTGTGCAGAAAATAACCAGCTACAGCTGCACAATGCTGCACTGACCAGTTTAACTTTTGAAGTACACTTCCTGACTTGACTTGACTATGAATGTTCCTAAGATTCTTTAAGCAGCATGTTAACCTATAAATTAAAATAGTGTTTTTGCACTGTGATATTATTTATTTAGGATCTAGTAAGCATTCTCAACCACTGCCATTGGCTTGGGATTTTGAGTCTTCCCCCTTCCAATCATGTAGCTGTCAGTCACATGTTACGGTGTACATATTGCAGGGGAAAATTTTCAGTAACCGTTTTGCACATACATTACGAGCATATGTACATTTTGTATTAACAGCTGAAAAATCAATAATGAGATATTTCTACAGATTTGTTACTTGGTGTCGTGTCCACCAAGTAACAAATGGCACTGTACCTCCTGCACCTCTCAAATCATGAATAATTGCAACTCTATAGCAATTGTGTAATTGCTATAGACCAAATTGTATATCATTGACTCAGGGCAGTACTGAATTCCATATATAATACTGGGGGGTGATTTCATTTTGATGAAAAATGATCTGTTATCACAGGAAGATGCATGTGTCATCCGCTCCCCAATTAAATCAGAAGCTTTCTGTAGCAAGCGTTGTTTGATGAATCAATCCTACACACTCACATAAATGTAATTACTTCATTGGTCAATGTCTGGGGAGACCACATTGAGCTCTGTGTACCCAAAGCTTCAACAGAAAAAATGAATGGAGAGAACTCCTCACCATTTCACCCTCCTCTTCATCTCCTGTAGGATCTGTCCCGTACAACTTAATTATAAGTATAATCATTCCGTAAGAGCAAAAGTTATCCCTTTATCAATTCCGTTTGGCCCCTGGATGACATTACAAGCAGGATATGAGTTTCACATCAAAGTAGCTTGTACCCCCATTCATACCCACCTACACCCAAATACGCATACACAATTTATCACTTTGCAGCACTCTACCAAAGAAGGGCATGTATTATTCAACATCATGCTAACGTCAATTAAAGAGGGATCACACAAAAAAAATGAGTCATTTCTTTTTTTAATTCTCCTTACCTCTCAGCTATTGCGGTGGGGGTGGAGGGTGGTTGACATCTGTTGTTATGGGTGCTGTTGCGGAAAGGTGGTGATCATACGACGGGTGTTCTGTTTTTTTTTTTGTATTCTAATCCCATCTTGCATAGAGAGGACAGATGTTGGCAAGCTAATTAACAAATCCTTGGGCGATGTTGAAGTACGTCTTCGCGTTCAGAGGCTGCGGGAGGGAAGGGAGATGTTTTGTTGGATCATAGACTGTCAGCATATCAATACGCAAACATGCACATGTAACTAGTTTATGGGTGCCGGTAGTAGCATTCACTCTCTCCCCTCCGCCACCGCCACCTAATTCCCCAGCTTCTGGAGTGACACGTGAGTCTGAGAGCAAGGGAAACCAAAGTGAGAGACACAAGGCACAGAAGAGGTGGGGTGGCTCTCTTTCCATTTCCTGTTGACACGGCATGTCATCACCAGCCATCAGCTGTTGCTGTTTTATGTGCAGTGAGACGGAGGCATCATATTATTGCTTTGATGAATCTGATAAAAAGTAAACAGAATATTTCAACACTTTTGCATCAGAGGGGTATGTAATAACTTGGAATCCATTTTCACAGCAGTTGTTTTAATAGATTTTAATTGGGACATAAGTGCATATTAAACATCTCTGTCAAGTGCACTGATGCATGTTTCCCCCTTTTACAAGTTGAATATCCAGTCCTTCCTAAGCCAGCCCATCCTGGATTTGATTCCAGTCTTTCTCCCTTTAGGACAGGGGTCCCCAACTCCAGGCCTCGAGGGCCGGTGTCCTGCAGTTTTTAGATGTGTTCTTGATCCAACACAGCTGATTTAAATGGCTAAATTACCTCCTCAACATGTCTTGCAGTTCTCCAGAGGCCTGGTAATGAACTAATCATTTGATTCAGGTGTATTGACCCAGGGTGAGATCTAAAACCTGGGGGACACCGGCCCTCGAGGCCTGGAGTTGGAGACCCCTGCTTTAGGACATGCCTGAAAAATGCAACTTAAGAGGCATTCAGGAAATATGGTAGTTAAATGCCCAAACCACCTCACCTGACTCCTTTTGATGTGGAGCCCAGATACCTGTTGGGGAAACGTCAGTTCTCCCACTTGTATCCACAATCTCATTCTTTTGGTCATTACTCACATCTCGGGACTATAGGTGAGGGTAGGAATAGAGACAGAGATAAACTGATAAACCGACATCTGTAAATCTCCCACTCCACTCTTCCCTCACTTATGAATGAGACCCCCAAGACACTTAAACTTCTCCACTTTGGGGAGCAATTTGTTCCTGACCCAAAGTGGGCACCTTTTGCCAATTGAGAATTATGGCCCCAGATTTGGAGGTGCTAATTCTCATCTCAAGTGCTTCACACTTGGCTGCAAACCACACCAGTGTGAATTGGAGGTCATGGCTCGATGACACCAACAGAACCACATCATCTGTGGAAAGAAGAGACGAGATACTGAGACCACTGAACCGGGAAAAAAAAGAGAGAAAATTATTGGTCAAAGCAGCTAACAGTAGCCCGAACCCTTCCACCCCTCGGCTCCATCTAGACAATTTTGACCCTATGTACACTTTAATCTTTCTTTGAAGGGAAATACTGCCAATATTTAATATAGTACAACACAAAAACCATTTTAGGCCAGTTGGGGAAAATGAAAACAAACAGCATTAATTTAGAATTACGTTGCTATTATCATTCACTCCCTTTTATGCACTTAGTCTCCATCGCATCCTTAGTGATATATCGGTCTCTTCAGCTGCCCCATTAACCTGTGTTAGAAATCAAATTAAAAAAAAGAAGAAGAAGTCAGCCTTATCACAGCGATCCTTGTATATAGTGGGTGATCGTGGCTCAAGAGTTGGGAGTTCGCCTTGTAATCGGAAGGTTGCCGGTTCGAGCCCCGGCTTGGACAGTCTCAGTCGTTGCGTCCTTGGGCAAGACACTGGCCCTCTGACCACCACCAGTGGTGGTTGCCTACTGGTCCGGCGGCCTCGCCTCTGCCAGTGCGCCCCAGGGTGGCTGTGGCTACAATGTAGCTTGCCATCACCAGTGTCTGAATGGGTGGATGGCTGGTTGTGTAAAGTGCTATACAAATACAGGCCATTTACCATATATAAGCAATGAGATAGACTGAAGACAAAAACTAAAGCTGCTGGCCAACTGATGATCTGAGCCAAGAGAAAGATTAATGACAATTCTCTTCAACTTCATTACAAAAATGTGGCTACTTTTATATTACAATGTTTTTTTTTTATTTATTTATTTAAACAGTTAAATTAAAGCAGCTTTAAAGATTTGTATTAAGCGAGCATCTGGCTTCAATTATGAGAAATGTATGATGGTTATTTTATTTTATTACCCATACTCAAAATCCAAAAATCAGCAAGTGTCTTCTGAATTGTTTTTATTGCAGTTTTTGTAAGAACCTTAATTGCTTAAAGTGCTCTTTTCTCTCATTGCTATTTATCTTTAATACTTTTTCCATAGTTTTCGTCCTTTGTCTTCAAAGCTTCAAGAACTAGATCCATCCATTCTTACACTTATCCAGTTAATGATCACAGATGGGATGGAGCCTATCCCAGCTGTCATAGTACTAGAGTACACCAAAGAAAAGTCACCAGTCTGTCACAGGGTCAAAAAAAGTACATGAAATTTGACTAATTGTCCAAAAGATTCCTAATGGATAATGAAAGAGATAATTAATGGATCTGATACATGTTTGTTGCTTTGTGTTATGTTATGCATTGGAGTCAGAACTAAACAACGTGCGTCACGGTAGCTTTAATTTAAACCTGCAGGTAATTTGTCTCAAAACTCACTTTCTCTCTCAGTTTTCTTCCTTTTTTCTCTCTCTCTGCCCAGTTTTGTGCTGTTGACTCGACTCATGCTGGCCTGTGGGCCTCTGGGTTGACATTTGCTTTTACGTCTGCACTTTAGTTGACTCAGCTTTAAGCGTTTGACCAGAGGGCTGAACGTCCGCTGACCCTCACGAGGAACTTCACCCGCCCTTGTGATGCTGACAGCTCACAGGAATGCAGAGCGTCAATGATTCGGTTATTAAGTAGGTGTTTAGGGCTCACAGATGGATACATTTATATACTTAGACCTAATTATACACACCATCAGACTCACTGTCACTTTTCTAGTCTGTCTTCATTTTTGTCATTTTCACACAAACAAGCACACTAGCTTACACTGTTTGTTATTACACTAATATCCTGCAGGTTTACCTTTACCTCCCACCAAATTTAACCCCACCTACCTTTTATCTTCATGCCCACAAGTACAGTTAAGGAGAATGACGCACACACATAGCCCGACACACACTACGTTCAACCATCTACATAGAGTATGCAAATTCACAAGATTGCGGAGAGAGGGTACCAAATAATGAATCCTCTTCCTACTATTGCAGGGGGATGAATGGCCAGGAGGGTGGAAATAGAATTCCTCGATTTCATAACCCCGTTCTTTTGTTGTATTGTCCTCCTCTGTAACGAGGTCACCTCAAATCACTCCTCACGCATGCTGGAAATCAGGGAACAGGAGTATGTTAAGGGAGGAAAGGGGAGAGAATGAGGTCTGAATGTAATGTCAGAAATTCAAAGGGTTCTCTGGGGCCAATCTTAACTGTGCAGATATAGTAGAAAATGTGTTGATGTCTTTGAAAAGCCGCATTTCAACCTGCACCGTGCTCGGAATGAATACGAATTGTGATGCGATTCTGAATGTCCGGCTGGAGTGTGTGTGCGTGAAAGCGGTTTCGTTGAGGTTTTCTGGTGTGAACTCGGAGCGTGTGAATGTATTGTGCGACTGAAATGAATTATCAGAAGCTTACGAGGGAAACACGCCTTTGAATATACATGCAGGCTTCCGGCCCATCTTTCAATCTTTCTCCTTTCCCCATTTGCAGACACACATACACACACACACCTCCTCCACACTACACCTATAGCCAAGGGAAGGGGCACTAAGTTCTCATCCTTCGGGAACCACCAAGGGAGATTAACTTGAAGTATTTCTCCCCGCATGGTGGTTCACTTCTGTAGTGCATCTAATCTAATGCACACATTATTCAGCGAGGCTCTGCATCTATTAATGGAGAGCACAGCGAGATTTATCGCCCAGGTTTAACTTTATGGTAAAATAGCACATTAAGCAGATGATATCGCAGCATATATGAAATGATTATGCTGGCTCGCCAATAGAAAAGAAGAGGCTGAGGGGACCTGCTTAATTAAATGCAAGGTTTGCTGGTATACATCAGTTTTTCCCCCACTTAATGTAAACCGTGAGGATGGAAGCTCTTTTTCCCTTTTGCTCCCCTTTTACTTGTAAAGATCTGATTTTAATGTTTCATCCCGTCTCCTCCCGCTCCCCCTCCTTCCTCCCTTCTTACTCTCCTTCTCTGCTGTGTCATCTCTAGAAGCCATTGTGCCTTAATTTCGTCTCAAATTTCCCCCTGCTTACAGGATTTTCGCAAAATACGACGCAAATGGCTTTCTCCCACAGCAGTTGTAATCTCCTTCTCACCACAACAGAATATCACGCTTGAAGTCCATTAATACTCCAAAAATCGTCTGCTTGACGCTAAGAGTTTGCACTCAGAAGGGTTTAAACTGACACATTATTGACAAACTGGGAGTAATGAGGGCTCTCAGCGGAAAGCCGCGACCTTTGTGTGAGGACACGCACTCCGTCAATGGTCACATTCAGGCTGCCACCCATTCCCGATGTAGTACAAGCATATAGGCCTCCGAATTCAACAAGAAATCCCAGCATGTAGTGTCACGCTTAACAATGTGCCATGTTACTTGTAAAGTGCAGAAGCTGTTTCCTTACGGGCATGCAAAATTTAGGTCCTGTTTGAGAGAGACGGATTTGAGCACGACGCAGTGGCCTTTAAATAAGCCATAGATTTCTTCTCTGTTTTTTTTTTTATCAGGGTGAGCACACAAACCCTGGGATAATTCAGGCAGAATTGAATGCTCACTCTATTTTTTCCGTCCTGCTCCTCAGAGCTCCCCGAAGCTTCTTTATTGAATAGCCCTAGATGTTGTAAAAGGAAAGTGGGAAGGGACCACCAGTGCTGCCAGAAATGCAATGATGGCTCCAGGGTGAAGCAGTCAAAGCATTAGTGTGTGATGGGTTTGCATACTGCAAGATGAGTGTATATATTATATGCACACGCTTTATATTTCATGTGAGTGAAGTTAAGATCAGAGCGCTTCACAATATAAAAGAAAGACAAAGCATTAAAGCTTAGCTATTTGCTAGCTTAAAGAAAACATAGCCTGTATCCCCACTTGGGCAAAGATCATTAAATGCTGCTATATTAATGGTGCTATTAATGGTGTGTGTGTCTGTGTGTGCCAAAACCTTTTAATGGTTGCATCATAAAAAATAATGGCAAAAAAAGGGAGGCGGGTATAAAGTTGACACATCACCTCTGAAAAGCCCTTCAAGCTAGTAGGGGAGAATTTGTGCATCTCATTTTGAATACTTTAGGTAGTATACATTCATGGTGTACACTGTGTATGCTACATCATGCTTGTGTAGTACATTACCCTTGACAAAGTAGTGTAATATTTGCATATGATGACAGATATCGTGGCAGCTAAAACAGTTTGTGAACATTTGACACTTGTTGTGCAACTGACAACACATACTGAATTCTTGTACTCTGAAAATGTTTTTTACACACAGACACTAAACAACACCGTAGCATATATAATGTTTTCATGGTTCATGGTTTGATCCAGGAGTTGAAGCTGTGTCACAACCGCTTTTCTACATATTTCAGGATGTTAGTGGGGCAATTTGAGGTCTTGTTGGCACAGTTTGGGCCATGTCTGGGGAGGCAGAAAAATCAATCCAGAGAGCCGATTGACCTAGAGAGCATCTAGCTCTGTGTCTGAGGTAAACTAGCATTACTATTTATTAAGCACCAGTGCACAAGTTAAGCTACGAGCACACTTGTTGCCAAATTCAGGGGTCTGACTGGTCAGATCTGTTTTTTCCCATCAAAAAAAATTGAGCTTGGCTCACAGCGATAACTGCGGAACATTTGTCCAGCTCAATTACCCGGTCGGTGTGAATGGCTGCATTAAGAATAGATGAGTCAGAGAAGTATTTTAACGCACAAAATATCCGGTGTGTAAATGCTTTAATAGGCTGAGTGACAGCGGCTGGCAATACAGTAAGGCAAATACAAAAAATTCACATGCACCTGCATTTCACTGCAGAGCAAATGGAGACTCTTGCAAAAAGAAATGTAGAGACATGACATAACTCCCACAGCACACATACCTTATTATAACATGAGCAACAACAGCAGCTCCAACTACAGTATGCATACATTCTTAGCTTCTTTCAAGAAATGCATGCATAAACATGCATTCACATAAAAACACACGCACACTGCATTGCATTAAAATACTCATAAGTGGTTTCCTTGAGAGAGCGTAGGTGGCATGTATAGGGGCATTTTGAAATACTGAAGCATATTAAGTCTCTGCACTCTTAGACAAACTGCTCTTAATAGGCTTTTCCTCAACTCAGTGGGAGTTAGCCGTGGAAAAAAGGGTGACAATGAAATACAAATGATCCTACACCTCTGAAGATTGCTTGGAGGCATGTTTATAGTCATCCATACTTATAAAAGCTTTAGTTTTACAGGTACTGCCCCAAGGTTTGGTACATATGAAAATGAATAAGTCTTTTTGGTAAGTAGAGAACTTTTGGTTATGGATAGGAAATTATACCTTGCTTGAATGCTTTTATCCTTCATTTTCCTTTCTTCTGTTTCCTTCGCTTTCCTGTCCCAGCCCTCATATCTGCCATTTTGCAGTCCACTTTCAGGCAAGCTTCTTTTTTTGATAGTGCTTAACACACAAGTTCCTCGATTCTTGCCACTACCTTTTCCTTTTTGTCTGTTGTTTCGCTGCTGTTAAAGGTCTTCATCAGCAGCAGAGCAATAAAAGGTTTTATTTTATGGTAAAGCAAAAAAAAAAAAAAGACAATTTTGCTTTGCCATGCTGTTAAAATCACACAATTGCTGTCCAAAACATCAGTCTCTGCCACAGGAAGCAATTTTGATGTGATTTAAATGGAGACAAAATGTGTAAAAATTCCAATTACAGCTGTGTCTACTCCCCTAGTTCTCTTTTATTTATTCCTTTATCCAAATCAGAGGAGGCAAGAAGAAAGGAATAGAGAAGGAGAAAAATTGCATCCATGCCTCCTACAAACCATCGTCACTGGTGGTTATTTGAGAAGCGTGGCTGTAGTCTGCTTTGTGGATCCTGTTGTCCACTAATCATGCTCTGAAAGTCTGTTTTAGACAAAACACTCGATCCAAAGTTCCTTCTGATGATAAGCCAAAACCTTACACGGTAGCTCTACTGCTGTCAGTGTGTGAATGAGTGAAAAGCAGGGAAATTGTATGGTAAAGACACCAAAATACCACGAACAGACTGATTTGGTGGAAAATAATTGATTTTATTTGGACCAAAGCCTTAAAAGGCGTTAAAATGGGCATTCACTCTTGATTTTGTCTGATCACAAACAAAAGATGGCCATCATGAATAAAATTAAAATTTTTACAGTGTAATTGCTGCTCAGCCACACATTGGCATTTGTCAAGGAAAAACAGAAAAACAAAAACAAGTCTAAACAGAAATGATGGTGGTAATAAATGCAAAAAAGAAAGAAAAAAACATGTGTGGGACTCCAACAAAGAAGGAAATGTAGTTGAATTTCAGCAGCAGAATCTTCTTTGTATGATGCATCCTCCAGCTGTTATCATGACCACACTAGTGTAGATGCAGTGCATCATACAGTTGGTACTATTTACCCACGTTTGTTTGATCCATGTCACACAGCGTGGCTTGGAATAAATTTCTAAGATTACAGAAATTGCAGGATGAAGGCGCCTTTAGACATTTGTCAAGTTTCCTCCTGAATAAATCTCCTAAAAAGCCCATGAAGTGTTATTAATCATCAGCTATGCTGAAGCCTTGGATATGGAACTTTTAACACCTGCGTTATTAGATAGCGTTATCATTACAAGTCACCTGCTGTACTCTGATTGTGAAAGAAAAAAAATTAAGATGTGGTGATATTACATGGAGTCCATTGTAAGGCTGAGAGATCCTGGCACGACTTTATAAACCAAATTCAGTTAATTACAACGGTGTGTTTGAGGTACCGGCATATTTTGAGTTGCCTCAGCCATTGAGAACAGGAAAAAACACGCTAATTCGAGAATTGAGACGTTTCCACTTAATAATATCATTCCGCTTTCAAGAACTGCCACTTTCTCTCCACATGGCTGATGTCAGCGTCCCTGAGATGAGATAATGCACTGACTGAGGTTACAGGGCAGAGTGAGGGAAGATGGGGCAGGACAGAAGAGGATGGGGCTGGTGAAGGCAAGGAAATAGAAAAGACTTCATTTCATGGTTTTTGCCTTGAGAGTGTCCTTGTGTGCTTTGCATATTTATGACAGTGAGGTAGAAAATCGGAGACAAGATTTAGAGTAATTCCCAATTGACCCCCCTGGCAGTAAAATTGTAATAATCCAGAAGCCATCTGATATTCAAAGGTATATTAACTTAGTGGGTTCACTGTCTCCCTTCTCCTTGACTATGTGACTCAATGACTGACCACATTTGACTGTGCTGGAGCATAACTGCTTTATTTGCCATTTTTACTTCAGGCTTACAGATGGGTTTTCTTTCCCCAAAACATAATGCAGATCTCTCCACCGACCCTCCAAATCCAAACCCTTACGTGACATTACTGGGTCATACTATTAATATACACAACACTTTGGGCGTGGGGAGGGTTCATTGCCTCATTGCATTCACCTCTTTAAATATTAGAGTATTTCCAAGAATGCCTTCCTTCTTAGTTGTAAAGCCACAAGCTGCGTTTGTCAAAATATAGTTGCTTTAAATTGCACTCTACTGCCTAGTGGAATAAGCCAATATTTGACTGTTCATTTGACATAAATGTTTTTCTTCTCTGTCCGATAAAAGTGGCTGAAGACATAACAATGCTTTCTGTGTATTGTTGTATTTAACAAAAGAGGATAATGGAGATAATTTTCGGACCAAAAAAACCCTAAAAGCTAGTCAGTCATTACGAAATCAAAACAATTTCAAAATAGTCGACACATTAACGTCACATCCACATCATTTCTCAGCCTCATCAAAATCCCTTTTGAAAACTAAGTCCCTCAGCAGGAACCTGTCAAGCAAATCACGGAGGAGTACAAAGTGCACTGAAGAACCTTTTGCCTGGTACAGATCAATTTTCTTTGTGATCAGTCGAGCTTGATGAGATAAAAGTGTTTCAAAACGTTTTAAAGGCAAAGCTGTTTCCCTCTCTGTCTCCCCAGTCAGCCACTTTGAAGGCTTAAGGCTTTTCCCCTTCTTTCTTCTCTTTTGTTGACTACACTAGGGGTGTTAAAGTGGGCTTCTCATTTTGTGAGCGCAGCTCGAAGACAGAAAGAAGCCACCATGCAGAATATCATAACTAACAGTGAATGTATTGTCGAATCAGAAACTAAATCTGCCCTTTTTGTTTACCCTTTTCAGGTCTTAAATCAAAGCTGTGATTTTTTTTTCCTGAAATATCATCCCCCTCTAATTTGGATATTTTTGCCTGAGAAGAGGGAAGGGGGGCACGACGGGATTGTAGGATCGCAGTGTGGTTCGGGATTTAAACCGGCATGGGTGGTGGCAGTCTGTGCGAACGCCAGGCTCCGGTGTTAGCTACTAGTCTTGCCAAGGCAGGCCCCGCCACATCAACAGGATTTCCCCCTTGGCGGACAGGCTGGCGTTGCTGGCCCTCATGGCCCTTTGAAGTTATAGGCCCCCTGAGTCCCCTGGGAGAGGCTTGGGATATGATCCCTCTGCTCTCTCTCTCACACACATCCACACTTTGCCAGGACACAAATACACACATATTCGCATATCCACATTGATGCAGGCACCGACACGCAATCTGCTCTCGCTCAATCGAGCACCCAAAAAAAAATACGATCTGCCTCCGTGTCTGGCAGACATGCACACACACAAACACACGCGCGCATATCCACCGAGAAGCACACAAACCTACACTTACATCTGTGTAGCCTGTGCTGATAAAGGGCAAGCAGGAAGCTCCCAGAGTGCACCTGGCTCTGTGTTGATAAAGGAGCAGGTCGCGGCTCCCAGCATGCATCCAGGGATGGGCCAAGAAAAGAGGGATGAGGTTGACCGACAGAAAAAGAGGGGGATAAAAGTGTAAAGCAAGAAAAAAATGCTTATTATATATTGCTATTCTTCTCTATTTCATGTCCATTATCAAATCCCAATATAAAAGTATTGCATATTCTAGCAATTACAGATAGCAGTATGCCTTAAGGTTCCCCAGAGAATTACAATTGATTTTAGGGGTCTTTAATTTCTCCTTTAAGGCACCCACAGTTCATTTCAGAACTTCTGTTAATCAGTTCAATCTGTGGGTCTTAGATGTTCAAATCAACTCTTTTTAACTGTTTCACAATCAAGGTAATGGGGAAAGAGAGATTTTGCTTTTGCTTTTTCTACTTTAAAAGAATAACCTTCTTTTACAGTCAAATCCCTCTGTTTTATAAATCAACCTGATCTGATTAAATAATAAACCAAAAGAATCCAATCTTTTTTTCTACAATTAATCCTGTTAATGTAACTGACAGAAGGATAACAGAGATTGCTTGCTATGATAAATAAGTGCAAATGCATTCTGTAATACATGTTGTAAAGCGTGCATGCAATTTTTGCAGATTTTAGTGGATAAATCTATAACATCATACAGTTCTCAAACTCACCCATCCAAATCGTTGAATTCAGGTGTTCCAGTCACTTTCATGGCCACAGGTGTATAAAATAAAACACATATACAGACTGCTTCTACAAGCATTTGTGAAAGAAAGGGATGCCACCTGTGTAACAAGTCCAGTTGTGAAATTTCTTTGCTACTAAATATTCTATAGTCAACTGTTAGTGGTTATTATGACAAAGTGGAAGCAATAGTAAATGATAGCAACTCAGCCGTGAAGTGGTAGGCCACATAAGGAGCATAGTGTGCAGAGGTCATCACCTTTCAGGAGAAACCTCCAAACTAGCTCAAGAACAGTGCACAGAGAGCTTCATGCAGTGGCTTTCCGTGGCTGAGCAGCTGCATCCAGGATTTAAATCACCAAGCACAATGCAAAGAGTTGGATGTAGTAGTGTTAAAGCACACCGCCACAGGACGCAGTGAAGACGTGTTCTCTTGAGTGATAAATCACATTTCTCCATCTGGAAATCCAATAGATGAGTCTAGGTTTGGTGATTGCCAGGAGAACAGTACTTATCTGAGTGCATTGTTTGACTTTGCAAAATGTAAATTTTGGTGCTGGGGAGATTATGCTGTCTGGTTGTTTTTCAGAATTCAGTTCAGCTCTTTAGTCCCTGTGAAAGGAATTCTTAATGCTTCAGCATACCAAGACCTGTTGGACATTTTTGTGTAACCAACTTTGTGGGAACAGTTTGGATTATGGTGCCTTCCTGTTCCAACATAACTACAGACCAGTGCACAAAGCAGTCCATAAAGAGATGGATAAGCGAGTTTGGTGTGGCAGAACTTCACTGGCCTGCACAGAGTCTTGACCTCAACCTGATAAAACATCTTTGGAATGAATTAGAGCAGAGACTGTGAACCATTCGATATGGGTATCTGACCTCACAAATGTGCTTCTGGAAGAACGGTCAAAACATCCCACAAACACACTCCTAACTAGGGATGGGTATCGTTTAGGTTTTATCTGATACCGGTGCCAAATCGGTACTTTTGAAACGGTGCCGGTGCTCAAACGGTGCTCAAACCGGTGCTTAAAGAATGGAGAACACAAAATTGGTCCAAAAACCTCTCATGTTCAGCTGTTTTTTGTAAAAATATAACAATGTTAGCCTTTTCTGCAGCTATGGGGCATATATGGTATCACTCTTGGCTGGAAGCAGTGCTTAAACAATGGAAAAAACACAAACTTTGTCCTAAACCTCTCATGTTTAACTGTTTTCCACTTTTTCTTTGGTCATTTTAGCCTTTTTAGCCAGGGTGAAGGGAGTATCTGCCATCAAACAAGAGGACAGCCGCATGTAGCTATGATGATGTTTGCTAGTTCACCTTACATGCATTAATGTAATAACGTGGTTAGCCTACTCAATGTAAATTAGCTACTCACGCAGAGAAGAACGGCTGCTGCTGCCACCATCATCCGTCATCATTTCTGCTACACTGGCAGGGCTAGGGGCCAGGACTCTCCTCTTCGTGTTTTTGGGGGATGTTGCATAACAGGCAACCCACCCACAGTAGATGTGCTCGGTGTGAGGTCTCGCAGCAAGCTATCAAATACGGCGCATTTCTGGGCTTTTAAAAAAAAAAAACGCTATGCGTCGCCAGCTGTTTAATCGGATTCTTGGTGTTACCTCCTTTGACAGTATCACAGTATCAGCTTAAAGCACTTGTTGCAGGCTGCTGAGTTTGCATATTTTGCTGTGAAGTACAGCCAGACTTTTGACCGCTTCGCCTTGGGCATTTTTAATCTGTAGCTCTGCTCTAACTGAACGTACGTACCTGGCCCCGCCTACTATCCTCGGAAACGTAAAATGATTGGCTAGAATCTAAAGTGTATCACAGCTCAGGAAAAAAAAAAGCACCGAAATAAAGCACCGAAATGTGCGCTGCTTTTCGGTCTGGTTACTACCGTTTATGTCAGAACCGGTGCCATCATGGCACCGGACACCGGTACCCATCCCTACTCCTAACCTTAAAGAAAGCCTTCCTAGAAGACTTGAAGCTGTTATAGCTGCAAAGTGTGGGCTGACATCTTATTAAACCCAATGGATTTAGAATGGGGTGTCAAACAGACACTATGACAACAGCTATATCTGTATATATATATATATACATACAGATAAGTAACACAGATAATTAGCACCTCAGTTTAAGAGTGCTGTAGAATTTTTAGTTGTTTCTATTCTCTCTTGCAGCTTTGCACATATCCAGCCTGCTTTAAGTGAAAAAAACTCTAAAAACCAAGAGTATGGTACCTACCTGACACCAAACAGCTGGTAAACAAAGTTGGATTTCTGCAACTAAAGAGCCAGATGGCTTTTCTTTGCAACTGGTTTGCACCAAAACATATCTGGAAGGAGCAACAGTAAATAAATTATTGAGTAAACTGTGTTGTACTAGTTATGTAAATAGGCAGCTGTTAGTGATCAAAAAAATGAAAGTGGATTGTATTGTTGACTTATTTTCTTCTTGTCATCATACCTTGCGTCTGCTGGGCCGGGGTGACCAATAACCATTGTTTTTAAAAGGAATACTGATAATGTCGATTAAAAAAAAACAATTTTAAACCAGCGAGTTTATGCATAATTTAGGGGTGGTCCCTTCCTGTTCCAAGACATGATCCAAGGACTCTAGTGTTAAGGTCATTACTTTCTACTTTCTACAAGCAACTATTTACACTGATCTCTGTTCACTTTACACTTGCTGAACTACAAACCACCTAACACACACACACACACACACAAAGGTAATGCAAGAATATAATTTTTTTAGAGATTTGATTTGGTGTGGAGGTTTAACAAACACAGTGAGGTTCATTAGTGTTTGCACAGTCCCCTGTGGCAGTTGTAGTGGTTTCTACATCAGAGGTGAGATTGAAATGCAGGCTTTCCGCCTCGCCATAACTGTTTAGGATTGTCCAACCTTCATTTTCTGTCACAGTATTTTCAAGATGTAGGAAATACCTGCAGGACTTACAGAGAGGCTTAAAAATGAAACAAAAAAAAATTACTTTTTGTTGTTGGTATCTCAAAAAATGAAGCAAAACCCACTAAGGCCACGACACAAAGAAATATGAGCACAGGAGGCAGGTAAATAGAGGTGAGTCGGGGCTGTGGGTGAAACTAATCAATGACAACAAGACAAAGTACAAGAGACAAAGGAGTAGCAAATTAAAAGAAAGGTAAAATAAGAAGGACATACCTAACATAGGGAGGTAGGCTTGACAAGGAAGCACAAGGGACGTAGCATAATCTGAAACACAAGAAGTCAACATAACTGTAACACAAGCAGAGTCTATATATCCAGAACATCAATGACTAGAACTCTTCATAGTATTAATACTTGCTAAGGTAACAAAGGAACACATAAATAAAAATTAGTTAGATAGTAACTATTAGCTACAATTATAAAAAATACAGAAAACCTCAACATGACAAACAGAAGGGACTCAGAGTCAAACTCATAGACCTTAACATCTTCAGTTCAAATGTCTCAAAAGTAATTGGATGACGGGCAGCTTCTTGGCCAAGTGCGGCCTGTTCCCTCATTATTTCAAGACAAATTAAGCAAACAAAAGATCTGGAGTTTATTCCAAGTGCTGAACTTGCATTTGGTAGCTGTTCAGTGGAAGTCTCAATATGAAACCCAAAGAGATGTCGATGCAAGTTAAGGATGATATCGTTAAGCTGAAAAATCAATATAAACCTATCCGAGAGGCTGAATCTACAATCCGCTCCATTCTTTAAAAGACGGAATGAGCTGACCAGCTTAGTGAATGCAAAAGGCCAGGAAGACTGTGAAAGACAGCTATAGTGGGTGATCACAGAATACTTTCCTTAGTTATGAAAACTGCCTTTACATTATCTTCACAAGTGAAGACCAGCCTTGAGGAGGTAGGCATATGATTGTCAGAGTGTACAATCAAGAAGTGGAAAGCCAGATTACAAGAACCTGTACAGTTCTGGGGAGAAAAAACTTTGTGGACAAAATTATCTTGTCCCTGAATGAAGGGAATAGAATAGTATGGAGAACGAGGGAAACGGCTCATGAGCTGAAGCACATTGCCTGTCAGACTTGGTGGATGCAATATGTTAATAGGAAAATTATACTTAGTAGTCAGTATAATCTTTTAATGATATAAGTTTGCATATGGTAGAATGCTGCATGTAATCATTTGTGTGTAGAAGTATATAGTTGGTGGCATATTGAAAGAATGTCTCATCCTAGGGGGCCTGTAACACTTCAAGGTGTTCTAGCGTCCACCCCCACATCCTGGGAGCATGGGAAGAGGTCGTACCTTGTTTTATTGTTTTAACGTAGCTATGTCTGTTTTAGTCTAAGTGCCTTTTGTTTAGATGAACTGCTGGACTTCCTCACTGTGTTATCTAGGGTGAACCATCTAGGGTGAGGGGGAGACTACCCTCTTCCTGACCAAGGATGTTCCTTTTGTGCTTTCATGTTATATGACCCTTTGATCAGCAGGACCCCCCCCCCCCCCCACACACACACACACACACACTGAAGTATAAATAAAGAACGGGGCAGTTTCTCAGCACGAGTCTCAGTTCTGGAGACTGCCCTTGCTAGCAAGAAGTTCTGTGTGTTTCTCTTCTCTGAGTCTTTACTGAAGAAGTGTTTTAGAGTATATTTCTTAACACAATATTATGGCATGGACATGTAAGGCAGTGAGTGGAACTGGGTTCTGAAGAGTACATGGCTGTACTCTCTGCTCAGATTCAGCCAAATGCTTTAAAACTGATCAGACGCACTTCACAGTGCAAATGAATAGTGACCCAAAGCATACTGCAAAAGCAACCCAAGAGTTTCTGAAGGCAAAGAAATGGGATAAGTCAGTCACCTGATCTCACCCCAGTAGAGCCGCTTTTCAGTTACTGAGGACAAAACTGAAAGCAGCGACCTACAAACACACAGGCAGCTCAAAGCTGTGGCAGTGAAAGTCTAACAGAGCAGGAGGAATCGCAGGATTTGGGGATGCCCACGAGTTCTAGACTTTAGGGAGTCATTCACTGCAACAAATGTTCATCAAATATTTAAATTCCTAATTCAAAATCCACAGAGACAAAATTACAAAAAAAAGTGCCATTGTCTGATAACTAATGGACTGGCTTTATCTTCACATGCTTGTCTCATATTTTAGGTGCCACACACAGACCATCTTTTCAACTAAACAGTTAGAATAGAATAGAATAGCCTTTATTGTCATTGTACAGAGTACAACGAAATTGGAGTGCCACTCCCTTGGTGCAAGTTTCAATAATAAATATAAATGTAAAATATAAAAAGTACAAAAAAACAATCGTAAGTACTCAAACAATAGTATGTACAATATATACAGAATAGCAGCATAATATAATGACCGTGATGGTATGGAATAGGTTCAATTGTTTTTGTGCTTATTTACTACGGTGATAGCCCTGGGAAAGAAGCTATCCCTGAATCTGTTTGTCCTGGTTTTATGTTACCTGTACCGTCGGCCTGACGGTAATAGTTCAAACAGTTGATTGCTGGGGTGAGAGTAGTCCTTGATGATATTGCCAGCTCTGCTGAGGTACCGAGAGTTTGCAGTGACCTCCAGGCTGGGCAGAGAGCAGCCAGTGATCTTCTGGGCTGTGTTGATGACCCTCTGCAGTACTTTCCTGTCTGCAGCTGAGCACCCTGCATACCATGATGTTATGCCGTACGTTAGGATGCTCTCTATGGTGGCTCTGTAAAATGTCACCAGCAGCCTCTCCTCCAGGTTGTTCCTCCTGAGCACTCTCAGAAAGTGGAGACGCTGCTGGGCCTTTTTAACCACCGCCGTGGTATTTGCAGTCCAGGAGAGGTCATCAGAGATGTGCACGCCCAGAAACCTCATGGAGTGTACCCTCTCCACACGGTTCCCGTGGATGTAGAGTGGGGCCGGGTCTGCTCTGCCCTTCCTGAAGTCCAAGATAAGTTCTTTAGTTTTCGTGGTGTTCAGTTGGAGGTTGTTAACTGAACACCACTCAGTCAGTCTGTTGACCTCATCTCTGTAGTCCGACTCATCCCCCCTTGAGATGAGTCCAACCACTGTGGTGTCATCCGCGAACTTTATGATGGTGTTTGAGAGATGGGTAGGGGAGCAGTCGGATGTGTAGAGCGTAAACAGGAGGGGACTCAAAACACATCCTTGCGGAGACCCGGTGCTGAGTGTGATGTGCTGGACAGGTGGGGGCCGAGTCTGACAGACTGTGGTCTATTTGTCAGGAAGTCCTTGATCCAGAGGCAGATGGGGGTGGAGAGTCCCAGGTGAGACAGTTTCTGGACCAGGATCTCCGGGATGATATGTTTGAATGCTGAGCTAAAGTCCAGGAAGAGCATTCTCACATAGCTTCCTCGGTGCTCCAGGTGACTCAGCGCAGTGTGGAGCGCTATGGTGATAGCGTCCTCGGTGGATCGATTTGTCCTGTAGGCAAATTGGTGGGGGTCCAGAGTGGGAGGCAGACCGGCCCTGATGTGCTGACAGACCAGTCTCTCAAAGCACTTCATCACTACAGGCGTAAGTGCAAAAGGCCTGTAGTCATTTGGGCTGGCCACAGCTGTCTTCTTGGTGATGGGGATGATGGTGGAGGTTTTGAGGCAGGGCGGGATGGTGTTTGATGACAAGGAAAGGTTGAAGATTTTAGTGAAGACTCCGGTCAGTTCGTCAGCACGTGCTCTGAGAACCTTTCCATGTATTCCATCAGGACCTGCCGCCTTCCTGGGATTCACTGACCTTAGAACACACCTCACTTGATGCTCCCTGAGTGTTAGTGTGCCAGTGCTGGGGGGGGGGTGGAAGTGGTGTGGCAGCTGGGGGCCTGGTCGTCTCAAAGCGGGCGAAGAAACGGTTTAGATCCTCAGCCAGCGAGGCATCAGTCCTAGATGTCGCCTGGTTATTGCTTCTGTAGTTGGTAATGTGATTGATCCCCTGCCACAGTTTTCTGGGGTCGTTGTCAGCAAAGTGATCTTCAATCCTTCTCCTATAGGCAGCCTTAGCTTTCCTGATGCCTCTACTCAGGTCTGCCCTGGCCGCCCTATACGCAGCCCTGTCCCCTGACTTGAAGGCCGTGTTGCAGCTTTTTAGGAGGGATTGTACTTCGCTATTCATCCAGGGTTTTTGATTTGGAAACACCCTGACCCTTTTGTTGACGGTGACATTGTCAACACAGTTCCTGATGTACGAGAGTACAGTGTCCGTGTACTCCTGGAGGTTGTGGTTGGAGAATAAATCCCATACAGTTGTTGAGAAGCAGTCCTGCAGTTGAGAAAGGGCTCCTTCAGGCCAGGTTTTTATTGTCTTTGTCTGGGGCTTTGTTTTTCTCAGCAGGGGGATGTAGGTGGGGGTGAGGGACATGCAGAGGTGGTCAGATCCAGCCAGGTGGGGGAGGGGTGTCGCTCTGAAAGCATACCTGATGTTTGAATAGACATGGTCCAAAGTGTGTTCTCCTCTCGTAGCAAAGTCCACAAACTGGACAAATTTAGGAAGCACAGTGTTTAGGCACGCTTTGTTAAAGTCGCCGGCGACAATAAAAACCCCATCGGGGTGGGCAAGCTGTTGTTTGTTAATGGTGTTGAGCAAGAGGCTGAGAGCCGTGCTAACGTTAGCATCCGGCGGTATATAAACAGCTATCACAATAACTACTGTAAACTCCCAGCAAACAAGTTGTTGAAATAGTTTAATTAATTAGCCCTCTCTGTCAAGTGTTTTTCCTACATGATTTAAATACTTCTCGGCCTCTCCATTTGCAAATTGACAATTATAATTATTGGATTTTGCCTAGAGGGGAGAAAGCTAAGGATTTGAGCTCAATTTATTGGGATTAATTTAATTTATGTTTTTGAAGATTGCATGTACTAATTGATTAGCTTTAATCTAACTAAATGTGGATGTCACTTTGCTCATGGCAATGCGGATTATGTCCTGACGCCTGTGGTTCGGGTTCAGCTATTAGCTCACTTCCTCGAAATGTCTTGCTTTGCTTATCTGGCCGCAAGCTGACAGGTGTTTGTTATACACGTCAATGGACACGGAGATTGATTGCGCTGTGGACGGCTGAAAAGATTAAGAGAGAGGGGAAGACAGACACATAAATAAAGACAGAACTTAGTGGGAATGACAATTCAAGAGTGCAAGAGAGTTAAACGGAAAGAAAAAGGGGTAGGGGAGGGCAGAAATCAAAAGAGAATCAATGAAGAGAGAGACGCTTTCAACTCAGTGCTGAGCTTTGAAAGGGACTTCATCAAAATTGGTCTCTTCGACTCTCCCTTCCTCCCAGCCACCACTACTCCTACTGTTGACTGTGTGCTCCATTAGCCAGCGGCTTGGCAGAGGCAATGGTAATACTGCAGGAGTTGCCTATTATCGATATGTTCATGGCAGCCCTCCTTCATTCTATCTTCCACTATTAGCTGTGAAGGGACAAGAGGGAGTGTGACAAGGGGTATAAAGGCAAGGCTGGGCTCACATGGTAGATGAGTTTATTTGGAGTCTGCAGAGAACAGTGAGAAACAACGGGCACAAATATGCAAGGAGAATGTGGAAGACACAAATGTTTAAGTGCCATCTGGTTTGTAGGTGCTGTCATTCTTTTGTGCAGAAATTACTGGTTTGGAGATGGTAGGCTGAACCTTGATTTTCACGGTCTGGTACCCAGCACAAATCCCCTGCCCTCCCCCCAAAAACTCAACAACATCTGCCCTTTTTTCCTCATCTCTCTAAAAATGCACTCTTAACCGTGGCCATGTTACAATAGTGCCATTTCCTCGAGAAATTGTATACTGGAACCACTTATGTTTTCTTTATCTCCTTGTATGCTCAACCTCACATTTCATTCTCTTCTATCCATGACTATTTCCTGTTTGTTCCCCTCTTTAATTTTCTTTCATTTGTATTTGTCTCTCCTCTTGTACAACTCATCAACCTGTCTTTATCCTCCGTCTCCTCCTGCCTGCCAAGTGATTGAGAGGCATGATGTGATGGAGGGAACAGAAAGAGGAAGGGCGGTGGGTAATAAACCCCACCCCTCCACCCCCTTGCTGACTTTCCTTACATCCCACCAAGGCACATAAGGGTGTGGTGATGAGGTTGGCAGGGTAGCAGCAAGAACTTGCTGAGGAATCACAAATTCTTGCACTTTTTCCCCCTTTTTTTAATGCCGCTCCACCAGTAAGGCCCATGTAAATAGTTGCGTCTTGTAAGCAGTCCAGATGACAGGCAGCAGATGTTTACCCCGGGGCTTGGTAAATCACAGGTTAGTCACTTTCATTATGGACCTTCGTCAGTTCCCCAGGGGAAGAACTTGATAGGCATTAAGGCAAGCTTGTGGCATGAATTGTAAATAACACAGTCAGTTACTGATTTCCGATGCACCAAGGAAACTTTTAAGGCCTTTGCTTCAAGAAGCCGTTGCACTGACATTTAAGGTAGGACTGTAATTTTCCAGCAGCGATACTCAGACTAATATACACAATATAGTATACATCAAATAGGAGTATTAAAACTCTCCAACATAATAATTTTCATGTGTATGATTCTCCAGTGTTGTGGAGCTTAGTCCAGTCCTGTAAAGCTCCTCCACTGCAGTACTCATAGACTGGTGACCCCAGCATGCTTAGTAGATGAGTACATTAGATATTGTGCAATACATTTTCATATAGCTAAATATAGAATATTAACTGTGAACAAATCCATTCTCACCACTTTGTACTTGGACAGTTAGGGTAGAGCAGGTCGTGCGATTCAATATAGGCTGCTTCTAAAAAAGTAAATGCAGATGATGATTAGAAAAAAGCATTACAAAGCGACTGTAGAAAATGTACAGTTTGAAAGCATGGAAAAAATATATTTGAAATTATATTATTGTCAATAGAGGCAGGGTGAAATAACTAGTGATATGCTGATCCTGCTTTTTGTTGTCTCAATAAGGAATTTGCCATCCATCTTCAATTAATAGGCTGTTTTTCACTGTCACTGAGAATCAACCTATCATGTGTGAGGCGGCATCAGCCTTTACACATTAGTTAAATTAAGAGATATTTGTTACTTAAGAAGACAATAACACCAGGAACAAGGCAAACATTTACCATTAAAAAAAAATCGTATTTATTTATTTATGTGCACGCATCTATTCCCTTTCACATCATCGAGTCTCGACAATACTACAAGTCATTTACAATCACACTACTGTCTGTCCTCTCCTCCTCTGCTCGCTGTTTCACAAGGTCAGCATCTACTCACTCGCACACAGGCCAGAGCAGACAAGGGTCAGGTAAATCAACAGCTCCTTACATCACTATAAGAGCGATGAAAATTTTGCAACAAACGTTAGATCTAACAAAGAAAGAGAGCCTGACAAGCTGACAGGGGAGGCTCCGTTGATGGCACTTTATATCACTGTCGACTGAACTGACCACCGTTAGATATTCACAGCTGAGAACCGAACAGATCAGACCTCATAGCTCTTACTGTTGTCACAGATACCTGATGCTGCGATCTGTCAGTCTCAGAATACGTTTGTTTTTTTCTTATTTATGTCATGATACTATTTCTATAGTCCATTAATTGGAAACGTAGATTGCCTTTTTTCATAGAAACTTTGACATTGTTAGTGACTTTATGCCACTTAAACACTTAATAAAGGCTGATACTTTTTTAACATTCAAGACAAGATGTTAAAAATGTTTTACATGTGGTAATTAACATATGGCAAATATCACAGTTTGTGTGCATATTTTGTAAGCAATACACAGTGCAACACAGACACTGTTAACATGCTACATTTTTCTTATTAGCCTAACAAAGTAGGGCTTGAAGCCCTTCTGAAACTGTCTTGCAGCTCTACATTTGTTATTATTGTATGTGATATGTGAATATTTCATGCCAGACCAAAAGTCAGTAGATCCCTGCATCAATCAGGATTCATTATGATTCATGTTTTCGAAAATAAACTGGTTTCTAGATGTCAGTTGCTGTGTATTCTGTAACTTTGAATGGCTGGGTTACATACTTGCCAAACCCTTTTTCTCAAACACTGATTTTTAGTGTTTGACATTAGACCAGTCAGTGTCTTCCTGTCCACAAAAGCAGTTTTCTGCTTGTTCCACGGTAGCACATGAAGCCAGTGCAAGCTGCCCGTGTGTGTGTGTGTGTGTGTGTGTGTGTGTGTGTGTGGCAGCCAAGCAGGCAGTCAGACATCATGCGGCCACTGTATCAAACAACAGCAGTGGATGCCAGCCACACTTCCGCTCTTCACATGAAAGGAAGCAGGATGGAAATGTTTGTGGTTCAGGGGAGAAGATAGAGGGGGGGAGGAGAGTAGGAGCAAATGTGGGGGGGTGGGGGTAGGGGGGTTAGTGGTCGGGTTGAGGCAAGGAGGGATGGATGGGACGGATGGATGGCTGAGCGGCCAGAGGAGGCTGCCAGGCACCCAACTTTCCTGCACAGATGGAGCCTCCTCCTCCTTTTCCACCTCCTTCTCCCAGCACTGCCCAGCACCAGCCAAGCAGTCCACTGACTGAATGTGTGTGTGTGTAAGATGGATGTGTTGGGGATTTTAAGGTGTGCAGGCTTATTTGTGTGCATGTGGACTGATTTTTTTTTATTTATTTATTTTAGTTTGGAGCATCCCATAGTGTTTCTGTGAGTGTGCAGGATTTGCTGAGATACAGGAAGGAGTTATGTGTAGGGTGTGAGGTGGTTGGAATGTAAATTCCCTCCAGATGGAGAGAAATTCAGGTCTCAGCTCATTTTATACATTTTTTAAATGCTTACCAAGCTTAAATCAATCAATAAATAAAGCAAACGTGGGTAAAAAAAAAAAATAATAAAAAGAAAGAAAAGAAAAAAAAAAGTGCATTTGTGGGCAGAATATTGTTGGTGGATAAATATGTAAATGCCCAGTGCTGCTGTGAAACATTGCCATTTGCCTCTAAGCATTTTGGGCCTACTTTAGATGCAAACACATGAGTGATCAGAGTCGAGGCTTTGCTTGATAGCGCTCTTCTTGAGTAAGCTTCCATGACATACGCTCCCTTTCCCCTCCTTCTCTTCCTAAGCAGTCCGCCGTCCTCTCTTTTGGTTAATCAGTCTCTTTCTCTCTCTCTGTTCACCACTTGTACATGTTCAATTAACAACCCTCTTCTTTTTTTAATCACCCAGCAGATCTTAGCCACACCAACAGTATGACGCTCTCACCACTCCCCGTTGTTCATGTAAAACTAGCACCTTCATGCACCGATAGGTGTGTCTGTGTTTGTGTGTGTGTGTGCCATATCAAAGGAAACATTTGACTCCACCTTGACTCCTTCATGGATCAGTCCCTGCAATGAAAGCAAGAACAGACATCCGTGCCCTTGGCAGCGACACAGGAAGATGATTATCAGTGAGCGTGTGTGTATGTGTGTGCGCGTCCATAAATGCTGTATGTATATGTGGGTCTGTGTAGGAGAGATGTGCTGATGAATATGTTAGTAGCTGCCTTTGACTCACGACTGGATGCAACCTTGTGCGATGCTGTACATCTGGGCGGGATCACTGATCTATAAATTCATGTGTGTGTATGTGTGATCACTCACTCCTGTCTTGCCTTCACACTTTCCCTCACACACATACGCACACAACAAACACACACACAAGCATGAGAGAGAGAGAGAGAGAGACACAGGTTGCAGAGCCAACATGTGGCACTTGCCAACACCCCACAAAACTAATCTCATATCTACTTCTGCTGCTGGGAGATTGTTTGTGCGACAACCCTAAGGAGAGCCGAGAAGGCAGAGAGGGGATAAAATCAAATCTAGCTCCTGTCACCGGCTCAATTCTCAAAGTGATCTCTGTGTTTGTGTGTAAAAGCGACATAAAACACGTGGGACTAAATATGCGTGTGTGTGTGTGTGAGTGCTCAACTCTTGTACGTTACTCCCGTGAAAATTGAGTTTACGGTGTTCACTGGTATGCCAAAGTTACGGAACACTGTGAATATGGCTGTGGCTCAAAATGAGTGTCATCCATCCTCTGCTCTGCTTCTATTTGCCCTTCAACTAAAAAGCCTCTTGAGTCTACGAGAATGGGTGAGAGCATTTTTTAAGGCTACAGCTTCAATATACAATGCAGGTGGTGCCATACCCTCTGCGCTGTGGAATAAGAGATGAAGATGGAGCTCTTACATCTCTATAGCCGGGGATAATGGGATTCCAGGCCATATTTTCATGGGGTAAAGAGACAAAGCCCGGTTGGAATCAGTGTTGATCCCCTGTCTTTTTAAAGCTGTCAGAGGGAGTTTGAGCCCTGAAGAGGCCAGAGGACGGGCTCTGTCTTTACAGTGTTTGTCATCTTCCTCATTTTTGCTTACTTTATCTGCTTTTGTTTCTTTGTGTCTGTCAACATGTTTCTGCCTCCTTTCTCTCATAGCTTTCTGTCTTGTTGCCTTTGTATTTCCCTTTTTTCTCACTATATGCTGTCAGTCTTTTTTCCTTTCTGTTACAGTCTTCTAAGACTATCCTGTCAATGAAGTATTCAAAATATTTGTCTGCCAGTCTAAGGCCTCTTTTTGAAGGACCATACCAGCTTCTTTCAACGTCTTGCGTTGCCTAGAACAACTTCTGTATAGGCTTGGTTATTCTGATCATTTCTAATGCATGCTTCACAAAAACACTGTGATTCAACCAAGATTTTTAGAATTGAAAAATACAGGCTCACATCTTACAACTCAATTGGAAACAGGTCAAGGATGTTGTTGGTAACATGCCATTGATAATGTGATTGGGTTAAGAAAGAGAGTGAGTCTTTTATAAGTAAGTGGGGGGAGTTTGGGGATCGTCACAAAACCTCTGGGGGTATTTTCATAGTCTTTTTAGTTACAATTGAGTATAGATCCCAACTGATATGTTTTTTGAAGTATAAGTAACAGATTTCCTTTCCTGATTTCTTTTTTTTTTTCATATATTGAAGCCTTACCAAGACAATACAGTATGACAATGCATTTCAAAAATGTTCTTGTTTTACTGTTACAACAAGATCAGCTGCCTGTTGTGCTTGTGGTGCTCCAAGCACATATTTTGCCAACAGGGCAGTTGCACAGTGCTCTCTGGTGGACTCAAATATGCAACATCAACACTCGTAACTTGGCTGAAGGGTGTTTCTCCCATGCGTTCTTTATTTTTTACATTTCGAGTTATCAGCCTTTATAAATGTAAATACAGATATATCAACAAACAGCCATTATCGGCTCATATATTGCCCTGTCGAGGTATTGGTCGGGCTCTACTCGAGCAAGAATGCATTAGCTATTCATTTTGTGGAGGTTAAGTTTAGTATTTCAGATGCTAAATCTTTTTATGTACCCTTTGCTATTCTGAAACCACAGACAAGCATATTAATTTCTGTGACAAGACCTCTGAACAGGTCTCTTGACTGTTTAATTGAAGGCTAGGTGTCTACAGTGAGGAACTGCATCTGAGTGAAGAGCCGGTGTATGAATCCAATATTGTGTGTCCATCAGCAGCCTGTGGTGACAGGCAGACTGTGTTAGTGTCTGGCTTTCTACTGAAGTGTCGCTGCAAAACTGTGAATCATCTCACCCTTCATGTCACTCCATATGCTTTACTCGCTCTCTTCCTCGTGCCCCGGTAGACTTTTTTTTTTTTTTAATGTCTGACCCTTTTTTTCCCCTCTTTTCTGTGGACATCTTGCTCCATTCTGCCTCCCTCTCTTTTCAGTTTCTTTCTCTCTGCGTGCCGTCATCTAATAATCACATTTCTTTTCAAATGCCTTTCTTTTTTTTAAACTCACAGATGAATTCAGGCCTCCCAGGGTGATATTCAAGGTTACAGCAATCTAGTGAGCGGAGCGCTTTGTTTTTCTTTCTTTTTTTTTTTTCACTCGTGCCAGACAATGCTGCTACCAAATATTATCATTATCTACTCTATTTTCACAATTGAATTTTGTTCTGGCCAGAGAGGCCACAGCCTCCCCTGCTTTAATGCTATTGCTGCTTTTCAATTTCCGTTGTATTGCTTTTCATCCTGTAGCAGCCAGCTGTGCATCATTTATTCACAATGTACTTTAGACGCATTGAAATACTATATAAGAATCCAGTAATGATCCAAAACACATAAAAAACAGATTTGACGTAATTTTACAATGCAAAATCAGTGTAGTTACTACAAAATTTACTGGACTGATATGTATACAGAATAAGTCACATATTGCAGGAGGATTTTAATTTTGCCTATGGATAAGGTGAATGGGCTGTTGTATGCTGAGAGCTCATCCATTATTCTCTGCCTCCCCGCCAGAGACTCAGTGATGTGTTCCGAAATGCACCAACAGGATATTTTGACCACATTTAAAACCAGCGACGATGTTCGCCACGTGGAAGATTGATGTGAAAATTGAGACTCAAGTCAATTAACTTTCTTTCAGTCAATCGAGAATAACACAGAAAGAGCGGTTCATTTAAAGTTGATAGAATATTGATTTTTAATTACACGGTAACAGATTGAATATGACATCCTCATTACAAAAGTTGATCAATATTTAAATGATGAAGTCAGCTATCCTCCGAAAGTGCTCATGTTGAAAGTGAACTGAAGTCCGCCCCAGAGAGATATTTGTGTTGACACTGATGTGAGCTGCCGTTCCTGGACTCGGTAATTACAACAGTTTAGCAGTGATGGCACTTTTTTGGCTAAAAACTGAAACAGATTAAGACAGTTAATAATGCTGTCAATTTTATTTATATATTGGAAACTGCTATATATTGTGTAGTGCCACTTGTGCTGTGCTGTTTAAGAGTCTGATTTCCAAACACGTTCAAGCTTTCATGTGTGAATTTGATTAAAAGAAACGAGACTATGCAGCTTAAACTGTTTTTTTTTAATTACTAATATGATGACAGATGTCAGAGGTCACTAATAATTAAAAAATAGATTGCTTTGAAATATCTGTTAAGTCTGCAGAAAGAAAACAAAATGTTCTTTATCATGTGGGCTTTCTGGTGGAGCTGAACTTGCTCATCATGCAGTGGGTCTCCGTGTTGTGTATGTTGACATTAGCTTACCCAATGCTTTCCAAACTTTCACTTAGAATTTCAGTTTTAATCACTTATAACCTCCATAATTTGGAAGACAACCAGAATAAAACCAAAAAAAAAAACCTTGCCAACAACCTCAAACTGCAGACATGCTGCTTTGCATGGGACTACTTTTAAATTTGACAAAGGTGATGACCACTGAGACTTGCTACAGTTTCCTAACTAATAATTATTCAGTGCAAATAGAGCTTAGTTTTATGAAGATTTCAATTTTTAAAGGCAATCCTAATGATCTTTACACATCCATTAAAAAAAAAAGCAAGTACTGTATTAGAAACAGAAGTCACGGAGTTGTCACTCATGTTTATCCTGATTTTATTTGTCTTTTTTATGTGTCTGTTATTTGTGTAAGACCAGGTTACCTACATTGTTTGTGCACAATGGAAACCCTTCTAAAATAGATCCAAAACAAAACAGGTGGAATACCTGATCCTAATAACCGTTAATGGTGACACAGGCACATTTGGTTTTTAATCTGTCTCCTGGGTATCATTACCAACAACTCTCCCTGTGGACAATTAAAGCACTTGCTAGATACACTTGTGTTTGGTGCTGTTGATACTTTTGTGTTAAATATTTAATTATCAAAGCTGTTGCTTTCATTTGCCATTTAATTTCGAGATAACTGGGCAGTAACTAAACTGTAAACCAAAGATGGTTTTGTTGTTGCTGTTGTTAGAGCGCTTCAGTCTGCGCTGTCATTCAGTTTATTGAACACAATGTTACATAATTGCATTAAGGAAGCATTGTAAGCTAAAAGAAAGCACCATTAGCACTTGCAGGAGTTTATACACAACATAAATATTACTATATTACCCCAAATATTAAGCATGATTTACCTTTTCTTCTAGAGTGTTCAAGAAAGTGCCATTTTATAACTGGAGTTCGGTTTACTGGACTGAATCAACTTCAGTTTTAATTTATGGCTGCCCCTCCTTGTGCCTGCTTCTGCTGTAGGTCTCTTCTTGTTAAAAGGTGTTTTTCCTTCCCACTGTCACCAAGTGCTTGCTCACACTCGTTTGTTTGATTTTTGTGGTTTTCTCTGTATTATTGTAGGGTCTTTACCTTATAACATAAAGCGCTGTGAGGCGACTGTTGTTGTGATTTGGGGCTATAAAAAAACATTGAATTGAATCAACTCATGTATCTATTTAACACCCTTACTGTGGTAATGACTATGCAAATTTTACTATTGGAAAAACAGGCTTTCATGTGTTTTAGTGTCTGACACACACAGCTGGATGAACCAGAATTACACCTGGATCTGACCGGGAACAACTGGGAGGAGGTGACAATAGAGATACCTTTTCGTTGCTTGTTTTTCTCATCTCATTACAGGAAATGTAAGAAGCTTAGCAGAGGCCTCAAGAGAATGAGTCCATCACTATGTCAGGCTTCCGGTAACACAACTTAATTAAATATGTTGTGCGTGAGTTTTAATCATGAATACTGTTAAAACTTAGTTGTGTGGGTGACATCGTTTCTAATTAAAATCATGTTAAACGTTTAAGATGTTTAGATTAAACCGTCAATATGCCATTTCCTGTATCACATTACAACATATAATGATTTCTATGTGGGTCGAACGTGGCTCATTTTCCTTGCATACTGTCTTCGTAAAAGCTCCTAAAGAGATGAAATTCTAAGAGAAGCAATACATGCAATGACTAAAAAATGTGCAGCTGAATAAAATACTCCTGTCAGGTTACTCAATTATTGACTGCAATGGAAAGTAGGCAGAAAACCTTGACAGAACACTCCAAAAAAATGTGCATGCTCTGTAAACCACTAAAAGAGGTTTTTTTTTTATTGGGCTCAGCAAGGATATCATGTTCTCCAAGAACAGAAGTGAATTAGAAAAGGAAACGTAATTAAAGTATTTTTTTATACCTCAGATGTTTCTACCGTTGGATATCCTCATGAGTTGCATAATGAGTGAAATTAGACATATTTACTAAAAACACACAAACTTCATGGTGTGGAAAATTAATTGACATCTCCCTAACGAATGCTTCACAAATATTAAGACAAAAACAGGACAGATATCTAAGGTGGGGTCTTTTCACAGGCAACTTCTTGATAGATGCTTGGATTCTTTCCCCAAGTGTCATTGTGACTGACAGTAAGCAAAGTGAAACATGTAGCGGCTTTTCTGTTTTTATTTGAACAAAATCTTAAAAGTGCTTTGTCATTATAGGGTGATTTTTGTTTCTTTGGAAAAGCTGTATCTGATTCCAAAACATGTGAGGAGCTCTCCAGTCCATCTCGAGCAGGAATTTATATGGTGCTTTTCTAGTCTTGATGACCACTCCAACTTTTTTACACTTCAAGCCTCGTTCATCCATTCACACTCATGTCCATGGAGAAATGTGTTCCAATCAATCAATCAATCAATCAATTAATCGCACATTCTCACACACTGGATGATCCATGAAGTACAGTTTTTATGGTTTAATATGTTGGCCAAGAGCAGAATTTTCATCGATAGATAGATGGATAGTGTCATGGTTCGAATTTGAGGAGAAGACAAACGGCTGCATGGTCTCAGTAGGTGTCAGAATAGGTGATTTTATTATACATATGTACATATGGGGAAGATGAGCAGCACAAGCCTCTAAGCGCTGGATCCCCTGAACAACCACGTCCCAAGGTTTTTATGTACACTGATGACGTCACAAAGAAGTCAACCTGACTGGAAATATAACAGTTCCTCGACACGCAAAAGGTCACCCCTTCTATGGAACATGCACTTACTTTAGAGGTCTTAATTGCACTTTGATGGGTCTAAGAGACTGTCCAAGAAATTCTTTCTATTAATGGGGTTTTGTTACAAGCCGCGTGCAGATGACGCAGACACCGGTGTTTACAGAATACAAGCATTTATAAAACTAAACATTGATTCAAATTATTCTGTCAACTGATTCAACCATGGTAAATGATTTGATAGCATAAATCAAAAAATACTCCTGGTCCAATGGTTTGAGTACAGCAACCCAACGTTAAAGGCAAACACTAAATACTAGCTGGAAACACAATCCGAAATAACCTTTGCTAATGCTAATATTACTCTCCCTGGCTATTTTCTTTAAATCAAATATTTTCATGCTGATTCACAAACCATTTAGTATTTGACCTTTGTTTTGATTCCAATGGAAAATATAATGGGCTAATTTTAAAAACTAATCCTCTTAAAAAGTTGGTTAGCAAATTAGCAGAAGCTAGTCTGAAAAGCTAACATTTTGTTTGCCAATAGTGTATTTTCCCTTCCTGTATCCAAGCTAGAAAGCTTTTGTTTAGGTCTCTCCAGAGTTGGAGGAATGGTTTGTGCCAGCTTTTTAAAATGAAGGCTTTTCATACTGTATATCTACAGTTTTACCCTGTTAACCACAGCTAACAAATTATGTTCCTTTGTAGTGTAAGTGTCCAAGTGGGATTGATGTGCCATGCTATGAATAAGGTGTTACAGCATAACTATGTAATTGTGATTAATAATGATAACCATCCTAGTGACTGTGTAGAAAGATATCCTCTTTTCAGCAAGAATCTTTTTTGGCTCTGTCACTTTTGGTTGGCATGCTGTTTAAAATGCTGACAGACATATTAGACTGCCCTATTCTGCCTTGAAACTTTGGTTTTTCACTGAGCAATTCATGAATTTTACAACATTTATTCAATTACCTGTCTATTAGGTTCTTCGGGGACTCTATTAAGACTTGACCTGATCTCAGAGGCCCAGAGGCAGCTTTGTTGCATGACAGCAGCAGTGTGTTCATCTCCCGAAACAATAATGGCTCCACCTGTCAGAAGACAAAGTGGGTCACAAGCAAAGCCTTATTGGTGGCTGCCACCTCAACTTTTATCTCTGATTAAACTGTAAGAATCCTTGTGTTGAACACCCTACTGGGCATGGGCCGTATGTTCCAGCTTTTCCCTCTGATTAAGCCCTTCTTCAGATTTATTGGCCATGGGAAATAATGGGAAACACAGCGAATGTAGAAGTTTTAGCCCATTACTCATGGCTTTTATTGGCATGGGCTCTGTTTGGCATACAGCCAGTGACCTGTACAGAGGACAAAGCAAGTAACGCCTCTCCTGGCTCTTGGCAAGGAAAAGCATAGCAGTGAGGAGGTGGCAATATAGAGAAGGAGAAAGTGAGAGAGGAGACGTGGCAGCAGTGTAGGTGGGTGATGTGAGGATAGAGAGGAAGGAAATTGTTTAATAATTTACAAAAAAAAAAAGGAGATTTCAGTATTCCAAAACTTATCTCAAAATATTTTTGCTATCTCTTTGTAATATAGAAAAGGAGTTGCATATAATGCAAGAAACTGCCTAACAGGGATTTATAATAGTGTCTAGACAGAACAGTTGATCCCTAAGGAAGTAGCGCAAAAAAAATGAGACCCTGTGTGCTGGGTGACAAAATTAAAGTTCAGAGATGAAACTGTTACACAAGATAGTGATCCTTACAGTTTATACTCTGTCTGTGTATAAATGTCTATATGTGAGTGTGTTAAGTATATATTTTTAATTATAGGAGAACTGCTAAGCATAGTGTGAAACCCCCGGCAGTAAGCTCATTAGTAAGTAATAATCATGTAGGATGATATACTATAAATTAGCTTGTGCCTTTGAATGCTTTTCTGTTGGAGACAAAGAGAATATACTATATTTGCTCATATTGGTTTAGTGTGTTTTATTACAAAGCTTTATGGTAATTTTGCTTTTTTAAATGTGCAACGTTTTCTAGGCCAGAAGAAAAAGGCGAAACAATACAGAAATCCAATTTAAAGCAGAACTCCACCAATTTACATACAAAGTTTAAGTTTACGGGTTGTGGAGGAGATTCATAAATTTTTGAAAGAAACATTTCTGATGATGTCCAATAAAATAAACGTTTAGGGTAATCTGCAGTAGACATTTTGATTAGAGGAAATAAAATATCAGTTTTGCAGTAGCTGTTTCCTCTGGGGTAGATGGACGGGTCAACAAAACATTAGCCTTTGACTTAAATATCTCTCTCCTCCGCAAACACTATTGTTTACAATAAGTCCTGGAGATAAAAGGTGCAGTATGAATGACAATGACATCTGTGTAAGAGATCATATGCATATTTCTTTTCTTTTTTTTTAAGCCTAAAAAAAGCTTGCCATATATACACTTCCTTGCACAATGTTTAAAATATGCCCTCCCTCACCACGGGCGTCAGGTGTTTTAGCAGATCTTAATCCAGGTTGGTTTCTGGCAGATATGCTGCAGCGATGTTTGGAAAATGAACACAATCACTGCTGGCATCGATGTCCATGTGCCATAGGATTTTTAAAACGTGGAAAGTAGAGCTTTATCTAGGATCCAGCACAGCTTCTGCGCGCTAATGAAAACAGCATCTCTGACTAGACGAAGATATCTCACATAATACAACATTAACCATGAGTAGCCTAAATATAATTGTACATGTGAAAACTTACTTGAACTGCTTTATATATTCATAAACTCCTGTAACTCTTGGGGTTTTAGAAAACTCGACAGAAAAAATTGAAAAAAGGGATAGACATGTGAAGAAAGCAGAACTCCATCAACATTCTCGCTGTTTTATTTGAGTTACTGTACGCACTGTACAAATGGATGCACTGCCTGCAGATGCTGTTCCGTGATGAGTGAGTGAGCTCAAGCCTCGGCTGCTCGCTCCAGAGTTTGTGGAGAAGCACATTTCTACTTTATAAATAACACAAAAGCCTAATTGTTGGTTGATGTAAAAGCTGCGCAGCTGAATTCTTTTCATGTTCTAAATATTTACTCACAGTTACGCAAATTGCTGGTGCCACCTTAAACTGGTAGTGAAAAAAAAAGAAAAGAAAAAAGAAGCTGTTCTTAGCGCTGTACATATGGTGGATGTTGGTGCGTGTGGTTCAAACGTGTGAGGCGAGATGTCAGGGTTGCATAAAGATGGCAACCTCGTGAACAGCTGTAATTGGTTTCCTCTGACAGATCAAACCATCACTCTGTCTCGGAACATCTAGCTGTCAAACTTGACACACAGTTAGATTTAGCCACTTGCTCTTTCCAGGAAGTATAGACTTGTAGAGTCCGCTGATGACAATGGCGGCTTTGTACACCCACACAGTCATGGGCACACATTCGGCCTCCTCAGCCCAAATCCATGTCGAGGTCAAGTCTCTGTTAATTGCTTTCCATGGAGTAGATGGATGGATCACGGCTTCAGTTGACGAGGCTGGGAGGTGTAGGGAAAGAAAAAACATGCGTGTGGTAAGACACACACAGAGAGTCTGGCACACATTTCAGCCAACGGAGACTGTTATCAGCTAATTAGTAGCAGTAACTGCAGGGGCCAACCTTATTGACACTGGAATAACGGTTTTCTGGTTTGAGTGGCACTGTCACTTCTCCAGCCGTATCATTGTGATTCAATTATAAATACACAGATGCAGGGAACGGAACGTACAAACACCCCAAGGAGGAGACGCTGCTTTCAGATGCTGTGATCACTTGAGCGGCCATATGGGTTATTGTGTGCAGACTGGCCACGCTCTCTCCCAAATGGCAGACTAAACTTCAGCGGATAAATAAATGAATGAATATTTATTTCACATTTCACACCACTCAGCAAGTCGAGCCTCGAAAAGCAGAATGCGACAACACACAAACTGAAACAATGGCAGTGCTTTTTGTGCCGTGCAGAGGGGGTTAGGGTAAAGGATTACACGTGCCATTGTGTGGCCATTCAGCCTTGGTCCTCCTCCAGTTGGATTGCTTTCATTCCCGTGATCATGATACCCATTCAAAGCTCGAATGATGAAAAGAGCACTAAATGTATTTTTTGTTAAGAAATTGCAACAGTATCAGCTGTTTAGATTGTTTTAATCAGAGGAAATTTAGGCTGCACCTGTCATAAGTTTGCTGTTGGGTATGTGGGGGGCGGTGAATGATTAATAAAAAAAAAAAACACGAGGTTGAGCTAACTAGCCAAACCTGTTGCCTGTTCCAATATCTAAAAGGTTTGACTAATATGGAGGTACGCACAATTTCCTGTGCATTAAAAAAAAAAGAAGTAGAAGAAGAAGAAGAAGAAAAAGATTTGTACAGGCCCCAAAACTAAAATCAGCACTTTGAAATTTCCTCTTTAGCCAGAAAATATGCTCGGATCACTATTATTTATTTATTTATTCGTGGAGGCTAGCGTCTTTTTTTTCTTAGAGCACTACCATGTCTCCTGCTTTGTACCCCGAGGAGATTATTTGGAGAGTTGTGACGTAACCTGGAGCTAAGCAGAGGGGAGGGGGAGGGGGGGGAAACAGTGGATCACGTATGAGGGACAGAAAGTAAGATGTTCCCACATGCCTGACCGCAACTGTTTATTATTAATCTGCTACATGATTGATGGGAGGATGCATGGGAAGGTTGATGGGAAGAACCTGAGCAGAGAAGGCGGGGGGGGGGGGGATTGCTGACCACAGCGCCTCTTAATCTTAGATTTTGAATGGGGGTGTTTTCAGAACGGGGAATATCCTGGAGATGCATAGTTTATGAAACTGTATCGTTCTCGTGCGTAAAATGCCAAGAGTTGCACTGGACTGGAGGAATAGGGGGTCGGGGATTGAGAGGTAGAGTGGGGGCGGGGGGTAGAGAGAAAGTGACGGATCGGCCGAGCGATATGACAAAAAAGTGGGAGAAAGAGAGAAAGAGACAGCGCGACAGAGAGAGAGAGAGAGGGAGAGAGAGAGGGAAAACGAGAGAGAGACAGAGAGAGAGGCTGTGAAGCGACTTGGTTGGCAGTGTTCGCTTCTGTCTCTCAGGCAGTGGGAGAGATGTGCGTAACATGCAGCGGAGAGCGGTGATCATCATCTGCGCGCCGCATCGCCGTGGACCGCCGTGCGCACTCATAGACGGAGACACACCGAGGGGTGCAGCCCGCTCTCCCGTACCCGTCGTGACCGACACTCCCGTGAAGCCGGCGAGAGACCCCTGAAAGAGCAAAAGAAGCAGAAGAAGTGGTGTGAGGAAAGATGCCAGCCGCTCAGGCTGTGATTTGGGGTTAATCACCCCTCTGTTTGGAAATCACTCTGACGCACCGGCGACGAAGCCAGCGCGCTTATTTTTGCGGAATCCCATCCTCCTTCCTTCTGTGTCACATCTAAAGCGGACTATCAAGTGGGGATTTTTTTTTTCATTATTTATTTTTTTTTATTTTTTTATTTGCACGAAAGCTGCATTCCATGGCCAACAGAATATGAGTCAGTGCGTGTCTGTGAGCTGAGGTGGAGTGTGCGTCTATCTCTCTCTCCCGCTTGCACGGCTGTCTCGGTCCGCCACAAAACCTTCCCACGCCAGGATGCAGCTGCTCAGAGTTGCGTGGGCACTGACCGGAGCGGCGATCTGCTGCTTTCTCATTCTCCTTATCCACTCCCGCCTGCTCAAAGAAGGTAATCACACCGAACTCCACCGATTTACCCCCTCAATCTGATCTGTTACCGAGCTATCCTCTGCCTGTAGTTTATGTGAAGTTTTCCGCAAAAAAAATAAAATAAAAATAAAATAATAATAATACAAATATGTATATATACATATTCAAACATGATCAAATATCCAATTTTCTTAAGTGGCTCCGATACAGAAAAAAAGAAAGAAGAATCCAATCCAGTTTGCACAAAAGCAAATTCATTAGCATGAGGCGCACAAGCGCTGCTGTGATTCCTATCCCACCTGCATTTCTGCATCTCTGCTCATCAACAAGTAATCAACCCGAATATGTTCGATTAACCAGTATTGAATGCCAGAGGAGAAGGAGGAATTGTGCTCAAGGAAGAGGGGGTGAAAAAAAGTACCACCAAAAGCAGTTGACTGTATGGAGATACTGATTTGTTTTAAGCGTTTTCAATAGATGGCACTAGAGTCTAGCTTTAGGGTAACATTGAGGTCAAGCGGTTCTAATGTCGTTCCATTCGCCTTTATATTGTGTTTTCAGACCTCCTTTCTTGGAGTCGAAAGTCGGGTACAATTCCAATGCAGACCCTCAGTCACACAACTCTCAGCTTCTCTGTTGCTCTGGCTGCTGTGTGTCTGTCATTGCTGACATGCTGTCTGGATGCACAGCCTGCAGATATGGCTGCATTGTGGGAAGTTGGTGCAGCTGGGTTTTTTTTTGGGGGGGGAGGTGTTAATTAATTGAGTTCCATTTGCTGACATTCAGCTGTTAATGCTTTAATGAATCACAACTTAGCCGATGTCTCAGTGTGGGAGATTGTTCCGTGTAACCGGTCATTAATTCCACCTACAGTACACCGCGATATACACAAATCACATCTGTCTGCGGGGAGACTTTCATGCAGAGGTTGAGCACACTTACTGCTCAAACTCCTTATGAAAGTCAAATGGTGTAAGCTGGGGGAATTACTGCACTGCATAAAGCTGGCACGTAAAACAGCTCTTAATACTACCCTTACACATGTATACCCCGGGGCGAGCAGGGTCTGTTTGGCACTTAGGAACGGTCACGAGTTTTCCTTTGTGGTGATTTTTGAAAAGCGAAGGCTTGGAATGGCTCGCCATGCCCTCGCTGCCTCCAGCCCTGGGCAGATATTCGGGTCAAGCAGTAGCAAGCACTTCCCTCACCGTGGTGAGTCCATGACTGCTTCTGGGTAGGAGTATGTCCAGCCATAGTGAAGTAAAGGGAGCGAGGGGTGAGAAATAGGTCTGTCAGCCAAAAAATTTGAAGCAAGGGGAGTTGAGGATTCTGTACTGGCACATGTCCCAAAGCCACCCTTTGTAGTTTTAATTTACTGTGGCACACTGGCCTTACAGAGAGGTCAAAAAGCGGATTGTGTGGCCACCTAACAGTACAAAAAAGTGCTGCTTGCGGCCGTGTTGATGCGAGGGGATCTTATTAGATTCGGGCCATCAGCATTGTTGAGCTTGTTGACTGGCAAGGCAATATTTTTGACCTTCACTGCCGAGTTGTTTGCCGGTATCATGTTGTGCTTTTTACGCTGAGGTGTTGTTCCCTTAAGCCCGTGTTTTTCTGTGCTTTCTAACTTGACACAGAATAGCTTTTAAGTTTTTTTGGGGGGGGAGTCTGCTGGTCACTCTTTGGCAAGAGGCCACATTTAATTTCGGTTTGGGCTTTATTGAAATGTGGCACAGAGAGACGGAGGGAGAGAAGTGGTGAGAATATGCTCACTTTAGACTACAAGAATGGCCAAGGTCAAACCCTGCTCTGAGGCCTAATAATACGAACTGATAAAATGAATTCAAAGGAGTGCATTAGCGACAGTCTTTTGGGAATGAGGATAATGAAAGGCATGCACAAGGGACCTAAAAAAGAACAGAGGCCGTTTAGTCTCAGCCTGCATATTCTTTCATTAAGAACATTGGGGTTGTCCAACACTACCATCTTTTAGTGTGAATTAGAACAAAAGAAAGCGGGGGGGGGGGGTATTTTTAGTCTCCTCTCTATCATGTGCCGGATTGATCGCCTCCTCTGTGCTTCAGTGCGTGAGGACGCTGAAGCTGGCGGTACAGATGTGCATGCAGGTGGTATATTATTTAAGGTAGCCTGTCAACAAGAGAGTTATTTTCATATCAGTGATTGTGAGCTTGCCAACTACAGATTGAAGATGGTGATTTGGGCTCATGGAGAAAGAATACGCCAGCTCTGTGTCAGCTTGTTAGGAAGCTGAACACACTATGAACAGAAATATGCATTTGAGGTTGGGGGGTTGTACACCCCGTTGCGTCAGCCCTCTTGCATAATGTGGCACAGGATCTCAGCTCGCAGAGAGGCTTGGGTTTGGGATTGGAAACGTATTATGCGCTCGGAATGTGGATGAATTTTGGGCCATAAATTTCTCACACTGTCCACTTCAATAATTCACACAATGAAGCGAATCCCGTTTTGCTCTTTATTGGCTGAGATATTTGTCACATGGCAATAGAGGGTCCGACAGGTTCGCAGAACAGCTCCTGGTGCAGAAATCCCCCGGCGAGTCCGGGACCATCGAGGCACGTGAAAGGTTTTGTTCTGGAAATAACGCGTTAGTCACTGTAATAAAATGGCCTGCATAATATGCTCCGGTTATATCTTTGGTGTGCTTTTAAAGCTAAAAAGAGCAGCATCTTTAAAACACCAGTGGCCTGTTCGCTCTCAATATTGGAGTAACATTGTGAAGGTGTACCAGAAAGCAGCTTAGTGGCTTTATTGAAAATTCTCTCAAGTGTTCATGAGGACGCTTTAAGAGTCAATAAAACCTTAAAGACAAATTTGAATAATCTTGAATGATTAGTTTGCATTTTCTCATCGTTGTAACTATGTCATGGATGGTGCCATATAGAAGGTTGTTTTCCCAAAACTTATAAGCATCGTGGGACACATGCATCCCACTCTGATTTCAAGTCGGCCAAACCAGCTTCTGTCAGGAGAAAGATGTTTAATTACACATTTAATTCCATTTAATTAAAAACATATGAAGAAGTGCAGTTTTAACAGTAGCTTTCATTGTGTGGTTTTCTACATGATAAAGAAATGCTGCAGTGCTAAATGAAAGAAGTTTGTCAGCATGAATTTATCAAATTGCAGAAAAATGTATGGTTATTACAGGTATAAGAGAGTACTTCACATTAATTGGCAAAAAATGTCCTATTCTTTTGCTTTTTCTGTGGCTTCATTGTAAAAACAAAAAATCTGCAGCACAGAGTGAAAAAAAAAACAGGAACTTTTCTGCATTTTAACTGTTATTGCTTATCTATCACTTAAGTGCCTTGGTGTAGTATGAATGGCAGTGGATCTTCACCAGTAGGGAAAAACTATGAAAGCTATGAAATTCAGAAATTGATGCCCTCTGTCGCATTTTCCAAAGATGTGCGTCAGGTTGGCCAATTCTGGTCCCCGGACCTTATGTTTGAGACCTCTGATTGAAATGATCTTAGATGCGCATTCGTTTGCAAGCATACCCACATAAACCATTTATTCTTATTTATTTATTTATTTTTAATTAATACGTCTTGAAAAGATGAAAGATTCAACGTCTCTGTGACACTGAGGAGCTGAGTAGGTGTTGCACTCACAAAAACCTCATGTCTGCACAGCCCAGTGGCCTCTCTCCGTCCTCCACCTCCCTCAGACAGACCACCAGGCTGCCTAACAACTGCAGTTATTGATCTTCAGGTAAAACCACAGAGTGAGCCATAATGGACCAAAGTGACAGATATACAGTGTGTGTGTGTGTGTGTGTCTGTGTGAATGCACTGCACTCAATGTCAGACAACCAAAATCATTTACAGCAGGTGCTCTAAAAAGCACAGTGCAGGGTATCCTCTTTTTTTTTTTCCAAACAAAAAGATGTGGATTAGAATGACATCCTGTGCTGTGGAGGCTCAGCTCGGAGCAGCCTCAGGCAGATTCGGGTCAAGTGGTGGCAAACTCGCAGTGTCATGCACGCACGTGGCCCATGAAGGAAGGGGAGCCCTGTCACTTAGGACACCAGTTGAAAAAGAGAGGGTGTAATAGTGTAATAATAAACATATGAACAAACCGGGAGTCTGCAGTCGGGGGTTATGTGCTCAAAACTCACGTCACTGCCTGAAACACAGGACATCGCTGTCTCTTACGTCGAGCTCTTTTGCTCAAATTAAACTGATTGCATGACTAAAAGAAATCCTAGCGTGATCGGTTTTATGTGCCAGAGTTGTCAAACAGTAGATGATTATGTAACATACTAAAGATCTGCTCCACAACTGCTGTTTATATCGGCAGTTATTATTTTTCCCTCCACTTTTCGTACTATTTTGTCCTCCAGTTTCCTCCTATCACTGCAGAGATTTCAGTACAAGTATTCAATTTCGTCGTGCCATCTGCGGATGCCGTGTCTCATTTCTCCATCTGAATATTAATTCTGTTTGTGCCACTGTAGCAGAATGCACAATGCGTGCTAGGCACGGCCTTTAAGAGGCGTAGCCGCTTTTCCAGCTATCACCTGCATCTAAAACCTGCCGATGGTCTAATTAGAGTGGAGGCCAGGGCGAACTGCTGCACGAGCTCCCACTCGAATGTGATTTTGAGATCCAGCAGCAGAGGTGCAGTCATTAAGTATTTCTTCCTTTTTTTAAGCATCTATTATTAATCTGCAGAAAGGAAGGATTTTAGGGAACTTAGCCCTGCAGCACAGCTTTAGGACTCAAGTGAGATAAAGATAATATGCATGTATTTAATGCTGCAGTAATACTCCTTCAGCATACAGAAGCAATGTCACAATCACCGTGTTTTACTTGGCAAATCCTCGGTGATTTCAAATCCCTCACAGCCAAGGGGTACGTAGGTAAAAGTCTGTCTGAATGTAATCTGCTGTAAACTGCTCTAAATTGAACACAATTTATCTTTAATGGTCAGTATCAGCTGTAATCCATAGGGGTGGCACACATTAATCAATTGCTTAATTGATTCATTAGTTAAGGGGTTTGTTAATTAAATCACTTCTGTGAGTCAATCACAGTTGCAGCAGAAGCCTGTGGTGGTTTTTTCAAGGTAATCTAAGCCTGGTCCCAAACAAGCCCCTTGTGCCTTGTGTCCAGGGCCACTTTTCATCTGTTTGTGTGTTTGCTCATGGCACTGTTCTTCACAGTTCCTATTGATTGTGGGACAGTAAAAAGTGTGCACTATTGCACCCAGTTTTCCAAAAGTCCTATTGATTGCCTTTTGGCAGAGCTGTGGGACGATTGGCGTTGGCTTTTCTAATAAAAAGCTGGCTGTGGGGATCCTCCTAGGGTTCCGTTGTTTTTTACTGGAAACACTCAGCGGCCTTTGGAAATAGCGATGTCAGAAAGACATCACCCTTACACACTTCATTCGTGCCCTTCCACCCATGAAGTGCCGTGTAAAACTCCCCAAGGCCCTACCAAACCAAGCTTGAAGACATAGATTTGAGCTATTCTGTAAAACCTTGGATCAGCAAGGGCATGCAATGCGACATCTTCCAAGCACATTAGTGTAATAAAGATGATGGTGATTTAAAAAAAAAGTGTGCCACACATATTAAATTGTGGCACAGATCAGGAAGCCACAGAGCACAGATTGTTAGGTTGTGCTCCTCTTGGCTGTAAAAAGTGGCAAACAGCATAAAGGAGCTGAGCAGTTTAAATAACTGTGGCTGCGTCTTTGATTAAAACCTCGTCCAGAATGTCTCCTGGTCACTTCGATCTGATAGAGCTCGGCTGTATAAATTAATCATGGGTGCATTTGCACGCGCATAAAATGAAAGTAAATGGTGGAGTGTTTGGCAGTAGACACCCAAACTGAGGAGTAGGACAAGAAGAAGGAGGGCCAGTAGTTTGAGAGGTTAGAGGCAAGCGGAGCCATTTGTCTATCGACTTGTCAGCTGGTGGGAGAGAGATCCTCTCAGATCAGCATTTTCCTTAGAGGAGGGCGGATTCCTGTGGGTCTGTTCTTGCAACACTGGCAACATGTCCATCATGATCATCTCTCAAAGAGAAGCTGGTCCCGCCCCTTGGATGATCTAACCCGAGTCAGTGGATTCATCAGGATATACTGTGCGAGCTGAAAGAGTGCTGATTTAAGGGAACTGAGCCTGTCCATTTTATTCATAGGCCAACTCTCCAGACTATTGATTCCCTGACCACCAGGGTGCTTGAGAGTGATACATCCACACATTCTTTAGGAAATGATGGGTGAGAAGTGTGCTTACCCTTCTGCCTTTTCTATTTGTGCCTTCCTGCTGTGTCAAAGGTAGCGATGAGGTCATCCCGAGGTTGGATCAATCGCCGTGCCTCTGTTCATCTAGCCGATCGATAGCTGCTTAAGAAGTTTGATCTTCTGTGTGCGTGAGATCACAGTCATTCAGTCAATGGATTGTGAAACTAGGGTTTTTTTCTGTCTTCACGAAAGCTTGGCCCCCAAGGCCATTGTGACACAAATTTGGTGTCTGCGATAACAGACTTGGTCATGCTTTATGGATCCGCTGCGTTCTAACCGTTTTTCCATTTCCATCTGACAGAAATGTAGGTTTAATCTGACATTAGGCGGGCTATAGTGCATTAGCTTTTTGTGTCAAAGGGGCAGAATATTACTGATGCTATGCTGCTCCACCGAAACAAATTGCATGTTACTCTTTAGAAAACTAATGGAGGCTTTATCGATTCGAACAGGGCCAGCCACTTGCTTTGTCTCGGCTGTCAGATTGTGTCTAAAGCAATTTCATAAAGATCATTATTTTCTTTCTCAGGATGTCTTGCAGCTAAACAAGATCCTCCCTCGTTCATTCTTGCTTTTTATACTGCTTACGGCAGCAGCTCTTATGGTCCAATTGAAAATGAATTAGAATAGAATGACACATAATGAAAATCACTAAAAAACATTGGCACGTCACATCCCCTTAGCTTGTTGCACCCTTGAATAGATTGCTTGTGGGGTTCCAATTCCTATTCCCGTTCTTACGCAGTAGAAGAAAATGGGTTTAGCTCACTGTAAAGGACAAACCATATCATTACGGGTCATAACAAGCAGCGCCACTCATTTATCTTCTAATGGCATTAAAGCATGCGGCGAAAAAGGTGCTGACATGGATGTTAGTCATGCAACGAAGCAAGATAAGTCATCAGGTTTTCTGCTCGTACGGTGATCATCATTGACATAATTGATGTAGCGGGCAAGCATTGCGGTGTCAAACTGTAATCCAGCAGGTTGCTTGAATAACATTATTCAAATCATTGCATGCTTTAGCTTGTTTACTCATTGGAACTGTCTTTGTTGTTCCAGTTGTGAAGCATTTTAAATGCAGAAGGAACCCGTTGCCACTCCATTACACAGTGTAGCTAACTTATAACTTATAAAGAGAATTATCTTCAGCTGATAAAAATTAAACAATTTGGGCTTTTTCAGTTGTAATCCTGATTTTTTAAGTAGTAAAATGTCAATAATAATACAATAAAACAAAAATATAATTAAAATATAATATTTAAAACCATATTTAGATGATAATAGTAAACAGAAACTGTATCAAATAATGTAATCAGGAAGTTGCTGTTTGAACAAATAGATCTGTTTTTCATTTGGTTGCACATTTACCATAGTTTCTCAACATGTCTTTTTAAAACAACCTTCTCTGGGTTTTCTTATTTGGAAAATCAGAACAATTTCTGTAGTTGAGAAACTTCAATGTCCCCACTCTTGTTTAGTTTTTCATAGCCTCCGCTGTTTCATTTAGGATATCTTACTATTACACAATAAATCTCTCTCTGCCTGTGTGTTTGTTACTTTGTCTACAAGCTCCGCCTACGCTATCAGGAGTTGAGCAGTCAGCCACCTATCAAGAGACTTAGCCTTTTTTTAGCACTTATGCACCTTTAAAACCTTATAATAGCATTGTGTCATTTTATTTCATGGCAACAACATCACATATTCACAAAACCTGAATTATACATGCCTAGCAAACCACCTAGTAACAGGCAAAATTGACCCATTTTTAGCATATAAACAACATCTACCACACTAGTGAAGCAGGATGTATTTCAAAGTTGTCCCACTGAGCTCAGTAAAACCATGCCCAACACTCAAAACGACGTCTGGATGGCAGCATGTGGCACTCCAAAACCTGTATGTATCATACAGTAAAAAGCCAGATTCAGAGGATGTAGCATGCATGATTTTCAAACAGAATTTCACATTTTGATTATTCCGACCACAGGACAGATTTCTACTTCATTTCAGGCCATCCGAAAAGAGGCAAGGTCCAGAAAGGAAGTGTTTGTGGAACTGACCCACACAGTCTTTCACAGCATTGTAAAACCCCATCCTCTGAAAGATTCAGCCTCTGGGAAGCTGTTTATTTGCCTAATTGTATTACTAATTAAGCTAACTTGTTGTGACATGTTGCACCAGGTATTTTTAAACGTTACATAACTTTTTCAGCCTTTTGCCCTTCTATTAAAAAAACACAGTAAAATGTCTCAATTTCAACTTTTTATGTGTTCTTTCTACATAAATACCTAAATCTAATAACAGTTCACAAAATGTTTCTGTTTTTATTCACATTTTACGTTTTTATGTTTGAACCTTTTTGCAAAGGTGTTGTATATCAGAGCATAGACTTCAAATAGGGCACTCAAACAACCACTGAGGCCTGTTTTTGCATCTTTTTCCAGGCTTGGCCTCGCTCTTTGCATCTGTTAATAGTTCTTTTTTACAGTTACATCGTTGCGACATATAGTTTTATGCTTATGTTTACAGCTCTGTCAATACAACAGCAGCGAGGGGGGGAGAAAGAAAAAAAAGGAAACCAGCCGGCAATTCTGCTTCATCACAATCATTACGGTCCATTCCACATGGGAGAAAGGAACTTCATTATTGTACCTGCAGGGACTGTTAAAACCAAACTCATGAATACAGAAAGCTTTCTTCCATGGCGTGTTGCTGCTTTACAGTGCTGCTGCTGGGGAATGTTTAAAGGCACATTCTTCACGTAAAAATAATGCATATATAGTATACACGCTGTGTACACAGTCATTTACAAGGCATGCTGGGTATTTGCTGCTATGGGTGCTAAAGCAGCCTGGACTTCGTAGCTGTCTGAACTCAGATTGTATGTATGTATTAAGCAGGGCAAGGAGGTTCACTGCTTTCCCAAACCTGGTGTTTCATCATCTGAGAAGTAATGCACATTTTTCTACTTGGTATGCATTGATATCCATCGATGTGTCTGACTCTTTTACCACTGTGCTTTCCCCTTTCGTAACACTGACTTCGCCAGTCTCCCCTCCTCACACAGAGGTTGCCCATCCTCCGATGTTTTATATATATTATTGGCAAGAAATTCAAAGTGAGGCCAAGAATCAGATATCCCCCAGATATCATTTCTCCGCACAGTGCGAAACAAAAAAAAGGAGGTGGGGGGGAATCATATTTTAATAATGATATGTTCAGCAAATGAAATATGCCAGGTTTGCACATTTGCCTTGCTGAACAGACAATAAATTATATCTTGTACTCTGCCACATAAGCCCAAGGATAATACCACATCCAATGAGAAAGGAAATGGGGCTTGTGGGATGCAGGAAACAGAACGCCCTTGCCTGAAATCAAATGAACGGAGAGAGGAAGCATTGACATGTAGGTCCTGTCGGTGCGGTTTACCTCCTGAGCGTGCTTTCTGTTGTGCCTCTGAGCGCTTTGTATGGCGAGGTCGGTATGTAAACACGCGGTCTCTCCGTTTCTTGCAGATAAACGTCAAGGCCACAGGCATCGGCACATGTTAAGTTAACATGCAGAGGTAGGGTGACAAATACAAACGCAAGCATATGCATACGCAGGGGCTGCAAGTATACACCGGAGCTTGACAGACTGTATGGACTATCTCGTGGCTGCCTTAGTTCATTGCAAAGCAAATTCCTGTAGCTCCAAGTCTAATTTATCAAACAGACTGTGTGAGTGTGTGGCATGGTGCGTGTGTGCCTCTGTGCGTGTGAAGTTTCATCATACATTCAGAACACACACACGTGCTGTTCTCCATGATAGTGAATAAATGCTTGGAGCAAGTGTAGATGTGCGCACACGCACACACATGCACACACACACACCCACAAAGACACAGAGGTAGCCATGAATACATATGCATACACCGCCACAAACACACACACTCACACAGAGTGCCGCAGGTTCTTAGGGGACTCCAGAAAGGATGAAATATTGCTGCAGAGGCCACACACACGCACGCACACAGTCCACAATGAAGCACTCACAAAAATAACAGCACACACACACACACACACACACTTCGAGGTATTGCTGATGAAATCTTGTCAAAGACGGGGGATGTGTGTGGACAGAGCGGCGTCAGCTACCACTTCTAGATGTCAGCGGCTTCATAACCTGACACATAACATGCATACACACCGCATCCGCAAAATGTTAGCATCATCTGTCATTTGGTTGCCACTCATTGACAGATACAGTGAATTCCAGTTATCACGAACACTTGACATAATCTCCCGTTCAGTCACACTCACACACACACACACACACACACACACACACACACAAACATACACAGCCTATAAGACATGCAGGCAGACCAAAAAAAAAAAGGCAGAGCTGACATCATGGAAGCAGGACAGAAGTAAAACCAGCAACATCCCGGCCCTAATAGTGTCTGATAGGTAAACAGAGCATAGCCACCCACCTGCCTTTTAGCCCAGGTGGAACCACTTGAGCAAATTGCCTCCTTAATTGATGGACTTTAACTGGTTGCTGTGTGCTAGCTTGTGTGTGTGCGTGTGTCTGTGACTGCTGGGGTTTGTGCTGGTGCCTGTGGCTAGGGGAGCGGTAATAGTGGAAAGAGAAATCCGTCAGCCGGTAATGAAATAATTGGCACAAACGGTTACACACGCGAGCACCCATGCACGCACGCACACACGCACACGCACACACACACACACACAATTGCACTTCTGAATGCATGCAAAACACACGCGTGTACAGACGCTGTACTTTTCCCTCAAACACACGGAGCTCCGGCCATGAGTACAGATAACAACCTATTGAAGGAGCCTGATGCACCATTTCCTCTGGTGGTAGCTACAAATGAACTAACCCAGTGGCTGAATATGGACAGACTATGACAGCAAATGAGGAGGAAGGGGACAGTCAGATAAAATGCAGAAAGGGAGCGAGGCAGAGGAAGAAAGTATAGGACACCATATGTAGACAGACAGCTTGAGAGGAGAGGAGCAGGAAGTGTGTGAAAGGAGTAAAAAGGGTAGCGCGATGACGAGACGGAGGAGGAGGAGGGAAAGAATGAGAGCGACAGAGAGAGAGTCACAGGTTGTTGCCGATGGGTTGCTTCCTGAAATAAATTCTTTTTGGGGGAGGGTTACCATGGCAACTCAGGTAATGGCAGACAGGGATTGGTTGTGCTAGTAACCTGCACCAATGCTAAGAGAGAGAGAGGATATCATCCAAATTATATGTAGTTTCTCTCCCAACGTTTGCCTCAACACAGCTGAGGATTAATTAATTTTCTCAATGATGTCTGAGAGTTCTGTTTTCTGTCAACAGAGCGCACCGAGGTTTGTCATTTAAGAGATTTGTCCCTGTCCTAATTTTAGGAGAAAACATGTCACACCTTACCGTACGTTGAAGTTTGATGTGCACAATTTAAACTTTCTGACAACAGAAAGAGTCAAAAGCTGTACCCTGAATTATTTTGAAAAGACAAACTGGAACATTGGAATAATAATAATAAAAAATGTTTTTAAAAAGTTTGTATCTTGTTATTAAACAAAGTGGAAGTGTTCAGATCTTTCAAGTAATATTAAAAATACAAAAGTATTGCAATTAAAATAGCACATTAGTAAAAGTACAATCAATTAATCTCCAAAGATACTGGAAAAAGTAAATCATAACCCAGGGATCAGGAACCTTCCGTATTGAAAGGCCAAGTTTGGACCGAAAACATCCATATAAAACTATAAAGTATCCATTACCCTCCAATATTCTTATGTTCAGTGTTGCTGGGCATAATGGGTAAAAACGTTATACTTTTGATATATACACATATTAGTATATTGCATTTTGTATTCATATTTATGTTGGTTTGATTATATTATTTAAATTGCATGCACCATGTGAGGAAATATTGCCATAATTTCATCGAGCTTGCAGAATGACGGTAAAGAGAGTTGAATCTTGAATCTACTGAAGCTTGCACAGCCTTTTGAGTATAAAACATATAAAATACATTTGGGATTATTTTTTACCTTAACTTTGCATTTTTATGACAGCGATGTCGTGTTTTTATTACATTTATGACATTATAGAACAAAAGAAGGAAGAACATTTTGCGTTATTTACTCATAATTACATATCTAAAAAAACAGAACAATTATGAAGTCAAAATTATAATTGTAAAGTGAAGAGGGGTAGACATAAACTTGGATTTTTTCTTTTTTAATTCAATGTGTAGGCTTTTTAAATAGATTATTTGTTTTCTGTCAAAGCCCCAGGGAGTCACTGCAGATGGGCTAAAAACGAGGTATGTCAACCGTCATGTAAAAATAAATTGGTGGAATTAAGATTTGTCATTGGTACATTTTGGTATTGAACACTGGAAGTACCGACATATTCACATGTGTTGTAGTATTTTGCATTATATAATGAATTTATGTATGTGGATTATTTGCTAAATGATACTTAGGGTGTAACAACATTCCTTATATGTCTTAATATCAGTTAGTGTGTCATCTTTCACAGTTACTATGTGTGTAATCGATAACATTTTAGTATTCTTAAAATGATTCTTCCATCAATGTAGTCTTATTGCATTTGGCTGCTTCCGTGAAAAATAAGAACAACGCAGTGCAGATCTTCTACTCTCCTTATTGTTTTTTTGAGTAGCTGGAAAGCAACTCAAATCACTACATCAAAGAAACAGTGGAGCTTCTAGAGGTCGGATTAGGCCACTGAAAAGAGACGGTAGGAAAACTGAAAAACAATGATTGAACTGCAGGAGTTCTTTTATGCTGTAATAATATACAAAATAAATATAAAGTTAATAAACTGAATACTGATATACTTTAGTTTTCTTATTTGGTATGTAAGTCACTAATGTTGTACGTAGATTTCATACCAGTTTTAATGTTCCATGTATCTATATATACATTTGTTAGGGAATTGTTTATTCTTTGTTTAGGCTAGTTGGTCTTCTCTTATAGCAGCTTTTGATTATAAGGAACAAAACATATGTTCTGTTGCCCTCTGATTTTTTTTTATCACAAGTAGATCCAATTAATTTGTTGAGATGCTCACAACAACTATTGGATGCGAGACAGGCTCTGCAGGTTGTTGTATTTCGCTCACTTGTCTCTTTTTTGTTTCTTTTTTTTATCATTGCATGTTGAACATAATCTGCATGGTGTCCACTCTTTCACACTTAGAGAATCTGCACACTGGCTTTGAATAGTCTCCCACTGAGGCTGAATCCAGTCTTTTAATCCTTTCTCCTCCTTTTTTTCCCATCTTTTCTATATTGTGCCCACTTATTTCTTGGAAAAGCAAAACAAAGAAACTCTGTTGGGTTTGTGTGTAAGGGGGAAGCGAAGTAGCAGAGAGAGAAACAGTTCTTGCTTCAGAAAGACAAACTAAACATTTTTGCTACAGGTAGAGAAAGAAGACATATGGTGCAAGGCCAAATAAACAGCTTTACTTTACAAACAACTTGAAAAACCTGCATTCTGCTGGTACAAATGGTTGAGCAGGACAACAGTAGTCAGTAAGTTTCAGTAAAATAAAGCAATAGTAAGACTACTATCAAATTTGAGGTCGCGATTGAGGCACTGGACACTGTTGGCAATGCCATTGTTTAGAAATCAGCTGTTAAAAGGTAGATCAAAGAAAACAATCTGATTAATAGTATTTTGTATTGATTCTTTGTGAGTAGTACATTCAAGTCGAATACCTCTTTTCTTGAACTCAATGTGAGCTACACTTTTAAATAATCCTTAGTGATCACCATGGGAAAAGCTAGAATTACTGCCTCTGTCAAACTAGTCAAGGTGCAGTTTCCAACCATGTTTGTCCAAAGTCTTAGATGGCACCCAAACTTAGTGTCATGTTAGACCAAATAAGAAATATATTCTGAATTTCCTCTTCTTTTCCTGAGTTTTGGGGTTGAATAAAGGTCAAATAAGTGCTTTTTGCAAAAAATGGTGGCTTCGCGGTGTAGTGGTTAACACATTTGCATGTGAAAGATACCCGCGGGAGGTAGCTAGTGTACTAACGCTGGTCTCAAGTCCAGCTATTTTATCAGGAAGGGCATCTGGCATGAAGTCTATGCCAAATCAAACATGTGGATCTGTTCTCAGAGGGTTAGGGTTAAATCTTGGGAATTAAGGGAGCAGCTAAAAGTACCACATCAGTTTATATCCTGTCAGATATTTGTGTGAAATTTGGTCAGAATTAAGATTTGAAATCTTTCTATGAAAATGTGTTTGTGAGCTGGCAGTTGATTTCTTTGTCGTTAAGTCCATGATTCAATGACAGGACTAAATTTTAAGAACGCACTCAAAAGAGAATGAATGTGCCGCTAACCAGCCTGTGTGACATCATCTTTCCACTGAGGTCAAAGGTGAAACACGTTAACACTGCATCGATCCCGGTGTCTGTCTGCATTTTCATCAGTCTCAAAACCTGATCAGACACTCTAAGTGACATACAAACTAACAACACTGTCTGTAAAAAGAAGCCTGGGCATGTTATTTATTTATGTATTTATTTTCTTTTATTCAATTATTTATTTTGAGTCTAAAGTAAAACTCAAATTTCGGTCGCCAAAACTGGCTTTCACACCCTGAGCTGATTTGAATTCTTGATTTTGTTTTCATAATCATTATAAACACATTATAAATATTATTTCCTTACTCATTTAAGCTACAGTTACATTTTACAGTGTGCAGAGAGATGCAGTCGTTTGTGTAGTTCAAGAGCTCGGTGCACTCACTCAGCATCCTCAAAATAGCCCCATAATGGTGCTGTGCAAGTACATGTGTCTTGTAGTGTAGCCCTCTGGAATTGAGAGGAGACAGAGAGGACACAGTGAGAGTAGAGAGAGAGGGAGAGTCTGTGTGTGTAATAAGTGTAGTAGATGCAGATGTGGTTGTGCCAGCGGGCTGTATCAGGGTTGTGTAATGTCTGTGCAAGTGTGTCTGCACACACAGGTTGTAGTTCTTCTGTGCTTCTTCTGTGCAGTTGTGTGCGATTATAAACTCCAGTCAATGTGTGAATTCCTATTAAGGGTGTACGTGCGTGCGTGTGCGCTTAGGAGCCTGCAACACAGCCAGTCAATAATTAGCACAGACAGCAGGGGGAGGACGATGAAAGAAAACAAGATGGAAAACAACAACAAAAAAAAAAGGAATATAGAAATAAAATATAATAAGAGCAGCGAGTGAAGCTGAACCCCCCCCACCCACCCATCCACCCACCCTCTGGTTACTGTGGAAATCCAGATAAGGATGTTTCCTCTCTTATTCTGCTAACAGGGCTCTGCATTGACTCTGACAGAGCCTGAATACCAATTACGCTGCTCTGGCACCTCCTCCGTGGAGATAGAGACAGAAATAGGGGTTGTGGGAGCAAGAAGGAGCATTGGCAGGGGGTGGGGTGGCTGTGGTGACAGAAAGGGACATCCAGAGAAGGGATGTAGGGTGAGATGAATGCAAGGACAGAGGGACGCCATATAAAATGAAATGGACAGAGAGAAAACTGCAGGGCGAGCCTTGCATGTGTCTGGGAATGATTAAGAAGAGAGGGATAAAAGGAGGGAAACAAGACATCTGTGAGAGATCAGGGGAGCTGTAACCCTATCATCACTCCCTCTGTTCACAACTTTTCATACCCTGTAAGCTGATCAACACAGCCTAACAAGGTGTAACCCCCCCCTGTCCTGTACTGTCGTGGAGCATTTTCTACAAAGTTAAACTTTTTTCCCCCTCTCCATCACCTTTTAAAGCAACAGCTGACCATCGGTTTGTAATAATAACAGAGCCGATGATAGCTCTGGTGTTGTAGCCAATGAATAATTTATCACATACGCCGTGCCGCAGTGAGCACATAGTCTCCATTAAAGCACGTTGACTGTCTGTGCTTCAGCTCTGGCTCGCTGGCTTTTGTACCGACGCGCACACGTGTGGACGTGCAGATGCACGAACGCTCGCACATTTTCACAAAGGCAAAAACTTCCTCTACGTACTTGACACGCTTCCATCTTTTTTCCCTCCTTTTTCCAGGTTCCCCCATTTGCTTCTCCTTTGTCATGCAAAGAGCTGTCGCTGTACAGGAAGCAGTTCAGTTTCTTCTGCAGGAGCAGAGTGCAGGATGAGAATTCAGGTTGCAATGAGGGGAAAAAAAAACCCCGGACGTCGATATGTTCAAGTCCTCCGAGAAGAGCTACAACAAAAGAGGCAGTGCACTCTTAAACTCCCAAAGCCCCAACAATGTGTCACCACTTGCTGTGATATACAATGCATTTTTTCTTTCCCTTCCTGTATCTCTCCTACTTTCTACTCTCAAAGGCAGTTTTTTTTAAATACTTTTTTTTTTGCAGGAGTCAATTGCCAGGCACTACCTTTGTGACTGCCACAAAGACTTTGTTAGCTTTGAAAAGCAGCAACTGTGCCAAACTATCAGCTCCTCCTCATCCACTTATTGTGGAAGGCTGCACATCTGCAGGGAACACAGCTCCATGCTGCAATGGAAGTTATTGTCCTCCTCGTATCTTATTTGTATGTGCATTTAGCACTCTGGGTTTTGTTGAAGAAAATTATGTATTTTTCTGCAGTATGCGGGTTTACACAGTAACTTTGCGTCTACACATGGGAGTTAGCCGATCACCTATATGATAACACTGTGAGTCTGCCAGTGGTTATCAGAGGGGTTTCCCCCCCACTATAAATAATGGGCCATTTAAAAGTGTAAAATATGTACGGTAGAGAAAGCTGCATATATAAGTGTCTGATTTCTATAAAGAGCTACTAAAAACACCTGATTGCTACACTTAAATCTCTCCAATCCATCACTAAATTCAAGGCAAACTAATTTTTTTTGTCATAATGCAGCGGTATCATGATGATACTATAATCAGATTGTACCGCTTCACTGGCGATCTTTGTCTTTCTGTGGGGAAGGGAAGTGAAGTGATCAAACTCGTTTCCAAGCGCTGTCATTTAGAATCAGAATTATCTCATTATGCTGAGGTAATTTCATATTTTGGAGGTGATCTCCCATAGAAATAAAGTATACCAATAAAAACAAATACATTGATAAAAAGAAAATTATGTAGCATATACAGTAGTATTATGCATCAAATTTAAATGTATCATAAGTTGGCGTAACACAAAATATTTTGAGTAACTGTTAAATTGGTCCCCACACAAATATGTGGCTCACCTCATGTTTGACTTTTAAACTTCAAGAAATATGAAATATTAAAAATTTGCTTTCCACACACCCTAAACATGTCTGAAAACAAGATTTTATTTCTTTGATTTTTGTAGTAAGAGTGGAACAATTGGTGGAGCTTTATGGAGCTTTCACAGTCTTCACACTGTGTTGTAGAAATTGGTACTTAGAGGAATTTGTGGATAATCTTAATAATAAAATAGTATGAAAGTACTTTAGGCTGGCCTCTTATTTTCCAGTGAGTGGCCACAGCAGGTAAATTGGCATGTTTGATTTTGCACAATGGGATTGTGTCTGCTCCCCCACTTAAACCCAAGCTTTGACTCATGTAGGGAAAATGTGTTAGCTTTTAAACCACAAAGCTGCTCATTTTTTAAGTGTACTTATTAGCAAACGGTAAATTTCTGATATGGCTGGAGGAATTTTCCAAATACAAACAGCTATGAGGTCAAATCATAACCAGTTCCCAATAAGGTCAAGTCTGAATCATAACACAGGCTGGGCTGTGGCTAACCTTTATCCCTTGCCTGGCGGGATGTTCAATAAATGCATGTGACTTCCTGTTTATTTATTTATTTATCACTGCTGTTTTCAGGGTAGGGTCATCAATTAACCCATTATGTGATGCATTTGTAATATTTTAGGATACTGTTACATGTTTTTCATTTAAACCGATGAAATCCAAGGCCAAAAACACTAAAGAGGAATCAAAGTCTGTGATGATAGACAAAAATGTTAGAGAACTCAGACTGGACTTGAGTGCTATAGTACTATTTTATTTTATATTGCTGTCATGATTAGTCAGCATTCTTTAAAAAGATTGGGTTTTTTCTGTGCAAAGCAAATCTTAATTCCTCTGACAGTGTAACAGTCGTGGAGGTGGTGGGTTTAAATGAGCTGCCTCTGACAAGGTTACATAAGTTCAGTAAAATAATTTCACAGTGACTCACATGCATGAGAAATTAAGTTCTTTTCCCCTTCAGAGCAATATTTTAATTAGCTATGTCACACATTTTCTGATGATTTTTATTGTGTCCCTATGGAGTTTATCGAAACGCATAACCTCAATATTCAAAGTTAATATTAAGTCAGCATAGCTTGTAATGTTGCCAAAGAATTGTCATAAAAATGGTTATAAAATTTGCATTTTGTTTATTTTACAATGACCCAGCGTGCTCAGTAATAGTGCAAGGAATATATTTGCAATTAACTGCTGTGCTTTCACTGCCCAAATAAGATTATAACTGCACGCAAGAAGGCCTTCTTTCTACTCTGAAATGGTATCCTGCAGGTTCCAGTATGGCGTCCATGCCAATCTTCACCTCAGTTCTGCAGGGAACATTTCTAGCTGTTTCTGAATTCTTCTGTATGCATCCTTTCTCTTTTTTCCTGGCCTTTCTGCACCCGAGGCAAAAGATTGCGGTATCTCTGCAACCACTGGGTGGCCAGTATGGGGTGTTATCAGGCGATGCTTTCTAAGAAGCACCACATATGTACACATGCAGGTACAGCATTGCACAGATTAAAAAAAAAGATTGCAATGCTATGCTTCTAAGTATATACCCCAGGGGCAGAGAAGAAACAAACTTCTCAGTTGCGACCTGAAATAACAGAAATGCCATTTTACATTTTTATCCTAGTGACAGTGTAGCTCAGTTAACTGGATTTATACATTTTACAGTAAAAGTGTATAAATTCTGTAATGCTAACAGGAAAATACAGCTTCAATTGTTTATTTACCTCTTTTTCTATTAAACATTTATACAAATTAATTTGAATATATGAAACCTTAACATTTAAACACACACACAAAATGTAATGTAATTATGAAAATAATCATTTTCTTAGATGTTATAATAACCCTCCCCCCCCATTTTCTCAAAATGAGATTATCAACTTCAGCAGCACTTACACAAACAAAACTTTCCATTTATATTTCTAAAATCATGTGCAATCTTGACTTTTTGTTGATGAATTTACTGATTGAGTGAGGCTGTAAAAATTCTTTAACCAAAAAAGAAGAAAAATATTTGAACCTCATTTTAATGTGTATACTTTCCAAAAAAAGTATACACATTAGCAAATGATAAAAAATTGCCTTACTCGTGTATTTACACAGACCTTTAAAACCTGTAATATACCTGTAATACATATTTAGGCCATTAGCTTCAGACGTTTTGCAGTAATATGTCTTATTAAATTACTATTATTGTTATTTTCTTTTTTTCCCTAATCACTGTGAGGCAGATCTGTTTCTGTCCTTAAACACGGATACGGTTCCCTGTGTTTCTCCGTGTGCATTCTGTTTGTCGTACCAGTAGCCAGGTTAGCTCCTCCTTTATCATTATCTCTTACACTAGCTCATAAATCTGTGTGCTGATAGTGCTCCTCCGGCATTCTAATGCATATTCATAACACCACCACCTAAATATTCATGAGCAAATGTCTGGCCAAACAGCTTCCCCTGCCAGAATAGTGAAATATAAGACACAGTTTGCCTTTTTATGTGCTTGTTTTTTGCTGCAGTTTGTGGCAATGGGTGGGGAGTTTTGGAAAAGATGATGTATTTGCATGTCGTGAAGGAGAATTATGGGAGCAGAAGTTTCCCTCCGACAATGCGGCGGCCTTCACTGAGGTAGTTCCCAGTCGAGATTTTTTTCTTTCTTTCGTTCAAAAATTGTCCAGAGGCGTGTAGTTGAAAATGAAAAATGAGCAGAGTAAGAACTTTTGATAGGTTTATTTTCCAGAGATGGCACACATACATCATGATTACAGAGCAATAAATGACATATTACCATGCAAATAAGATATACATCACCTTTGCTTTATTTTTTATTTTTTACAACCAAAACAAAACTTATTGTATTTCATGGGGTGAAGTCACGAGCTCTGTAATAACTTTTAACAGCTTTTGTTGATTGGCATTACGTATGTCAAATTTAGTTTTTCGTTACCAGTCGCGTGTGCATTCGACTATAAACCTCTATCAGATTTATTTTTGCGCAGTCAAATGTGGTGCAGTGAAAACGTAGCATTCACGTTGGCCTGTCTGACACCTTCTCCTCTGATTCTTATGGAAATAAGACAGAAGGGGGGGAAAGTGTGTTTGGATGCATCACGAGATTAAAAAACAAAAGGTGAGGGTTGTTTTTCCTTTTGTTCCTTTCTTTTATTCACTTCAGTTATTCTCTAGATGAATAATTTGATGGCAGATTGATGGCAGATGCAGAAAGCAGCATTAGAGGAATGTTAGGTTGTCAGACACAAGAAGAGGTTGTCAGGATCTTGTCATTTTTTCATTACTTACAAGTGTTTGCTACAGTATATTTTCAAAAGTATACAGTGAATTCTGCCTTACTGCACAGACATTCACATGGCATTTAAATATGACACCCAAAGTGACATTTAAAACCTTATATTAAGCAATGCTCCACTTTTAACCTTTATCTTCATGTCTTTGTCTTTTAGAGTAATGATCACTACATGGTGTAAAGTGTGTTATCAAGAAGCCAACTCGCAGCGCTTCAGATAGTCCTGTAGATATAGAAAACTACAACTATAATCCACTGGTCTGCTTTTCTTTTTTTTTTTACACAAAGAGTGAGAGAAAACATTCTTAAAGAGAGTAGAGGAATCCCATGTTTTAAGGGTTTTGAAAATCTGGACCTTATGACTCAGGGCATTTATACCCATGTGCTAAGCACCACTTGGATATTACAACACCCTATCATTCTTTTGGCATCAAACTTTTTATTTAAACTCTCACAACATGTGGGGACAGTTATATCCCAGACAAATGAGCCCCTTTTAGAAAACCTGATGACTCAAGCTTAGCTGAACAAAATGGCTGGGCTTATGAGGTTGCGGTAACTGCTAAGTAACCCAATTATATATGCTGTGCAAAAAATGGCCTTGGGAGAATTCCTCTATTAATGGTCTTTTTCCCTCGTGATGGTTAATATGCTGTTAGATTTCATTCTTGCACTTCTATGTTACCCCAGTCTCTAACATAGAAAGTATTATGTACTACGCAGTCATTTGCCATGTTTATGAGCCATAAAGTATAATTACATGTCCATAACACATTTTAAGAGAAACATTTTAGCTTTTATATGTTACAAATGAATCTTTTACACCAGAGACCTTAAATACACAAATGCACCAAAGATAGCAGCGTCATTCTCAGTGCATGTTACTTGTACTATGTAACAGTTAAGATGTGACTTTCAATTTAAAAGAATGTGCACATACAGTGAAAATGAAAGGTTGTGATACATACAATATATACTAAGTGCAAACATTAGTGGAAATCGTTAGCACAAGTACTGCTGCTCTGGAAGTGCTGCAGGGTTTTAATGGGGGTGATATGCTTGATCTGCATAAGCAGCAGTGTTACAGATAATTTTGGAGGCTTAAGGGCTTATTTATCTGTAGAGCCATTAGGTCAACTTGAGCCCATCACTTTCTTTGATTATAGCCAGAGGCCAAATCATTCATTCATTTGATCTCTATCGGTGCAGCTAGGACATATTACAATATTTGTATCTTGGCTCTGTTACTGGCTGATGGCCCTGGAGCTTCTACCAGTCTCATAGAGATGTAGTTTTGGGACCTTGTGTTTTAACCCGTGCTCAGACTTGAATAAGGGCAGCCAATAACAATGTAGCTGTAGCTTGGGATGTCACGATACCATAAATTCAGCAGTTACAAATACCAAAAGAAAGCAAAGGTAAAAGATCACAGGAAAAAGAATTCCTTTATTTAAAAAAGAAAAAAGTAACATTACAAAAATGGGATTTCTCTAAATAACAAAACAGAAAATATTCATATTATGTTTTGTTACCAGAACACAGACTGAATTATTAGGATGGTTGCCAAGTAGCTTACGGACATCATTCTACATGGTTTACAGTAGTTACATGATGTTCGCTTAAGTAGTTAATCGAATAGAATCGAATAGAATCGAATAATCCTTTAATTGTCCCACAAGGGGAAATTTGGTTGGTTATCTTAGCCATTGGTAACATTTGAGCCTATGGGATATATTTGTTTTCACAACTGTAATACCAGTTGTCTTATCAGTTCTTTTTCAGGATAACATGATAAGAATAAGAATTTGAATGTTGCTGCTGCATCGTGAAACTTACTCAACTTGAGTTCTTTGAATGTATAGATACGTCACACAGTATTTTCTCCCTTGGTCTGAAAAGTATGATAGCAGTGTTTGGATATTTCCTTTTGTGAATCGATTATCACCCCTTGGTCATCTGCCTGAAATGCAAAGAGCTTCCATACTCGCCTTATATTGCCTTTCTTATCAATAACTCCTGTACTTGTGGCCTTCCTAAGTCCCTTTTCAGTATGCTAAATGTGCAGTACTGCAAATTTTAGTACCGATTTTACACCCAGTAAATGTAGGGCCAGTATTGCTGATCCCGATACAGGAGAGCAGTGTCATGATGTATGAGAAGCATATTCAATTAGCCAAATTTGAACAATTTAATACCTAACTAAATCACGGTGGTTTTTACTTTTCACACAATTAACACGCAAAAAAAGGAACTTTCAGCTTTTTATTTATTTTGAAACTAGGTTTTTTAAATGTGTTAAAGAGTTTGGTTCAACTTCTGCTTTTTAAAAATGCTATAAACGTTTCGTTAAGACATTTTTAAAATGTATTCTTTAAAGTTCGTATATGAGGCAAATTTGAAAATCGAAAACTACAATCAATAAAATAAAAACGAAAATATCAGTTCTATCATTCTAGTATCGGTTTAACACCAGTACCAGCGTTGGCATCAATACTATTGATATTTGGATCAATCTGCACATCCCGAGTATGTGTATGCTGCGCCCGTCAGAACTCCAACCTTGGTACACATGACGTCTATGTTACCAATGTTACTGAAACAAAACAAATGCCATTGTTTTTTTTCAGAATTTTGATATGAAAGGTATCATAAGTATGAGTTCTGGTGAACTGATCACATGATTATTGTTAGTTATCATTGTATGTGCTAATTACCCAAGGACTCTGTGATGATTTAAAGACCTGCTGTAACACAAAATTAAATAATGCCTACTCAGATGCCCAGTTAAATTGTGTGTTTCAGCTAATACTAGTGGCATTACTTTACTGAGCTACGATAAAGGAATTTCTCAAATCAGCTAAGATTTTTTCTTTCTCAAAACCTATTATTATTATTATCAGCCTTTCAAAGAAAAATCATGCAGCATCTAGTGATGTGAAATGACACTTTTTCACTCTTTTAGTGAGTGCATTTAAATTCCTTTTTATTTTAAAATGTTATCTCTTGCTCTTTTCATCAATGTGCAGGTTTTTCTGTGTAAAAGAAAATCACTTAACAGTCACTCAAAGAGCTAGTCCTCATGGCCTGATTTTCTATTGTACCAGCATGATACGGACGTGTTGTGAGACTATGACAAAATGACAGCTTGTCCCTGCATCTGAAAGCATCAATCACACAAAACTCTTCTCAGCAATCATCACAAGGACACCAAATTATTCATCTGAAAAAACATTTGAAATGAAGAGAAAAGTTGGAGGGACAAATTACTTTCTTCTTCTTTTTTTCTTTGTCTTTCATTCAGATGACATTTCTGACACCGGGTTTTCCACTTTCCAACACGCCGAAAACTGTTGCAGTCACTCACGAGCAGCTCTGGGGAAATGTAGCATGTGTGTACATGAATGAAAGCCCCTCTTTACAATGGTCCGACATGAGACGAGCTTCATGTTCTGTGTATTTGTCTCATTGTCAGTCAGTCAGCTGTCAGCAGCATTATTGGGATGATTAAGAAAAGACCTTTTGTTCAGCTGAGGGAATTGTCTTTATTCAGCTCATCTGGTAGGGAGGTACGGTGGAGTGGAGAGGAGAGATAAATCTCACTGAATAACTTAGGTCATGGCACAAATCACTCAGTTATTTTCTTTTACCTATTTTCAGTCTCTCTTTTGTGATTTTTACTTGATTGTACTCTCATTTTCATCTGCTGCTTTTTTCTTCTCAGCATCTCTCACTTGCCTTCCCTCTCTGTTCATCAACTTTCTCTCGTTTCCCTCCTGCTCTTAAACCCAGACATGGTGACATGCACCGAAAAATGCAAATTGCAAACTTTGAGGGCTGAATAAAGTGAAAGCTGTAGGCTTATTTAACGGCTTCCTGGCACTTATTGGCACCCTAATGTTGCACAGTGATAATTGGGTGAGCTGCTAATCAGGCACAACATATAGGGGGTTTCTTGGTACATAATGAAACAGTTGGAGACATCTGGCAACTGACATTTTCCCAACTTCCCCACTCCTCCCGTTCCCAGGTCTCTTTCTATGCCTGTGCATTTTAGAATGGCTTATATTACTTGAAAATCTTCACACTCTGAAACTACGGTCCATTGGTTTCAGACAGATGTAGCCAAAACAGTCCATTTTCAAATCAGCTGCATCAGACTCTGACAGCTGCAGTGCTGTAGTTAATTATTTATTGAGCTAACACTAGTTTCATGTGCTGGTTGAAAATGCTATAATCTTCCAGCGTTTCAGCAGGAAAACCTTTAAAATTGGCTTTTGCATACAATTGCAACATTTGTTGAATTGTCTTTTTTCCCCCCATGGGTCAAATACTGCTGATCTGCCACAACACCTTTTAGATACATGCTTTTCAGCATCTGTACCTGACACAGGGCAGCATGGTGGTATGGCCGGGGCCGTTCTGCATGGAGTTTGCATGTTTGCGTGGGTTCTCTCTGGATACTCAGGCTTCCTCTCACAGCCCAAAACATGCACATAATGGGGTTAGGTTGATTGGTGAATCTCAGTTGCCCTTACGTGTGAATGTGAGTGAATGGATGTCTATCTCTTTGTGTTATCCCTGCAGACTGTCAGACTGGCAACCAGGGTGTACCCCGCCTGTCCCCCCATGGTAGCCAGGATAGGCTCTCCAAACTCATAAAACAATGTTTGATTGTAAAAGACCCCCTAGCATCAAAATAAATTTTAGGGGCAAGTGTAATTTGCAGTAATTTGCAAAAACCCCAACTTGCAATAAAAAAGCAATAGTTCTGTATTTTGTATATATTCATGTTGTATTCTCTGTTCTGTTTAAGCCTATTTTAAAAAGTTTGTAGTGCAGTAAAAATCAGATAAGCGATTGTATGACAGTTGTTAACTTTGATGACACAGACATTATGTAGGAGTAGGTGATGAATAACAAGTATTGATATGTAAATAGACATGAATATGGTGAGTTTATTATGTTACAGTATGTTTCTAAGTAACTAGGCAGCATTCCTCTCCTGACTATTTGTAGATATAACACATTTTGATTTTAAAAATTAAAAACAATTCATGAAAGTTCGACCTAGGGATCCAAAATCACATGATATTTAGAATCCCCATATACCACTCCCTATATGCCTATATGTTGACAATACAAACAATGGCAGTAAGAAACATAGTTTTAAATAACTTCATGTGGAATTATTATCACTTTGTCCTTTAGACCAGACTTCTGATCTTGAAGGACATATCAGAGGTCAAATGTGAGATAATATTTTAAATCCTCATACATTACCCTCTATATGTTGATAATACACACCCTACTTGCAAGAATCATAGTGTCCACATTATAAGGATTTCTGTCAATTTTCAACCAATAAATCATTAAGTTGACCTTGAAGATCTTGGCGGATGTTGTTAACATTAACACAACTGCTCCAATAAAACTCTACTCCCTCCTATTCAAGATTAACACAGACAATAGAAAGTCTACTACTTTCACACTTACATTTAAAAAAGTATTGTGTTTATTGGCTGTGAGTACAATGAATATTTGTGCTTGTATCTCCATAATACGGTTTCCCTAAATACCAACAGCAAAAACGACTTGCACAAAAAATATTACCTGGAAATGCTTGTGTTAGTCATAAACGGAGTTTGTTTGTTTGTTTCACTCTAGGTAATACTCCGGCTGGTCGGCAGACATTCCAACATTTACACCTGAGGCTATATTTAAGCACGTAAATGCAGAAGACGCACCACTCTGCAAATACTTTGAAGTAGATTTCTCACTGATTTTCATTTTGATTCTCCACACAGTTTCATTCAAACCATGTCAAAAAAGCGGGCCCTTTCTGAAATTTTCATGCGGCAATCACCTTCAGCCTCACTTTCATTGCTTATTGATGCTGGAGCAGTTCACCTGAAAAGCAGCCAAAAGCCGGGACCCATCAGTGAGAGTGGAGGCTCTGATGGGTTGCGCCCCTCTGTTTTCGTCTCCTTTATCCCAAGTTGTGCTTACAGTCTCGTTTTTTTCCCCTCTGGGAGACAAAAATATTAACTTTCAGCCTGGTGCGGCTGCCAACTTCCTGCAGCTAACAGCATATCCTGTCCATCACAGGGGCTACTTTGGATGAGTATCTTCTGGGTTCTCCGAGCCCAAACTTTGCATTTTCTCCATCTGTTTTTTCTTATTTGTTTTGTTGATATTATTTTGTGGAGATTCCTCAGCAAGAAGCAATATATTGCCAGGTCTTTACTTTTACTGGTTTTGCAGGCTGGTTATTTTATTTTTTGTCTGTCTAAACATGAGGACACTGTTCCATTCCCCGTGTTGCACTATACTGTAGTGTTGTACTCCCTAGGGTCGTTTCCTTCCTTTTGTGAAAGAAGTACAGAGTTGCCTCTTCATATATTGACTCTCTGCTTTTAAATAATTAAAAATGCTCAAGAACAGTTATCCTCTCCCAATGCTTGCTTGGGTCACCATCTTCAGCAAACTGGATTTTCACATGCACCTCAAACAGGCTCTGGCACTACACTAGCTAATACAAAATATGGATTTATTTTATTTGATTTTTTTTGCTTTTAAGGGTTTGTGAACAATATTTTCCAAGGCCTGTTAAATCATCTTTTTCTCCAAATTGTCAGTGCCTTCAACAATACTTGCAAATATGGATAAATGTGTTCATCACATGGTAAAATAGCCTTTTCATGAAACCTGAAAAAATGCCAGTTGTTCCAATGTCGGAGATTTGGTATGCCAAAAAAAAAAAAAGGAGGTAGAAACAAACAAAAGAGTGCTCTGGCTGTTTTTTCACTGATAACTAGTCATGATAAATAGGGTTTTTGCGGATCTACCAACGTGACTTTTCTGTTTTCTCTGCTCACCCTGAAATACAGGAACAGAATTAATAAGAACTCACAAACAAGCCTTTTTTTAACAAGTCCTGTTTTCTGCAGCTTTTACTTCCTTGTTCAGTATAATGCCGACTGCAATCGCAACACATGCCTACCTTGCTCATAACACCCCCCCCATCCCCCAACACACAGTAAAAATGATGAGGACACGGGAGTACTGGTTTACTGTTACAGATAACTGTAACTAAACTCATTCAGTATGGTTACACCACTTATTAAATACAGTCTGCTGTGTTCCCTATTGGGCAATAAAATAAAATGCATGGTGCTCCAGGTATTATGTGTTAGTTCACATGCACTAACACATAAGACCTGGAAGGTAAATTATTACACTAGGGACTCCGCAACAGTTTGGTATCTATATATATATTCTGATTAACTTACAAACTGAAAATGGAGGGCAAACACAGTCAGAGTAACAAAAGGTGGATGAAAAAAGAGAAACAGTCGATCAGAGATGGGGACACGCAAAAACACAAAGATGGACATACCAGAAGACAGATGGGACTGAGAGAGGGCTGGCAGATGTGGCAGTGTGTATGTGTTTGTTTGTGCGCGTTGGTGTCTTTATGCTCCAGCTGAGCCTCAGCAGAGCGGCAACACAGAGGCCAACTTAAATGGGGAGTAGAGATTAAAGGCAGTGCTGAGGCCTGCAGCCTCTGTATTCAATCACCGCTCTCCCCAACATCCCAGCCTGCATGCTGATCAAGCCGAAGTGAAAGGAGCCATGCACCCTGCCACTCCCATACACCAGTGCCCAGACTGCACACTCCTGCCGTCATGAAATGCGACTTTAACTTTTCAGTTAACATCAATACCATCACACTATATAGATTTTATTATTATATTACCATTATTTCATTTTTAGGTTGTCTCAGTGTGCTGTGAAATATATTACATGATTGAGCATCTTTACATCTTCAATGTAACTGAAAGAAGATAAAACGTTGTGGAAAGAATTGTGCTTTCTCGTTAATACTTAAGCAGCCTATAAAGCCTCAGAGAATTGAGATAACTGAGCTGAATACTGTAGTTCAGGTGGGGGATTAGGAATGGATGGGATCCATAGGAGCGAATGTGGATGTGTGACCAGCCTGTTTCACTTTTCACTTAACAAACTCCAAGTTCATTTATATTTATGTGTCTTTGTCGAGGTTGCTTCTGCTTTAGATTCCCCTGTAGGAAGGGAGTTATTTATAGCTGAGTGTCACCTGTTGATTGCCACCGCAGTGTGCAGTAGATGGATGATTCATGTGAGATTAAACATTTTTGTTCTGAAACTTCTACTTCCCTGGAAACATAAGTCACTTTGATTTTATTCTTTTTTCAAACAATGAAGTTTAGCTTTGAGTTTTGACATAATGTAACAACAAGGAGGTGACCTTGGGCTGATAATATATAAAATTACATTCTTTTCACTTGATATAACATAATTATTAGATTATGTTATATTATTTGGTGGTAAAATGGTGATTCCACTTTTAAAGCTTTAAATGTGGTGGTATGTGTGATTGAAGATTAAACTGCAATATCCAGTAGGGTTATTGCAATACTAGAATTTTAAACTTGCTACCTATACACAGGACATATATGATACTCAATATCATTTTCAAAACCACAGAGTGAAGAAAAATGCAAAATAAAGATGTGCTGTAAAAAAAAAGTAGGTAGTTGGTACAAGCGTATTGAGCTATGTCAGTGTTTATTTCCTGTATTTCTGGTGACTTGGTACTTTGTGTTCAGTGCTGATCAAATAAGAGTTGTATGGTAGGCTGCTTCAGTCTGAGACATAAGTAATCATGTTATTCTGTTAAATTAACATTAGCTATCTTATGGATTTGCAGAATTGGTAAAACTTGCTGGCTAGCTTCAACATTAACCAACGTTACCATGTGCATCGGCCAGGTTAATACATGTTTAAATAATTGTTTAAAAGTTTAGTTTTGCTGAAATTGGAGATTTGCTGACCGTATGAAATTCTTCATAAGGACCAGGGTCTCAGTTTTTAAGTCATTTTACCAAGTTCACTGTGCTACTATTGTGTATTCAGCTACTAGTGAGTGGAGGGCCTGTGTGCCTGCCCTTCAAACGAGTAGCTAATCCAATATTAATTTTTAATATTAATTAGTATCCAAGTACCAATATTTGCAGGAGGATGGGCCTATGTCCCTTTTCCGGGCTGTGTCGGGCTGGGCCTGGGTCCAGGGCGAGGCACTGGTAACCCTATCCTGGGCAGGGTGAACTGTTCCCTCGATGTTCTACTCATAGGGGTCTTCTGAATCACTCTTTGTCTGGTCCCTCACCCAGGACCAATTTTCCATGGGAGACCCTACCAGGGGGCAGAAGACCCCGGACAATATAGCCCCTGGGATCCCTGGGACACACAAACCCCTACCACTACGATAAGGTAGCGATTCGCTGAGGGGAAAACGGTCGATCTACATCCCTGCCCTCACCTTTGGTCACAAGCTGTGGGTAGTGACTGAAAGAACGAGATCGCGGATACAAGCGGCAAAAATTAGCTTCCTCCGGAGGGTGGCTGGCCTCTCCCTTAGAGATAGGGGGAGAAGTTCAGCCAGAGTAGAGCCGCTGCTCTTCAACATCGAATGGAGCCAGTTGAGGTCGTGCAGGCATGTCCCACTGACAGAAGGCCCCGGGGCAGACCCAGGACATGCTGGAGAGATTATACCTCTAGGCTGGCCTGAGAACGCCAGGCAAGCTGGAGGAGGTGGCTGGAGTGAGGGAGGTCTGGGCTTCTCTGCTGAGACTGGATATCCGGCCCTGATTAAGGAAAGATGGATGTTACGAATATTTCTGAGCCCTAGTTATTTTGCCTATGTTCCAAGTAGGGAGCATAAGACAAGTACCACTGCATTCACAGAATTTTAGTATCAAAAGCTGCCATAAGTATTGGTTCTAGTGACATCCATAATTTCAGCATGTAGTGCTGCACATATTTACAGCTAATTTCTAACTCTCAACTGTCTTTTTAGTATGTAGTGTAATACACCAATAGTAAAAGTGTTTATAGTTATATTATGACAATTAAAGCTAAGTTCAAGCATTATTTAGTTATGGCACATTTGTTTAAGTGTATTCCATATATATAGCCCAAGACAGAAACGCAAGCACATAAATGCCAAAAATTCCTGACTTCACACATTTTCTTTCCTTCGCAGACATTAACAGATTATGCCAAGAAGTCCTTCACATTAATTATAAAGCCTACTTGAAATAATTGTGCTTCCATTTTTGTAGCCACTTAATGGTTGTGACAATCACCGAGAAGCCCTCGAAATGGCTTTGCGAGATCACAAAATATAACATTGTCTAAGATTATCAAGAGCAGCAGACATTAGCTCACTTTGTGTTGCATTTTAATCCACAACAAATAGAGTTTTTGTCTGAATTAGAGACATAAAGGGGCAAATACAAACACCTCCAGTCGACTAATCATACTTTCTGTTCTGCAGTTACATTTTTGAGTTGCATCACAGCACTGGAAGCACTTCCAGCAGCACTACAAAGACTTTGTGGCACCCTGATGCAGAAACATGAATCCATTACTTTTTCGTATGTTCTGACTGTGACTCAGAAGGTTAGTTTTTGTTTTCTCCTTTCACTGTAGGTCCACATTCTTCTTCACATCACGTTCAAAAATGTGTCGGTGCTTTGTACGGAATGCAGAACATCTGCACGAGTGCACCTTTTTGAAGTTTGGATAAAGAGTTTTTCAAAAAAGGGCTTTTGTTCAACTGATATTTTGTTGGGGAAGACAGGTTATAAATCGTGAATATCCCTAGCGCCCTAGCGAGGGCCTCTGTCCATGTCAGTGAGAGAATATAAATAAGGGGGCTAGAGAACATTTTTATATAAGAAAATGAAGTGCAGTAACAAAGACGACCCAGTAATATGACAACTGTAGTCCATGGAATCCATGCATGTGCAAAATGTATATAAGCTCTTATCAAACACACTTAGTTATAGATACTATATTAAAGCATACATTCCAGATCTAATCAGGAGACTAACGCTGTCTGACATTAGATGCTTCCCCGAGGGGAACAGAACGACAGAAATGATTGGACTTTGACATGTTCTGGGTCGATAGTCTGCTAAACCATAGCAAGATTTAAGGGATTTCACCTGAACATCATTGCCCTGTTGTGACGTATCCTCAGGGCGAGAAAAAATGTGCTTTACTGCTTTAGTGAAGTAGCAGCATGTGTGTAAGCACATGAACTTTCCGGTGATATCGAGGCTTACAGTGTCTTATTTGTTTTACTTTCCCCCCCCCCTCCATTTTAATTGATGGTCATTCATTGTTTCGCACCAACAACCTGTTATTAAGCAGAGTTCATTATTCTTAAACACTAACACTGGGGAAAAGAGGGTGCCTCTAGGGAAACACCATTCTTTATGGGCTTTACACAAGGTCACAGTAGGAGAAGGGGGTCCCTGCTTCATTATGTAGTTAATAGAAGAAAAGCATTTCATTTGTATCTTACTGCACTTGGACTGGGACCTCAGTAAGATTGTGAAATGTCTGGTTTTTTCTAGCAATAAACTGATTTATCACATCTTTGTTTTGTAAAAATAATAAAGTACCACTTTTTGCTGAATTTAGAAAAAAATGTTAAAAGGGGTAAAAACAAACAAACAAAATAAACAAAACTGTCATCAAGACTTCTACTTTATTATCATAGTGTACTTCTATCTCCACATAAACCATAAAACCAAGGTAGCATTTTTACATTGACACACTCTGGAACCCATTTTGGACAAGCTGTGATTACTGCGTGGAAGAAGGTCATGGAGCGAGACAGTTACAATGTCGCTGGAAAGAGAGTGGAAATAGTGGTAGATTTAAGCAGTTTTTCTACTAAATTCTACTCAAATGTCTGACTTTTAATAATTTGTAATGTTATGAAAGGGTGTATTTGAACCCAAATATGATGGAGGCAAGCCTCATTTGCCATAATGAGTAATCAAGTTTTAAACAGCATTAAATTACAGTATATAGACAAACGTTATGTGCTTACCATTATGCACTGTTCCCTTTAAATGTATTACTGTATATGTTGTTACATATATATGTTACATACATGGTCTAGGTAGCAACTGGAGCAAATACAATTCCTGTGTCCATTATTTGGACACTGTTTTTGGTTTTAGTAAAGACAACATCAAACAGAAAGACAAAAACGGACAACAAACAACTGTGTGATTAATAGTTTCAGTAACTGAAATCAATACTACTAAGCTGTTAAAAAGCTTTGAGCCCAATCATATTACCAATAAATAAATAAATAAAAATTCCAGCTTTAGTATTTTAGCATACTGTACCTAGTGAACCCTGAGTGCAAGAAAAATATGTGTGTATATGTGATAATAATACACATGCTTCACTGAAATCAAGGGAAAATGTCCATGTGAATGTGATTTTGATTTTAGATCATATAGCCCAGCCCTACTGTAAAGGCAAACTTCATGGCTAGAACCTTGAGTTTAATACACCAGTGACACGGTGGGACTGAAAACACCTGAACTGAAAGATTAAGAGTTGTGTCCCTGCCTATTTACAGTACTTTAGTCCATAAAATATAGTCAGAATTAAACTAGTTGTATTTTTTGTATTCATTTTCATTACAAATCTTCCTTTTTTTTTCTTTTCCTTTTCAGTACACATTCGCCTCTTCCTAAAAGCTCAAAGTCATTCACTGTTTGGTGAAGCTAGAGACAAGATGAGAGAAAGAGAGCCTTTGTAAGGTTTACTTAGGTGAGCTAATTCAAGGGATATCATTAGCTTCCAATGTCTTCCGGTTGCTCAGGGTAGCTGGTGCTACTGTTAGTTTTCTTGAACAAAGTGAGAAACCATTTCAGTCAAACATTCTCCATTGTGCGGGTCTAAAGCTCATGTCCCCACAAGCCACAGTTGCTTTTTTTTTTAACTTTTTTTTTTTTTAATTTAGATTATACAGACCCAATTCCAAAACAGTTGGAACTTTGTCCATCCACCACTTTTCTTCTGCTTATCCAATTCAGGATCACCCTATGAGAAACCGTTTCCAGGCTCTCACAGAAAACTATTAGAATAGAATAGAATAGAATAGAATTCAACTTTATTGTCATTGCACATGCACAGGTACAGGGCAACGAAATGCAGTTTTCAGACTCGTGGGCAATTCAAAGTCACAAATTAACCTAACTCCTGTATCTGCATGTCTTTGAACTGTGAGAAAAACAAGTGAGAGTTCCTCAGAGAGAACCCACATAGACACAGGCAGAACATGTAAACACAACACAGCCAGATTGTGGATTTGAGCCCACACCCTTTGTGTGGAAACATTGTGTAAAACTTAAATGAAAAGAATGCAGTGGTTTGCAAATCTTATAAACCTTCTTGTACTGGGTTGTTTTAATATATGCGGCAGATGTTATAGCTTTTTTTGTCAGAGAGAAACATTTTTTGTGTTGCTTATTTTTAATATTTCTTTTATGTGAATATCGAAAAGCATGACAAATGTATGGCTTTTTTCTTTTTTAAGAGAAATGGGTCACAACTTCTAATCAGCCACCCTATGCAGGAGAGAGGCAGCTCTGATGTGACATCTGTGTGACACATTCCCAGTGTAAATGTTAACTGTTAATATTTACCTAGTATAATGCGGACCATGTTTGCCATTTCACTTTTGTAAATTAATATACTAACTTGTACTGATTAGCACATGGGTCATCACTGAGAGACTGACTGGAATCAAAAGCAGCTCTTTTTATGCTTATTATCTTGTGCTTGAAATTTTAGACATTGAGAACTAGGAGCAGAATATTTATCTTCATGAGATTTGTGCAGAGCAGAGGCTCGACTTACTTAAGTTTTCGTTATGGTTGCATGGCAATATTCAGTTAAGTATGTCTGAGTGCACATACTGTATGTAAGAAAGACAGAGAGGACGATAGAAGTCTGTCTCATGGTTATATCCTTGGCAATAGTTTGTGTGCTGCATTGTCTGCTTATATTCTTTCATGCATAATTGTATGTTTTAGTGTGTGTGTTTGTGCCTCAGTGCGACTGCTTCTTTGCTTGAACATTTTAGGGGAAAACGCAGCAAAGAAAAATCAAATCACTTCCACTTCCTCAAAGCAAGTGAAGCACTCATACAAGCTTGCTTCACCCAAAATAGATCGGCCAAGCTACAGTTCTTTTTCTCCCTCACTCTCTCTCTCTGCATGATGAAGAAGCGCTCCGATGAGAATTGTCTCCAGAACTTTCTCTGACTCATGGCAGCATAGGCGAGGTATTAATAATTCCAAGGCTAACTTTTTATGAGATTTTGGTCACTCTAGTCTAATGTGTGTGTGTGTGTGTGTGTGTGTGTGTTTCAATCAGTTAGATTTTTCTGAGTTTATTTTAATTAAGTATCCAGAGCAAGTCAAAAAGTAGTTCAAGATATCAGCTGCCCTTAGGAAAAAGTAAAAAGAAACTAGGAGATTAGTTTAGATTAGTTTAACCGGAGATGGAGCAACCTAACAAGATTTGTTTTTATAAAAGATAATGAAATCTACCTTCCAACAATTATATTCTATTAATCAAATAAAATAATAGTGAGTGTATCTCTGTTTTTATTAAAGTTAATTGACTACTATGCTAATATGCTCCACACCAATCAGAAACTATGGTTTACAGTATTGTTTTTAGAACTGATAATAGGTAATAATTTAGAATAGATTATTTAGATTCTAAAGACAGTGGATTGTTTTAGAGGAAATACAGCATGTGTCATGCTGGTTAGTAAGGTGGAGGTTGCTGGACGATTTTGGAGAGGATCAGGCTGTATGCCTTGATCTTGTATGTTTGTTAAGCCAAGCTAACTAGCTTAGCTAAACATGTTAGCTGAGCAGATGTGTTATGTTAAGCTTGCTAAGCTAAAACCCTTTCACTTAAAACATAAAATGATTGTTGTTTTTTTATTTTTATTTTTTTAAATATGTCTTTCATTCTGACACTCCATCAGCTTTCTGCTCTTTTACCTGAAGCTGTAATATCGTCTGCTCTGCTCTCCTTCCCGTCACACCACATGCTGTTCAACTTGCTCTTCCAGCCTTGATTAGGCTTGTTAAAAGGATTTGTTTAAAAGCTAGCCCATCAGGCTTTAGGGTAGGATGATGACACCAAGGTTCTACTAATGCTACATTTGGCTAAAACAGCAGTATAGACTTGCAATGTTGGCGCTGGACTCTTTTGTCTCGATCCAAACAGCTGTAGTGATATAGTATTTAAGCCCGGCAATGTTTCACACTCACACTGTGACTTCTCTGAACAGAAATGGCAGTCTCCAACTAGCTTAAATGACGAGTATGTGAAAAATAAATTTTTGTTTAAACATTACATGTATTGCATATCTGCGTGTTAGCACTGTTGTAATTGCTTCACAGCTGCGCAATATACACAAGTGACTTGGCTCCTCGGAGACACAATTACAACAATGTTTGCTTAATACACAAATCAATACTGCATGTATATATTTCAGCATTTAAGGTTCTTCCCCTTACACAGCATAATTTTAGCCATGCTAGTGAGATCACAGGGCTCCACAGATGCTGATGGTAGTCACTTGGTTGGTTCAAATGACAGCAAATGTGTGGCGACTCTAAAGAACTACAAAGCTCTTGTTATCTCCTCCTAATACAGTTTTCAAGACTATTGCTTTGCCGCTAAATGTGTCCAATAACATCGTCCCAATGATTGTCTTTGAAATTTAAATGTGACTAAATATTTTTAAGGATAAGCTTTACATATTTTGTGCATTAAAAAGCGGGCTTCCAATTATATCTATCTGTTCCTGTATCCTGTTATTATAGTACAATCACAAGCCTACCTTCCAGTCAATCCTAGTCCTAAGCTAATTATACCTTCTCTATAAACAGATATTTGGATATAAATATGCAAACTCTGTAGACTAATATTTTTGTGCTGTAAGGCACTTCATGATATTTATTTTGAAAGGTGCTATATATAATTTACAATCAGTTTATAATACCTGAAACATGATGCAGCATGTTATTTGAGGCAGCATGTATTAGTTTGCTTTAAAAAAATCCCAATAATAATAATAGTAATAATAATGCTAAAAAAATGCTAATTGTGTTTGCATTAGTAAGTGATGGGACCATCTTTTCTCACATGCCACTGTGAGCAGTTAAGGTTTTATCCCCATGTACATCCCATTTATAATTTGTTTGTTGCACAGCCATTGTTAAATGGCTGAATTTCATTTACAACTTCAAATGTGTGCCGTGGTGTTCATTTACCATCCAGAGACATTTTGCAACTATTTTTTGCATGGGAGGACTCATCTTTCTTATGTACGCTGCCATGAGTATTACTGGAAAATGAGGGCTAATTAAAAACTCATTCGGTTAGACCGCACTTCAGTATCTCAGTAAATGTCATGTCAGAATGTGTTTTTGTGCTGCATTTACGAGGACACTCAAAAATGGTTCAGTAATAGCAGCTTCTTGTTTAGCACAGTATGCAATCTCAGCATGAGTCTAACACACTTTAGATTTTCAAAGGACCAAGAAAAAAGAAGAAGAAGAAAAAAAAAAACAGCAACCAAACTATACCAACCGTTCATAGCAAGCCTTAACCACATATTTATAAATATCTTAGACATTCAGATCAGCAGATTCTTAGAAGTAGCTTTTTCTTTCATTTGGGTCTCTTGAGCAGCAAAACGAGACAAAAAATAATATATTTTTTAAAAATGAATGAAAAAGCACCTTCTGAAAAAGACGCAAAGCAAAAGATGCAAGCAGCGGGGGTCTAGTCAAGTCTTCCTGCAATGCCATGCTGGACATTTGTCAAATAGCCCTGTATGGCTGTGCAATTTTAATGTGCTGAATAGCGGGAGAAGGAATAATAAGAAACAGGAGCATGTCAATAACATTACGTTGCATTAAGTCATACGCTGTGCCACATGAATCCATCTTCTGCCACAGTCAGAGCCTTCATTTCACTCTAGGGTGGCCACACATACATTTTAATCAGGCATTTGGCTGGCCAAGCTGACAACTGCTCAACAACAGGAGCCGATAAGGTTGATGATGAATCATAGCACTACTAGTACAAGCTTTGGGCTTCTTTCTAAGGATTCCTTCCAGTTTCTGATTTTTTTTCTCCACTGTTTATGTGGCGATCCCCAAAAAGGGGATTACAGCTTCCTCTCGTCACGGTCCATTTTCTTCATGGGATAATTGTGAAAAGACTGCATTACTGCATGTAATAAATTGTAAATGAACAATGATATTTCATATTAATTCTGAGAAATACAGAGTTTGTGTTGTGGACCAAATGTGCAGTTATGCTGTGGTGAGACAGCCTTATCGGAGCTGTGTATCCTCTAACATTTCAACTTTTTCTGTAGATCCCCCAGGACCAGTGGGAGGAGGGATACTTTGTTGTGTTGGGGAGATTTGGTTCGGTTCATTTTTTTTATTCTTTGTTTGTTTAGCTTTGCTGTGTTTCACAGTGGCAGAGTCTGTCCTATCCTTGGCACTGTGTTCTGGAGGCAGAGCCACAGGGACGCTTGGAGCAATTTGTTTTAGAAAAGAAGCAATGAAGTCAACTCCCACATTATTGGGAGATAGAGACCAGCTTGTCTTCAAGTTCTCTTACATATTATCTGGAAAAACTGAAACACCTAGAACACTTGCATTTAGAACTTGTTTTGGCATTTCCCTAAAGACTTCTGTGAGATTCCCCCCAACTATCAAACAAATATCTTTCTGTCTGTAAAACTGTCTGCAGAAACAAAGTCCACAGGATGGCAACCCAGATACATTTTTAGTATTAACTTTTTATTATCATTTTTAGTAGCATATTAAGGATGCTTGCGGAAATTTGATTTAGAATTTATTGCAAGAATTCGAAAGTTGGACCATATTTTTACATTTTATTACTGGTTTAGTTATGGACTGCTGTGAAATCTGAGGAAGATATTTGTTATTATTAAGGATTAATTACTTACTGTGGACATACCTGTGGAGCTGTGTTTCTGGTGTTAGTGCTAACTGGTTAACATCCAATATGATGAATGAAGAAGGTGAATATAATACCTGGCCAACATCAAACTGCTTTCTAAGCATGTTAGCGTGTGTATAATGGCTTTTAACTCTTCTCATTAAAGTCTTGCATCAGCTGGCATGGATGAATTATCTTAACATTGACCAAACTCCATGAAACACATTTGTTACACTTCAATTTAAAAGTGAAATTGTTTTTGAGTTTTACAGCCATAAAATGTGTTCAAACGTGCACAGAAATTCAACCCGTTGAATAATTTGACAATTTCAATTCAAGGCCTCAGTCACACAAGCCTAGATACTCATCAACTACCCCCTGGAAAAATGTGTATTTCCCTGTCAGTTGGTGAATGTTTGCTTGTCACATAAAAGGTACTGCGCACAAAAACATCCTTGTGATTGCTTTGGTCCCAAGCAGATTGCTGGGGTGCCTATTGTTGGATTGAAAATGGCAACTTGTCTACATAGATTTGCTAACTAACCAGTGAGCTGTAATGAATCTTGAACAAACTGCAACACAATTTGATAATGGAAATTGTGTTGTGCTAATCTTCAAAGTAAAGGTTGTGCCTTACGTTGAAACCAAAATGTTTTAGAAGGTGAGCAGTGTGTGTTTCTGATTTGTGCTGGACTGTTAGCGGTTCGTAGTTGGCAAGAGTTTGGAGACAAGCCTGCGTCTTCCATACAAACTAAGGCTGACCATGACAAACAGCTAGCAACCAAAACAATTGCAAGGTTTTCAGTACAACTAGCAACTTCAACTAGCTCGTTTTGGCCAATGTCACCTAGCAACAGCAAAGAATTTTAGATTTGGGGGATACACATTTTTTTCTTAGCAACCAGTGGTTACCGTGGAGTTACTGACCGGTCTTTACTCCATGTGTGATTGGGGCTTACATATGAATGTGTCAGATCTAAGTTGTAACTTACGCTTTAACCCCTTTAAATTTATGCTGCAAGCTTCTATGCAACCTGAAATGCACCTCCTGAGAAATGTAACTATACGTCTGGTCGACGGATACCACAACAAATTAAATGGTGTGGAAAGTTGCACTGTAGGAATAAAAAGAGCTTGCAGTTAGTATGTAAGTTGGTTTGCCACAGTCTAAGTGGGAAGTCTAAATCAAGCTTTAGTCATCAGTTTTAGCAACCTCCAGCAAACACTTGAAGTCCTTGAAGCTGCTCAAGGACTACTCATTTTATCCTAGCGACCAGTGGTTGCCAAGCAATTCCTGACCAGTTTATAGGCCTGTTTCAAAGTTTTAAAGGTATATAATCCAACAGTTAAGATCAGTGTCAGCAGCTCAAAAATATACATTTAAATAAAACATGAAATATTTTTCTCTGTCCTATTTAGCTTCATAATGTGAGTAAGGAACTGTTTCGTTTTAACCTCAGTTTAAAATTAGAAGATTCATCGTCATACCAAGAAGTAGTATACTTTACACGGCAAGACAACAACATAAAACAGATATTAATTCAGTTTCCTGACAGCTACAGCTGTGGCGGCAAGAGCAAGACCCCTGTTTGATGAAACATAGTCAATTAATGAGCTCCATCGACTCAAAATAGACCAACAACAGAGAATCGCAGCGTCAAATCAGCCACAGTCTCTGAACTTGTTGACTTCGCACATGGTAACTCGGTGGCACAGTGATTCACAACATTGCATAAGACAGATCTAAACAGTCTGTCCAGCGTCTTGCGATGGAAGAGTTCCAAAAGAGGAAGCAGGAAGAAGGCAGTGAGTAGCATTAAGATGCGCATAGATGCAAATACACATACAGCAGTTCAGACATCATTATCCGACATCAGGCATTAAAGATAGAATAGATGCAAGAGGTATGTTAAGTAAGAAGGCATGAAAGAGAAGAAGAGCAAGTGTGTGTGTGTGTGTGTGTGTGTATGTGTTTCGATGGGGAAAGGGCGCTTCATCTCACTGCAAAACATTTCAGACAGTGAATTTTGTTGGCATGCCTTTCTGAGCAAAGGCATCTTGTGTTAATTTATCTTTCTGCACATCTCTAATCACGTCTCCTGTCTTCTTCGTAGAGTTGTATTTATAGATATAACAAATTGTATACCAATAACGCCTGGTAACTGGCTGCATGCACACACAAAAAGACACACAGACAATATAGGTGGACATGGGTAATGATGGGTGCTGTTCTTAATTACGTCGATAAAGTAGTTGAAATAATTGGCCACTTTGATGTGGTACTTAATTTGACATTTATTGGAGTACAGTACTTTTACTTTGACCCTATATTTGACAAGTGAACCATCAAATGCATCTGCCTGGGCAAATACCAAATTTGTGTTACTTTTCCAAGTGGGTTAGCTAATTCTGCATTCGTTTATCAGTGACCTGCCAGCTCCTTGGAAGCAGTCGCAGTAGTTTTGCAAAGCATTTTTCACACTCTGTTTCTGACATTTTGGACAGAAGTAGCACTTCTGCCAAAATAATTTGGCCTGTTTCAGCAGAAAATATGTCAGGAGATGTTTTAAGCTTGTTTTCACTCGTTTGGAATATAATTTTTTGGTGTCAGCAAAACACACAAAAATGTGAAACAAAAGAAGAAGAATTAAATTATGAAAAGGTTAAACTATTAAACTGAAGAATGTCCGTGAATGCTGCACTGGTAGGGGTGTGTTGTTTCAGGTATCACCAGTGAGAAGATTAATTCCAGGAATTTGTTTGAGTAACGGATCCATGTGTCTGAACCCTTACCCATTGCTAAAACACTACGGCTCTGTCTAATTCCCAGAGACAACGTTTTGTTACATCAATTAATTTTTGAATATCTGTCTTCTTATATAAATATATTAATTAAAGTGCAGCATAATACTACTTAATCAACGTTTGAAGGTACTGAACACATGCAAACCTATATCCATAGACATATTATTCAAATAGCACATGTAAGAGTATAGCAAGCTAAATATTATATGCACACAGCCGTGTTCTCAGTGTGTTTGACCATGGCCACCGCAGGTACCTGCATGTGGATGAATCCTGATAGATCCCCATTACCCTGGGTGTGACCCCTCGCCGCTCAGTTCATTAAGCTAGCCACCCAAGTGTTCGCGACTCAAGTCCAGATTTAATCACAACTTCCATCCTCTTGCCAATCACAATTAGATCCCGATAAGCCTCTCCAAGATGGCATCCGAGGGCCTCCACACACAGACAAAGGTTAATTTGCGAGCAGCAAGGGCCCAGCTACAAGGCCAAAGGTCGCCTGATTGAATACATGGAAGGATATGTCTGTGTGTAAGACAGTGGGGCTTGGCAGCAATTACAAAGTTCATCAGTATTCATGCGTTTTATTCATGGGTAATGGGAACATTACCTTCAAAGAGGTGCACTGATTGGATGTGGCCCTTAATGGGAAATAGCTCATGGGTAGTCTTTAGGTGGCTGAAATTTAAAAGTAATTTCTCCACCATCGTCTTTTAAAGTCAGCCCCATTACAGTGTCCCTCTGCTGGCTTGTGAGCGGTTCCAGTGGAGATGTCGAGGGCTAAGGATCTCAGGCCTGTCAAACCTTAATGAACGCAAATCGCTTTCACAGTGAAAGAGACAAAATGGTATTCCTGCTGATGTGGTTAAAATCAGTTAAAGGAAAGTAGATTTTTCATCTAGCCCTTTCACATCTCCAATCTGTTTATTCAAGTTAGACACCTCAACGCCTCTTAGAAAAAGAAAGTTGAATTCGTGAGCAATTAAAAGGACATCAAGAGGTGCACACTTTCACCAAGGCCGGTGCTCTGTCTTGTAAATGTAAATAGAAGAACCTGGATGTGCTCCATCATTGAACCTTGCTCTTACTCCTCTCTAGCTTTTATTAAACCCAGCACTGAAATCACACCTGCCTGTACTTCAGCAGGGGAATAAAGCATCTACTTTCCAGGATACAACCGGTACAGCACAATGAGTCTTACTTTTCTGAGGTTAAATGATCTTAGCATGCATATTAATGTGTCTAGAGCCTTTGCTAAAGATAAGGACATTTCAGGATGTGCATTGGTTGTTCTCATAAGACCTGACACTACAAATTAGCTATTGTTAACCTGCTGCCCTGTCAGCTGAGCTACCAAGGATTTAAAAAAAGTTCTACACTGCTGAACATACAACATAACACAAATTTAACAGAAGAGACAGAGTCATTTATTTTGCCCTGTTTATGATTTCATCTTTCTGACCTCGTGTCCTGTGGTGCAATGTCATTTCCAGGCCAGCTGGCAGCGGGGACTTGTGAGATTGTGACGCTGGACAGGGACAGCAGCCAACCACGGCGGACCATCGCCAGGCAGACGGCCCGCTGTGCCTGTAAGAAGGGCCAGATCGCTGGAACTACAAGAGCTAGACCTGCCTGTGTGGACGGTAAGAGAGAGGGGCAGGGGTAGATTCTGACTTAGCTTTGCTGTCATTAAGAGTGAAAACTACTCAGACATGAACACGATTTTCCTCGGGGTTGTTTGGCTTTTACATTGAATTGTGTTTGCCTTGAAGCATGTAAAGAAAATTGAATGTAAAATTAAGCCACATCCAAGCGTAGAAAACTGCATCAACAGTCTCGGGGCAGCTAGATTTTCGCTGTTTTTTAGTTAGGGCTTAAGGTGGATAAACCTACAGTGTGGAGCAAAGTGGATCACAGGGCTTTCTTTATGTTAGTAAAACCTGCACTAAATCTTTTTTTCTGTTTCATCTTTAAAAAAAAAAAAAGAAGAAGAAGAAGAAGAAGCTCCAGGGGTGTTTCTAAATCCCTCACCAACAGATGGACTTATTTTTCATGGAAGAGTGGCACTTCCTGTGCAATAATGTCAGTTTTAGTCCAACCAGAGTTCTTATTGTTATTGATATTATTAATAGAGAAGAAAAGCAACATTTGTCATTTGGAAGCAAAAATGAAAGCTGCTTTAAGCTCTCTAAATTTAAGTGTGTGCTTAATTTCTCAGGATGCTTTATCCTAATAATAAGATCCAAAATAATAAGACTGTCATCTTTAGATCAAGCAATTTGAAGTCGACATCTGTGGTTATCTGCTGATATGAGCTGCAATTTCAAAATAAAGAGAACATTTTATACAGTTGCACAAGATAAAGCCAAACTCTGGAAAATGCCCCGAGTGGAGGCTATTTAGTGGTCATGTAAATTTCTGTCACTCTACGGTGATGCAAAAATCTAAATACACTGAAATGTTCTGGGAGAGTGTAATACGTGCAGACATCTTGCAGATGAAGGAATTCTTAATGTTGACTGTCAGAGACTTAGAGACAGTTATTCTAAACAAATACAAGTAGCTACATGATATAAGCAGAACCGATATTAGCTATTTGACAAGCAATTTGCAATAGCTGATTAATAAAAATATAAAAAGATGTTAGAAACATTGGTTAACAATGTTACAAGTGTTGATTTTGCATATTTTGTCTGCCAGAAGATCCTCTGCAACTTTCATGTTGACATCAAATGTGAACTGCATTGTTAAATCATCTTAGTAAGGACCCATAAATAACTATGCATACAAATGTTGGAGAAATGTTTTAATATTTTGTGTTTCTGAAGAAAAGAAGTTTGGCCCATACATCAGATTTTTACATCACCAGATATTGGTCCTTACAATCCTATATAGTCGGGCAGTAGTTTCCTTATCCAGTTGAGTAAAAAGCCAACTGTGTTTCATTGAGCTTAGTAGCATAGAAATAGCAAAGTCAGCTGCAGCAATTACACGAAGAAAAAGGCTAACATTCATATTTCAAGTGGGAAGTCATTACTGTAAGCATTGTTATTAAAAATCTTGACATAAATGAACTTTTTATTACTGAGATACAACACATAATCTCTGCATTTCCTGAATAAAAGATTAAGAATCCTCACCTTCTTGCAAAAAGCTCTCCAAAATATCAGCACAACTAAACTAAAACATCCCCTAAATGCTAAGTGCTCACAATGTGTTTTCAGATGGTAAATGCATAGTTTTCAATGGACAGCCAAAAGGGAGAGAAATGATCATTACAAAGAAAAGAAACTTAATGGTTGTTTACAGTAGAAAAGGGCTCATTAGTTGTTGCCCAGACATCTTCGCATACATTTATTTAACGAGGGGAAGCTCGAGCTTGGTCATCTCGAAGCTTTTTCTCGTTATCACCATTCTGGCTCCATTACATCTCAAAGAATTTTAAGAAATGAGGTATCTTCGCTGCAGCCCCATGGCCTTTTACTCTCTCTCATGATGTGGCCTCTACACATTGAGGGAGGGGAGGTTGTGTGCTCAGGTGAAGGCAGAACAAATGGCTCTATTATCAAGAAAGACCTGCAGTGAACTGTAACTGTGGATGTCTTGTTTTGCCTGTTTTTCAACTGTGCCTTCACAGTTGTATGCCTGGTTAGAGGAGCTACATATCCTCAGTGCTCTGTTTGACTGTTTTTTACCTGCTGATCTCATGAAGAGACGGCTTTGAACCGTGTTTAAATGGACTGAACGTTAATACCAATTTGTTCAGCAGACAGGAGTCAACATGACATTCGAAATCTGGTCTTTCTCCAAAATCATTTTCTTCCTGTGGCTAAACTGCTTCACACTGAGCTGCGCGTGTTTCGTTTCAAGGAAGTTCCGATCTTATTGACATAACCGCTCGCGCTGTGGAGGCACTTCACTTTTGCCATTAAATAAGCGGTATGCATGTTTCATAAATCCTCAGTATCTTGATAACATCAGGAAGTATTTGTCACAACGTGGACTCCATGGCGCACCGTGGCATTTTGTGTAGGCTAGATATGACTCTTATTGAAGAGAGCTTAAGCTTATCAGCTTGCCTCAAGAGACCCGTGGAGGTGGATGCCAGGTATAACCAACTACTGAAAAAAAAAAAAAAAAGAAGACCGATAGTGTGCATATGCGCTACATACATTAACAGGGCACACTGCGGCATGGAACTTTTTCCTTTTCAAAGCACATTTCAATTCGAAGTGCTCAACACAAAGCACGAAGAAGCTGTTTTGACCATTGTTTTTAGGTGTGTAATTACTTATCCTATATGCATAATTTATTTAACCATTAAGCAATTAAGTACTCTGTTGAAAGCTCTAGGCTTTACTGCATTTTTGCTTTTGCAACTAAAATAAACTAGAATTCCTACCTATGTAAAGTGTGATGATTTTCCCCTCAGTCTTCCTGTTTCTTCTTCATACTATAGCTATAGATGTAAAAATTCTGCAATCAGTGTTATGTACTGTAGACTCAGAACTATCCTCCTCCCCAAATTAGAGAGGATAGGCCTGCAGTAAATGTAACAACTTATAGTAAATCCACAAAAGCAAGGTATGTATCTGTATGCACTGCATGTAGGTTTAGTGGTTCATTTTGCAGGTAAACAGCATATACCCACATCTGTGCAGGAGGATTTTACTATGATCTTAAAATAATAAAATTAACACATAGCTGATGATTTTGCATGCAATATGTGGCAATTGCTGCACACAGGGGACTTTGCAGGCAGTGCCTTCTGCCAGCCATTATAAAGCTTTATACAACATAATAAAACAGCAATAATCCCTAAATCCCCTAAATAACCTCAGATTTGAAATCTTCTGCTAACTAAAATAAAAGCATCAAGCATTTTAAACGCATGATGGTGCGTTTTTGTATTTGGTTAAAGGTGTGTGTACATGCACGTGTGACTGAATTGAATGTTTGGTTTCGAGCATGCCCGTACGCAGATGCACATCTGTGTACATATTTTTCTGTCAGATAGTGATTTATCAGTTTCCTTCCATAATGTCACGTTGTTTCCTGTCAAAAAACTGACAGCCATACACAGACACACAAGCACTCAAGCACACACAAACACACACTTCTTTATTGCTGTTCATATTACAAAATCTCACAGCTTGATATTATTGCCATGCAAATTTGAGGCGCTTGTCTCCACAAATGCAATCTTATTTGTTTTATATTCAGACTCACACTCGGCTCACTTTGGGAACATTGAAAAAGAGAGCGGGTGGAGGGTGACGGGTGGGGAGGGATGCTGACAGAACAGACCACAAATGCCACAAATGGGATTTCAATCAGTTTTAATCTACTTGAGTCCTTGAGGTCTGCGCTCTGTTGTAATATGCCTTTGCCTTGGCTGACACGATCGGTGTCCTTCATGCTTCAGACTCTGTTCACATCGGTCATTCCATGCATACAGGATAATCCATAGCTCCGTCAACAGCCTCAGACTGTTTCTGTTTCTCGGACGGGACCTGGAAGATGAAAAAAAAAAAGACAGGGAAAGCTGTAGTGGCATTGATCCTGAAGAGCCATCCTCTGTTGTTGTGCATTTCCCATCTTCCACTTGCTCTGTGTGTTTATTGCTTTGAGGAGGTGAAAGTAGGAGATAAGCCGTCAACATGATAAGCTTTCTGTTGTCGCGCTGTTTGATGCACGAGTCAGTAAGGGAACGTGCTTTGAGAAAATAAAACAAAACCCTGCAGAATTACATATGTGGCATAAAATGCTGTCTTTCTCTGACCCTTTCCATTTCACATTTTGTTCTTTCCCTCTTCTTTTCCTCTTTGCTTTTTTTTTTTTTCAATTGTCTCTGTCACGCACTGCAATAGTGTCTTTCTTCAATGGCTCTGGCTATTTGAGGCCTGAATCACACCCTAGTGTTGCATAAGTACACCCTTTAGTAGCTACAATTTCATGCTCTTGAGCCTTTTTACATCTGTGCTTGATGATTTTTAAGAGAGCTGATAATAATTCTTTTTATGAGGCTGAGAGACCAAGAGATACTATTAGAGAGAAACAATGTTACCTACCCAGACTTGCTGCAGGCGTGAGGGGGCTACAGAGTGAGCCAGAGACTTGGAGGAGCTTGTTACAGGTGGAGTGTGGTGGTGGTAACAGTGGTAGCTCAGCAGGGAGCCCCTGCCTCAGGTGAATGTGCTTGTGTTTGATTTTGTTTGGCTGAAATGAGGACATTGATTCAATTCAAGCATATACTGTTATGTCCAACAATAAATGTGCAAACCTCTTTCGGAAACCTATTTAGCCTGGAATTGCAGAAACAGTGAGTGACATGATCGAGCTGTGTGCTAACATCATGGCTAGACCAAACGTCAGTCCTCTTTGATATAAGCTGACATTTTTTCCCCAATCTTTTCAGACTAGAATGAGCATGTCCCACTAACCAGTACAAGAAAAACTTCAAAATTTCTGTCCTTATTTCTATATAACTACATCATCGTTGAGTTTCACAAGCCATTTTACATTCCACCCTGATTTTATAAGTTGCTTGACATTAGTGTGAGTGAAGTCTTATGTCTCTTAGGAGTGAGTAGTTTTAATTTAATGGTCAAAAATGTATTAGAACACAACAAGAAACACTTTTTAAAATCTACTTTTTCAGGTTCCAGTGTATTGGCGACAGGGTTGTTCAACAACACAGCGCACAACTAAAATATTTCATAAAAAGTGCACTTTTGATGAATGACCTGGAATAATATTTTTTTTTTTGGTGGTTTTGTATTTCAGAATATTTTATTAATCCCAGAGTATTTTTTTAAATTACCTGTAACATTCACTTTTTTTTAATGTTACCAATTTCTACTTACTTACTGTAATTGTTAAATTCACATAATGGATTTAATGTAAACTGTGACTCGACTGTGGACATATTACCTTGCTATATATAGTTAAAGAGCAACATTACTTTGCACACTGGTCAGATGTCTCCACTGTTTTATAAAGATGCACTAATTTTCTTGACTCATTCCGATTTCCAGTTTTTTCAGTATTGCCTTGGAAATACTGGTTTTTGCAGATTCCAAGAACTGTAACTGGCAGCATTTACAAGTAAAAATAACCTTTTCTTTCATGAAAAATTGTATTTTCTTAATAAAAGAAATTATGAAACTCTGCAAAGACTGCAGGATTTTCTGTCAACTGAAAATAAAGCACTCTGCCGATTGAAAGAGGTACGGATAATAAAAGGATGCTATGTGCTTCACTGTTTTTACCTCAAAAATCAAAAGCAGGTGGAAAAGATTTATATGACAAAATAAATGTCATTTACTCACATTTTTCCCAGTCTGTTTATTAATTCCAGTCACTGAATTTTAACTCATCTGAGCTTTTGCTAATACCGAGGCTGCTGGCTTCTGGCTGGCTTCGAATTCTGGATAGTGTTAATGGTAGTGTTAGGATAGAGTCCGTTTTTTTTCCAGATTGATTAAAGACACATTTTTTTAAACATTATTGAATGTTCTAATTAACTTTATATATATATGTTATATTAAGAAATGTAAATGTGTTAAGACAGATTAAACTACAATCATTTTTTTAAAAATACTGTTCCTATTTTTTTGTACTACTGTTTTTAATCTAAATAAATACTTTTTCCACCACTTCTAAAATACAGGTTGCATTGTCATTTCACTAAGCTGCATTGCAAGCTTCAAAAATGACTCTTCCCACTAGACTCACTTCCCCGGGTAGCTTGCATATGAGGAATTGTTCCAGTGAATCAGTCAGTGATAGAGACAACAGTATGCGTCAGACTCAGTCTCTGGGCTATTAAATAGTACCACAGCTCCAATCATACTGCATCAGCACACTGGTTTGATTTGATCCAGAGAGGAAAGGAGGGAATCACAGTCTGTTGGGAAAACATGTCATGTCATCTCCTGTAGCCAGTTAGCAAGCTAGCCACTACCACAGTACTGTCTAGGGGCACAGAGACTGGAATGGTCCAGCAGTGCAATTGTAATATCACTCTTTCTATTTTTCCCTTTTTTAAAATTTTCTGTTTCTGATGTGCACAAGTATAGCAACGACTGAACACCATGGGCTGCAGTCTTGTCAAAGGGAGAGGAGTGAAAAAGGGCAGGCAGATGGGGACTGCAGCCTGGGGTGGGATGCTTCTCCTTGGGTGTGCTGGCTTAGAGGCTGTAGCCTACTAACTGCAGTGGGACACAAACTGCATGATTCTTTTTATGTACCAATAATACCCAGTACAAGCAAACCCTCCAGTCTGCTTCCCGTTTGCTTCCTGGATTTTCTTATTGACAGTATTGGTGCTATTAACAAAATGTATTTTTCTTTTGCAGAAATCTCCCATTTATCATCCAATATGCACTAAAATATTAACTTCAAATAACAATACTATAGTAATGGATATACAGAATCCTCTGACACTTTCATTTTATATTAAAAAAGAAATGAGAAAAACAGTACATCCACATTGTATATTTTCATTTTGGCATCAGTCTTTTGTATACTGAGCCACTCTCCGTGTATGTATCATATGTGGTGTGAATCCATTGTGAAGGACCCATTAGCATCTCGTGGCCTGTAATACTGGAAAATGCATTCACCAAACAACAACTACTGAAAAAGATACAACTGAATAATGAAAAACGGAGAAAATAAAAGCGAACGTGAGAAAAATGGCAAAGGAACACAAATGGCCACATCTGACTGATTTCTGAGTTTTATACTGAAGGTAAAACTGCAAGTGTTACTTACATCAGCTGCTACAGTTTTATTTTCTGCAATAATGAGGCACTTTGACACTGACCATTGTTGTGAATTCTATATTCTCACTGCTTTTTTTGTTCATGGGACAGGAACTCTAAGAAACTCAGAATGAAAAGTATTGAGTGAGAGTTAAAAATAGCAGCATCTTTCTTCCCCAACACTCTTCAAACATTATCCAAGCAAGTTGCTCCAACTGTCAAGCCATCGGTTTTGCAGGCTATAAAAGAGAACGAGAACAAAAAAATTCCCAAATGAGCATTGTCCTTTTTTTTTTTTGTTTTGTTTAATACTTTCCTCCTGTTTTTCCCGTTTCTTGGGCACTCTGAATTTTTGGAAAATATTACTGCGGAGCTCTCTTCCCCCAAGAGCGACTGCTATCAAAACAGCTTCTTTGTGAGTTTATGCACGCGCACACACACACATCATGAACTGGTTTGTGTTTTGCAGTATGACAAGCAGAAATATAATACAAAGAAAGCTTGTGTTTTCCCCCGTGGGGTGAAAAAGCTGACGAGTGGCGAACATTAGCATAAAAATAATGCAAAGTGTTGAGCTCTGGCTTTCATTCTGTGGCATAGTTACAGTAAGTTTCCCATCTATTAACCTTGCATTATGTCGCTTTGTAGCCTCTTCCCTGTTGAATTGCCCAATAAGGCGCATTCATTTTTCACAGTTATTTAAAAAATGTCCTGGTTTTGTATTTCTTAATAAATGATGACACACTCACATATTATGAATGTGTGATATGATCGTGTACATTAGCAGTATTTTTAAAATAAAAACCTTTTAAGCAGACAGAATGTCTTTGTTAGCTTTTTATGGAATCATAAAAGGGTCACATGTTATTATAAAAGTCATTTTTACATGAATCAACATAAAATTCGTGTAATGTCATTTCAAAATTCTTGCCACATTTACAGCAAAGCCTTTAAACTTTTGCATAAACAGATGTGTAGTTTGTTTTTGTTATTATTGCAGATGATGGATATTAATGCAGCCAAACATAAAAAAGTAGTCCACTGGATGTGTGTGCGTGGGCATGTATAATTACATCGATTGCATATCTTCAATATCCCAGATGATATAGCTTATGCTGATGCCATAATGCATTCTTGCAAGCCATTACGGTCTCTCCTGATGAAGCTGCATTATCCATGTATCCCTTCTGCCCAGAACCCATTGCACTCTGCGTTCATAAATCTACACCTTCAGTGTGATCAAGTGGACCCAGGTGTTCCAAGGTTCTGAGATGTTGATAACGTCAGGCATTATTGATGCCCTATTGTTGGACACCATGGGCTGCAGTCTCTGTGTTTTATTATAATTAATCCAGGTCAAAAGAAAGAAGACAGTGAAGATTGGTTTAAAATGCTTGATAAGCATGTACGTGTGAAATGAAAGGTAGCCACATTAAAAATGTAACTCGCAATCACCTAAAACCATCCATAATTTCAACTCTTTTTTTTCCTCGTCTCGTGGCATTTTTGACGCAGAAATCTTATGTTACCCAAGCAACAGTGAGTCACCATTAATTTTGGTTCAGGATGAGGGGAGAAAAAAATAATTCTTGTTAAGGTCTATGCTGATTTGATGCCAAATCATTCAGCTGAAGATCAACTCTGCGCTAAGTGTTCATGAAGAGGGATGTTGGCTTGGTGGATTGCCTTCATGTGCTCTGTCTGGCTTTCAAATGAGCCATCAGGCTCTTGTGTTGAAGTATTACAGAGCTCTTCATAAAGCGAATTCTTAGCAAGGCCAGCACACCAATCACTTGGTGAGCCCATCAGAGTCATCCTAACATCTCAGCCTCATAAATCCTCAAGAGCTAATATGTCTCAGCCTCCGCTGTAACTCACTCCCACCTTGTCTTTTACATCCTCTGAGAACACACACATGGAACACAGACTAACACAGACCTCACATACAGTAACTTCACTTATATGTATAAAAGCACACAGATGCATGGATTAATACAGTCTGCTTCTGCTCTTTTGCCGCCATTTTCAGTCTAATTTTTCTTTACACCTTGAGCCCTGACGCTACTCATAACACCAAAGGATGGCGAGGACACTGATGTATTCTTTTGGCTGCACACAACATGGTGTGCCTTCCTAAACGCTCGCCGCCTCTCCTTCACATCTCCCACAAGTCTGTGCACGGGCACCATCGTGGTTGATGGCCCGTGCTCTCACCATCTCCACCTCACTGGGCTAATTGGAAGAGAAAAGTTCCCCCCCGCTGTGAACGCATGTCCAAGGGGCTATGCCTGCTCAGGCTATGAACAATTAATAAATAATTACTGCTTCTACAGACCCTCTTGGGGCACATGCCACATTTACAGGATGGTGAGGGTGTTAAAACGAGTCTGTAGTCTTAACTACTGCTGAAACACTGTGAATAATGGTTAAGCACCTATGTTTGGGGGTTTTTCCCATGATTTTGCATGTGATGGGCCTCTCAGGAACACTGTTAAAAACAGAGTATGAGACGTTCATCATTTGTTTTATATTTTTTATAATGCAACCTTGAACAAAGTATGAAATATGAGATCTAATAATGTATTAGCTGTAAAAAATGTCAAAAATATATAAATACGATAAAAAGATGCATCACAAATTTGAAAATGCTTTGACGTTTATATGACTATAGATCTTTATTAGCAACATCAAACTGTCAAAACATATACATATATTTTACTGCAATTTAAAAAAATAATAAAAATTTTAGGCCATGAGACAAATTGAAAAAACTCAGAGTTAACAACTCTAACATTTTCTTTTCACATCATACTTGGTTCTTAAATTCTGCTCTATTCCTGCACAAGGTCTGAGTCTCAGTAACCAAAGATCTTTGGCTTCTGGATAGAATAAACAAGTATAGCATGTCTTTAAGTGATAAGATTTTTCTTGCTATATGCATACATAACATGTTTTCATGAGATATTTTGTATGGATATGGATTTTGTAAATATGAAATTTTGATCTGTCCATTCTCTTCTATTTAGCCAATTCAGGGTCATGGGGGATGAGCTCATGATAATGTATTATAAACCAGTGTTTCCCAATCTTTTGGAGCCACAGCACATATTTCACATTAGAAAAATCACATGGCACAGCACCAAACAAAAATGTCACAAAAAGCATACTGATAACTTTTCCCCGCGCATCAGGCAGAGCGGAATTAGCTCAGTTTGTCCACGGTATACCTTTTTTGCTTTCTTCTGACGAATGCTAGGGCCTTCATCTGGGTCGGAATTTTCTCCAGGACTCAGGTCAGATTGACTAATTTTCCTTGTCTCACTCACAGCATGACTATTATTTAATTTCTTCTTAGTCTTCTGTTTTACTGGCAGTTGGCAACCCATTTAATTAGAGCAGATAGTTGTACTGCCCTCTAGTGGAAGAGAATGTAATTGGTCTGCCCGTTACTCACGTCGGTCGCTTAGAGTACTAATCAGGTGGAACCAGATAATCTTCCACACCTGATCATTTCTCACGGCACACCTACGTGCTGCGGCACAGCGGTTGGGAAACACTCCTATAAACTAACAAGATAGGAACTGGGATTCTTTAGAAGTTGCCTCAAGAGAAAAATGTAATAAATTCAGTGTACTTAATTTTCCTAAATCTACATGGGTTAAAAAGGTGTTTAGTTATTTACCTGAAACCGTCTCAGGGAGAAAAACAAACCACTTTGTCATCTACGAGCATTTTAGACATCATCAAGAACTCCAGCAAATGCCACAATCTCTCATAAGCAGATGTTAATTTCCCCCCCGCTTTTTGGCAAACATTAAGATGCACTATGTAAAAAGACAGCTTGTTCTTCAGTAATTCTCTTGCTGGATTGTAAAGCGTCTTTTCCTGCCAGTTCTCGACGGAAGCTCAGACGAGGTAGGGCCGGTCAGCCTTTCGCGTCCCCCATGCTATTTGATTTCTGTTGACGGAGAAGGACTGCTAAGAAGGGATGCAACTGTTCACTCACTCATTCACTCCCTCAGTCACTCACAGCTCTCACTCAGCACACACGAGCCCATCTGGCACTGAGAGAGAAAGCGCTTTTCCCTTTTTAACCCCCATTACTCATGAGGTGCTGATTCCATATGACGGGTGTCAGAGCCCTGCAGTGTACATCTCCTCCTCCCTCCTGCAGCCACTTATCTTCCTTTCAGCTCTACCTTGTGATTACAGTTATTATTTTTTTTTATTCTTTTCTTTTTAAGAGCCAAAAGGAAAAGGGTGATTGTCTTCCTGGATGAATGGATGGTTGGGCAGATGGATGAGCGGATGGATGGACACAACCTGATAGACCGGCAACATGATATTACAGCTCCACCAGAGAGTCAAGGATCTGTGCTAGCTTTGACTGTCAGGGACGTGAGGGGAAAGCCAATGGAAGAAGAAAAACAGGAGGTCATGTGTAACAGCCTGTATTCCTACAGTGTCAAAACACAAACAACCACAGAGGGAAAGCAAATACCCTCTGCCTTATATAATATTATTAAACTCGTGTGGGTAATTTTTGTCTCTCACAGGCTTTACTGATGGACAAAAACAACATGAACCAAATTCGGTTTATGCTCAAATGAGGGGACTGTGACTATGCGGCCTGTACATGATTGGGAAGTGGTGTGTTTGTGTGTATGAGATGCTGCAGCAGGAAGCAATTTGGTGGTCAGTGGATGTTAATATAACACGGTTGTGATTGTTCTTTATCTTCCTCATTAAAGCAGTGAAGGAACAGCTGCACGAGTACACTGGGCAACTAAAGAAAGGAGGCACTCTATTGTGACTGAAATGATAAAATGCATAATTAGGTAGTCAATGTTGTGTTCCATCTCACTCTCTCTTCCCCCTCTTTCCCTTGCTCTGTCTCATGCTGATAGGTGAAACTGTGTGTTTCCTCTCCATTTTCAGAAATGATGTTGTTCATTAATGCAATGCAATTTCGGGGAGGGCCCTCGCTCTTCCTCGCCGCCGCGTTTTGTCTTTGGTAATTTACCTTTATTGGCTGGCTTAGCAATTTCATCTGAACACGGGTTCATTTAATAATGTATGCGTCTCGTTGTGTACCGTTTCAAACCCACCTGTAATTGCTGTGCAGCTGGGTGCACTCTGCTGGATGGGTGCACAAGCTGAATGCAAGGACTCGGTATGGAAGGCATGAAGACAATGACTTACTGTTACTAGAAAAGCAAACAGTTTCCACATGCATAGTTTTCTTCCCTTTTAAACCATGTTTGAAATTTCTGAGCATTTAATCTACTTCTTTACCAAGAGTCGGATAAGAAGACCATCTTATGCCGGCAAGGTTAATATGGTCTCAGCAGCCGGTTAGCTTAGCTTAAGACAAAGGGGATAAAAGCGACACAGCTAGTCTAGATCTGTGTAAAGCGAACAAAATCTGCCCATCAGCACTTCTTAAGCTCACTAATTAACATATGGTGTTTGTTTAATCTTAACACTCTGTTTTGCATTGGGGTTTTGTGCCCCGAATACTTTTTGGTGGGGACCATTAACTTGTTGGAGTCCCTGCTGGATACTTGGCTGGCCAAAACAGAAATATTAGCATATTAAGAACATTGCTTGTTTTTGTTACAATGGGAGTTAGGCCCTTTGGGGTAGCATTGTTTGTATAAAAACAGTTTAAATCACACCAAAATCATCTTAGTTATCTATGATAATATTTTCACAACATTTGTAATCAGTTGCCTATATTCCATGTATCCAATTAAAGTTCAATACAAGTTAAAAGACCCCAAATTGTTAGACAACAGCACTATTTGGTTCTTATTTTTTGGTTTGTTTAAATTAGATCAGGGGTGTCCATCTCCAGGCCTCACAGGCCGGTGTCCTGCAGGTTTTAGATGTGTCCTTGATCCAACACAGCTGATTTAAATGGCTAAATTACCTCCTCAACATGTGTTGAAGTTCTCTAATCATTTGATTCAGGTGTGTTGACCCAGGGTGATATCTAAAGCCTGTAGGACACTGGCCCTTGAGGCCTGGAGCTCCCCACCCCTGGTCTAGGAAAAAGGTTTTTGGGGGCGATGGCAGTAGAAGCAAATCTACAGGAAGTCTGCTTCATGGTCTCAGCTCTAGGCAGTCACATTGGTTAATTTTCCAGAAACATGGCAGAATTTTTTTAAACCACATACATTGTCTTCTGGACATCACCTCGTGAGTTGCTATTTAATGGACATATATGTCATGTTAGCTATATATGTCATGTTGGGAGGGGACCAGAAAAAAACTAGTACAGTATTGTTTTAGAAAATGTATTCCCCCTTTCAGCGTTAAATATTAGATGATAGGATGATATTAGGATTTTTATAACATGGTAAATGGACTGGTTCTTATATAGCGGTTTTCTACTCTTCTGAGCACTCAAAGCGCTTTACACAACTTGTGCATTCTCCCATTTACACCCATTCGCACAAGCACATTGTTCTAAGTGCTTTCTAAGTAACATTCACACACATTCATACTCCGATGGATGCATCGGACAGCAATTTGGGGTTAATATCTTGCCCAAGGATATTTGGCATGCAGACTAGGGGAAGCCAGGAATCGAACCACCAACCTTCCAATCAGTAGATGACCTGCCCTACTGCCTGAGCTACAGCCACCCCATGGGTAGAGATAATTGCTGATTTACACCTCAGATATTCTCATTCATTTCAGTGATATTGATATTGGAAAATAGCTAATATCAGCCCGCTGATAAAACAGCTGGGCTCTACCGTTAGAGCAACAACAGGATTTACTAATTGATGCAAGCTGGTGTTATTACTGCCATCATTAATCACAGTGTCACTACTATCTACTTTTGTCCTTTGCCACCAGTTTTAGTTGGATTCAGCGTTGCCTGTTCTGACTGCTGGATATTCAATATTGAAACTTGAAATTCTCAAAGTTACCCAGCCAGCATGAAAAAAGTCCCCCCCCCCCCAAAAAAAGAACAGACTTATCATCTACAAATGTAATTAACATTTCAAAGATCAAACACAAAATGAATTCAATAATAGTAGATTGCGCATAAATGTATACACAGAAAATACACCCACAGTAATATCTTTGTATTTATAAAGTTAATGTACAAACTGAAGCCAAACTTGTCTCTGATGATTTCAGTTGGAACAGCAAACTGGACACCAAAGTGTCCTGTAACAAACTGACATTTGAGAACAACGCACTGTTTATTAAGAGAATCTAACTATAGCACATCATGTATGGATAGGAATGATTTATCGTTGCTGAAAATAATATATTATTTGTATGTAGAATGTCTTGCTGTTGCATCACTCAGTCTTGCTTATTAATTCTTAAATTGTAGATTTCTCCGTTTTCCACTCGTTGGCAGCGGTACGAACCCCTCGCTAGAGACCCTCCAGTGAAAAAGAGTCATTGTTACCATCGGATCCCTACAACTAGGCTGCTCTCGTACAAGTACTGGAGCTACATGAACCTTCCTTTCCCTAAAGTGCTTCAGGCTAGGACATTCCACGTTCCTTGCTGTATCCCCTTATCTTTATAGCCTCACCACTTTTTGACACATTACAGAAATATAACAGACTTGGTTATCTGTGTGACAGAGGAGTACTATTTTAGTTTAGCATTGTGATGACCCGTGGAAGTTTTTTTCACTACGGCTCTTTGAATACATCCATGGTGTGTTGTTCTTTTGAAAATTGTTAAAAATAAGGTTTGTTATTATTAAAATAAACATTCCTGTTAAAATGTTACCTGCCCCCATATTGATTAATAGAGATTAATTTTAATTCATACGTATTAGGAATTTTACTTATCACACCTTTTAACTTGCATCAACGCTGTACCTGCGCTTATACATGCCCTGTGTTCTTGTGTGTGTGTGTGTGTGTTGTGTGTGTGTGTGTGTGTGTGTGTGTGTGTGCTGTCCTGAAATACAGCTGCAGTCACCCTCCACGCTCTTCTAATTGTTCTGCAAAGCCCCGCGAGGAGGGGACTGTGGTCACAGTTGTCTTTGTCCTTGGGTTGGAGCACAACTGGCTCACCTTGCCAGTAATAATAATAAAAAAAAAGAAAAAGCCAGGGCTTCTGTTAAATGCAAACACATTTCAAATGTGTGTCTGTGTGCATTTGTGCAGATGTTCTGGGGGACAGACGTTATTATCCCCACCCTTCACACATTCCTGTCCAGCGAACCTTTTAATCTCTGTGCAAAAAAACACAAAGAATGAAATCAGATCAACAAATTAAAACGGAAACCCCTCCCCCCCCCTCTCTCTCCATGCGTCATCCTCTGCTGTCGCGTGGGGGCAATTTTTATAAGAGCCAGTTATGGGACATCACATGGTCAAAATAATATTAGTGCAGTGGTGACAGGCATGTGAAGGCAAGATGAATCTGGGATAAAAATAAAGGCAAATGAAAACAAATGGTGTCTCCTTCACCTAGAGGGGGGAATAAATCATATGCGGACTAATGTGTTGTGCGCTCTCTCCCTCTCTGACACTTTTTCGCCATCTCACAAGCGTTCCCGCTCTCTCCACCTCTTTTTCGTTGCCTTTCATTCCCTGCCTCACTTCATCTGATTAAGTTAGCTACAAAGTGTCCTTCTGTATTAATAATCCGCTCAGAGAGGTAAGGGCAAGAGCTGAGGTATTTACCGTATGTAGGTGTCAGAATGTCATTGTGCAGAAATACAGCAGACTTCGCCATCTCGTTGAGGGGGACGCTTGTGTGTGATGTGAAATGTACTTTACATTTTCTGTTTACTTATACACTCCATTCGTGACTAAAGAATAAACTCAAATCACTAGTGTCTTTTGAAGTGCTCTTCTCCTCTGTAGCAGTACATTTGCGCTGGTGTAATTGTGCTTTTTAGACTAATTGAAGCAGCAGTCTCTCTTTTAACAACAGAGCTGCTTTTCTAACCTGACATCTAGTGTACACTTTGTTTTGACTCTCATAGAGTATATCTGGAGGGCACATCAGGAGTAAAACTAATGAATGGTGTGAGCTAGGTCACTCACGCAACCCAAGCTGCACTGCATCTCGCCAACACACATACACAAATCCTCCTCATGTAATATACCAAACACACCTTCCTTTTGTGATCTAAAACTATCTCCAGCACCCCAGCATCCACCTGGAGGCTCCAGGGAATATGTACTCATCACTTCCCAACATGTGTGATGCAGCAGGGGAAAAGCCGGCCAAAGATGCAGGCCGAGAATCCCAGCTGTGCTTAAAAATGGCCATGCAGCGATGCAATCAAGAAAAATCAGGCTTTCCAATATTTCCAGTGTTTGTTGTCTTAACTTTACTGTCTGCAAATGTCTGACTTTCAAATGACACTAAAATTTCTGCCAGTGAATAACACACTCGCTCATTCAGCAGACCTCTCTCCCGGGGCTGCGACCTGGCCAGTGAGCCATTGCGCCTTTAGTGATTGTTTATCTTTTGCCTAATGCTGTGTAGCGGTAATGCTGTGTGGATTGTGATCGATGGGTGGTTTCTTATAACCTTACTGGAATTTTTATCAGAAGTTTGATTATTTACGAATGTGCTACAAGTCTGAATCTACTTGCATTGTTACTAAACAACAGTTTGACATCTTTGAGCTCAAAATTAATAAAAAACTAATGAAAGACCAGTAAATGCATATTACTCTAGAACATTTGAAAATTTAGGAAACAAAGAAAAAAATGTTTGGATGCTGTTTTAAATGAATGATGAGCTCAGAGCCTAGACGCCAAACTCAGACTATATTCTCATCTTATATATTCTTATTTCTTTTTTTTTTAACTTCTGTAGCTCCTAATCTTTCTTCTATTAGAATAATTTATACAAGCCAACTTTATTTGCCGTTATGTATTTTGGCATACGCTAACTGCTTTGATGTTCCCATCTTGGCACTCTATTCCATCCAGTAATCCACATGATTCCCTGTATCCATATGCATTACTTTGACTAATTCTGTTATTTTTATTCAGTTGTCCGTCCTGATGTTAGTGTGGATTAAAAATCTCCAGACATCACTTTTAACATGTGGATGTGGAGCTAAGCCAACAAATGCAAACCGGCGAGTAAACAGCTGTGATGATTTCCAAGGACAAAATAGCCACTTTGCCAACTGACAAACAAGCTAGTATAGAAAAGAGGAAAATGACTGTATGATTCATAAGGTGGAACAGACATATGTGAGGGCTTCCATTAGAAGCCATATTGATTTATCATAAGAAAATAATATAATTGGTAGAATATAGTAGTCTGTATTCCATCTCACCCTTTCTCTCCTCGTTGCTGGGGCTAATAGTCTCTCCCAAAGTAAGCTAGCTGGTGGATGTGGTACTTCAAAAATGAATGACAGGCATGACGGAGGAAAATGAAAAAGATGGGATGACCATGGCCATTGTTTGTTAAGCAGATTGAACATTAAAAAATTGCAGATAGTCTTAAGGTAGTCTGAAGGTTACCTGTAGCAGCCGCACACAGTCACAGCGAATTTATGAGCTAAACTTTGGTTGGAGCTAAAAGAAGCCAGGCTGTCCTCACCAGTGGAGGGCCCACTACCCTTCACAACTGACGAAGCGAGTATCCAGGGAATTTCTTACTTTCAGTATTTTATTTTTTTTTTGAGATAGAAAAATATGTATTCCTTTTCTAAGTGGACACATCCCACAAGTGCTTTTTTCTGAGAAAAGCTCTCTGAGCTCTACTTCATTAGTGCTTCAACACTCATCTGGGAGCAAAACTGTGCTGCTGTGTACTGCTAACAGGCGTTGAAAGGAGGAAAAGGAGGAGGTGATCGCCAGGAAAACAGAGACAGAGAGAGAGAATGAGAATGGAAGAAGACAACAGGTGTGTGTGTGTGTGTGTGTGTGTGTGTGTGTGTGTTTCACGTGGCAATGTACAGTAAACATAGTATTATCATTATAAAAAGTTAAAATAGTTAATTGGTGTCATGTAAACCTGGACAAGTTGCCCATTTCATAGTACATCAGCCAATTTGTTGTCACTTTGTTGACTTGATGTTCACACCTCTCGCTTTGGAGAAGTGCATTTTCGTAACCCTTACTAAAAAGAAGTAAGCATGAGAAATAGTTTAAATGAAGATTGAAACTGTAATTACTTGAAAATATTTTTCACTCTCAAGGTTACAGGTTGCAAACCAAAGTTTCCTCTCTAAACAAACAAAAACAGCAACTGCTACTTTTTCCTTGAAAAATGGATAAACTCTGGCGTAATGGGACCAGGCTAGACTGATTTGAGGGAGCAGAGGGCACGTCCCAATTGATAGATGGAAGAGGAAGAGGTAAAGGCTCACATCAGGTTATTGTGTGTTGCAAGCACGCCCGCAGGCAAGCAAACCTTGCTCCCTGCAAATCTTTCTGAGTCTAGACTGAGGCCAGAGGTTTGGTCCCAAGGGGAACAACACTTTGTATGAGCACTTTAGCGTGGCTATAGCACTTTAAAGGCCAGGGCTGCTGAGAAGTGTTGTGTACCAAGATGGGTTTTTGCCAAAAGTTGGTTTTATGTACTCTGGTGATCAACAGGCTACAGTTGTGAAAGTGATGATAAGTTATGAACTTATCAAAGTGCCCTTCTGTATGAAGTTATGACGTTTTCTGTCCCCAGTCTGGCCATTCCTTGATAGTACTTCAAAATTGCCTATTACTTTCAATGCATTTTGTCTGAACGTTCTCACAGGCTTTGCTTTTGTTCTGCCTAAACCACAGTTTTTGTTGATTGGAGAAGAGCCGTAATATAAAATTGCAGGCCTCAGGAAACAGAGTCCTGCCGGTTTTTAATTCCAGACATCCTTCAGTGACTGTTTACACCTGCAGACTACACCTGAATTACTGTATCATAGAAAATCCTCACTACTCTTAGTGGTAAAGGGAAGAAATAAAAGCCATAATTCCTATGAAGTTGACAGAGCCTTCTTAAAATTCTAGCTGTGATCAGTAGCTAGTATCATATTACAAGGTTTTGGTAATCACACCAATTTATAAAAAGTTATGGGACATTTATTTATGCTAGCTACTCAAAATGAACATTAGCAAACAAATGTTTGGAGAAACTAAAATACCCACAGAGATTTTTGAATGAGACCAAAAGCATTTCAGTTAATAGGTTAAACAAGTATTTTGATGTAATTAACTGGGCTAGCTGAAATTTCAATGTGCATTTTGTATTTTCTTTTCTTTCACACAAGGGAATATCAGCATTGCTATTCAAACCAAGCGCCTTAAAAGTAGTCACATATTAACAGGTTTCGGGATACAGGGAAGGGAATTAAACTATGTAACTGTTTTCAGCCTCAACAGCACCAGGACAGCTCAGACTATTCACTGAGCACTGTTGGAGAATTGATCAATATCGCTTGCATCTTTTCTTATCTATCCAAAATGGCTTCACATCCAACAGCTACACCCTACATCGCACACGGGGAATACTAAAACATGTACAGTCTTCTCGTACTTCTATCTTTTAAATCTCCTTGCCCTTTCACTTTTTGAGAGAGTGACCTTCACTATGCTTTTCTTTGCTCTGTCCAACATACGATTTGCAAGACTTTTAAATGTTAGAATAGCTAACAATATACCCTGAATGAAAAGAAATACCTTGTTTGAAACTTTGTAGCTCATTAATTACCCTCTTTTCATGCACTGATTAAAAAACTAGCCAACAAATACTGTTAATTGTGATTTAATTTGAGATGGGCTGCTTTGAAAGTAGCCTAACATATTACAATAATTATAGTGTTTTATTTAAGGACAGGAATTATTCATTCAATAGTACAAGAGCACAGGAATAAAGTCACAAAAAGGGGTATGGTTAAGCAGGTCTTATATTATCATATGGAGTCCAGCTGTGTAGGATGGAGTTAATGAGTGTAACAAAAGCTCCACCTCCTCATCACTGGCACTAATTACACTCATTTATATTAATAAACTCATTTGCATAGCGATGGGATATATGCTGATGATGAGCTTTGTGTCCACGCTGGAGGTGGTGGAGGCGATAGCAGCAATGTCAGTGAAATGAAAAATAAATAAATAAATTGCACACATTGGGACACAGTGGCCTCTTATATCCATTCCTTCTTTATTTGGGGTTATAAAATACAGTTCTGACCACAGCTGTGCTCTGTTAGAATAAATAGCTTGTTGACGAAGCGTTGACGAGCTGACCTTGCCGCAGTATCTGGCCTTAGCTTATTAACTGTGTTGCAGCTTTTAATTTTTGTTTAACCTTTTTCATTTTCCAGAGAGTTCTAAGCCAGAAATGGACACGTTTAGAATAAAACGATTGAACCTATTGTCCCATTAGTGACAGAGGTACACTAATGAGATTACTAAGTGACTGCTAGCTAGATAATTTACTAACAGAGCTTTATTCTTTAGTTTTTGCTCTTAGTAGTGTTATTTACTGGACATTATGGTGTGCACGGAGACTTAAATGTCAGGTGGAAATAGGCACAGTGAAGGGAAAACTTCTCAGCCTGCTAATGACCCAGCAATGCTAATGAGGTTGCTTGTTTGCTTTTGGAGTTTTGAAATCTTTTTTCTGTTACTTATTTTTATTAAATATTAAAGTTCGCAATGGTTTAAAAAATATAAAGGAGATTTAGAGATGATAGCCACTTGCACCTGAACAAAATACTCGTTTCTATATGTTAGTGAAAATTATTCTGAGTAATTTTCTCAAATGCACAAAGGACGATTGTAAATGCAGATCATTTCAAATGTAATTTTTAGTTATTTTTTTATTGCTTTACTTTGTTGGTTGATATACAGTATATACATATATATAGTACTTACAGGATCATGTTAGAAAATTGTGCCACTGATGTAAACTGTGCTCAGATGACCAATATAGTATGGCTGTTTATTTTTGCATTTAAATTTACCGTTAAGTGCTGATGCTATGATGCAGGTTATTACTATAACTATAGCCTCACACAGTTAAAAGGCTATTTTGATCATTGATATGGTGAATTTACACAGACGTTAGAGTACACTTAGTGTGTTTATATGTGTATGTGTCTGCGATATGTGCAAGGTTGCATGTGCATGAGAAGTGGGATTCCTATGGGAGACAAGATCATCTCCTGAGACAGGACAAAGTCAATATGGAGAGTTACACAAAGCCCAGAGGGAGCAAGTCACCAGAGGCTGGACTTACACTGACTGATAAAGATGGAGAGGGAAAATTTTGCAGTGTGTGTGTCTGTGTGTGTGTGTGTGTGTGTGTTTGTTTGAAAGAGAGAAATCAAGGGCAAGAGAGCAAATCAAAGTAAAGGAGAGCAGGGTAGAAATTATTTTGTTTACAATAAATCTGGTGAACACAGCTGTTGGCTCACATTAAAGCCAGCACAGACACAGGTATGAAGTGATAAATCGTCCTTTGGTGTTTGGTCGTCATGTATTTAATCACACATTTGAAGCTGTCCTTTTTCCATAACCTCTGTTACCTACTGGGAACTGACTTTTTGGAAAGATTTCATTACAGCTGGTGTGTGTGTGTGTGTGTGTGTGTGTGTGTGTGTGTGTGTGTGTGTGTGTTGCTTCATATGTACAGGACATGAGCAGTGATAGAAAGGGCTAACAGGAAGAAAAGTATAGGTGTCATTAAAAAAATAAAGTTTCAGTACACTTTTGAGTTCAGGTTTTCTGAAAGCGCTTACCTTTTCCAGAATACTCACGACAGAAGCTGCCAGCTATGTGTCACTCATTGCCATTAGGTTTTCCTTTTAATTTATCAAAGCAGATCTGTAGATTCATAAATAGAACTTTGAAAGATACATTAGCACTTTCTCATTAATTAAATTAAAAGTTTGGCTTTTAAAGTAAAAGCATTATTAAAACGTAGCGAGCTTTTTATTTATCTCATGATTTAGATGCACTTAAAGCAATCTCTTTGCAGCTCGTTAAGGAGAAGAAGAAAAATAATTACCTAACCCATTAGCATGTGACTTTAATACTGGTAAGAATAAGACAAATAAAAATAATGATAAATAAGATAAGAAAATAACTTTCGCTGAAGTTAACCTAAGACATTAAAGTTAGAAAAAATAGTTTGTTAATGACTGGAAATCTATTTTTATGTTGCTGATTTATTTTCATAGATGTCTATCAAATTATGGATTCTAATAATTGATGATTGCCCAGTTTGACCAGTAAGACCAGTGCATTATATATATATATTTAAAAAAAAAAAAACAACATCCCATTTTCCATCCTTTCTTTTGTGCAAAGAAGCACATGCACATGCTGACAGCATTCACATTTAGGGGAACCAGACATTTTCAAAATAGATGAAAAGCTGTTAGGTATTCAGAAATATGTGCAATTTTAACAATTAGACTCAGTTTTTCCATATTGAGTCTGCTGTCATTAGAAAGAAACAAAACAGCCGTTACTGACAGAACCACCTTACTTTGGTGTGATGTGGCAGACTATGGGTAATGTACTTGTCATTTGGAACACAATGATTCAGACTGATTCCCCAGAGCTTTCAGATTCAAGCTCTGGGGAAATTATTAGTTCAGACAACCGTTCTCATGATGTCATCCGTTCTTGTAGACAAGCAGCTGAACCCTTCCCAAATTCAGTGAAAATTCCAAAAGTCACAATTTAGTTAACAATTTTCACGCTCAGCAAACCGCTGACCTTAAGTATCACTCCTTGTCTCGGTAAAATGTTTGTGTTAGTGGGTTTTACAGTTGTGTTCCTTTGTTCAACTGTATTCTTTTATTCAAACTTCTTGCTACTTATTTACGAGATTTAGGAGACTGCCAGGAATTCATTTCATCTACATACCCTTCTCTTCTCAATTATTTTTTAATAGGATTTTATTTGGAGAAACATCATACTGCAGTCGTGTAGTGAACGTAGCAGTCTATAAATGGCAACCCTCTGTTTATGAGGGGCAGTCAGTCAGGGGAAAGTTGGCTTAATGGGATTGTGGCCATAAAGAGAACAGAGTAGTAGATATGCCAAGAGCCTGCCCAGTAAAAGGCCTCAGTCACATAGACCTAGAAACCAACTTGTTCCCAAATGTTCCCCAACCCCAGTTGGTGAGTGTTTGCTGAAAGTTGCTGGGAGTCACTTGGTGAAATTTATCTGCAAATCTGCTATTCGCCAAAAGGTAGTTTAAACTGTAAAATGTGTGATGCCGTCAAAGTAAAAGTTGTGCATTTACTTCTAAACAAAGACATTTCAAATTTTACTTTGAAAGCTAATGGTCTCCGATCCAGGTTTCTGTCACACATTTTAGTTTCCCTACTCTCTGCCAAGTAGTCGGCATGTGTCTGCAGTCAAGTCGGTGACCATGACCGCAAAGAGATTTTGGGGCAGCACCCTCTTCGCGACTAATTTGAATTATGTAACAACACCGAACACCCTCGCACAACTCCTAGCAAACCATCTGGAACACATTTTTCCCGAGAGAACTATGGCTGCCAGAGGGCCACAGACGAGACTTTAGGCATGTGAGATTAAGTCCTAATATAAGTAAGGGACATCAGTGCGTTAGTGAACTATTGAATGGTTTATTTACAGTTAATTTGTGGTATTTTGCTACTTTTTATTGGGTAATTTCATGTAGTTTCATAACATAAATCGATTTATGTAAACCATGTTGGCAGGCATTTTGTAAGTATGGATTTATGAAATGTTTAACACTTGATGCATTGCGCTCACTTTGCAGTGAGTGTTTCAGCTTGCTCATTGCTGCTCATCACTATCAGTTCATATACTGCCACTTGATCTCAGCCCCCGCACACTCTTTTGTAGATAGCCAAGCAGATGCTCAGGACTGTAAGTGGAATGTCATTTAGCATTGGAAGAAGTGAAGCTAAAGGGCCAAAATGGGTGTTATTATATATGTGTGAAAAATTGTGTGAAATAAAATAAAGCTGCCACAAAGCTTGTAATAAAAAGGGAATGGTCATAGGGGAAAAAAGAAGGGAAAAAAAGCAGAGGGGGAGAAAGAGAGTCCAAACCTCCCTTGTACCTACATTCTCCCATGGTGCCTAGTTGTTGGGCTGCCTTTAAATTTGTCCAGGGACAAAGCAGCACAAGGTATAATCCACCTGCCAGTCCCGTTCAGCATCAGCAGCACTCTGGCAGGAACATTCTGCCCCCCCACTTAAACACAAAATACCATCAGTGCGGAACAGTAGAAGCCATTCTCCTCTCCAATCTTTCTCCTCCTCCTCTTCTCTCTGCATTACAAATGCAGCACGAGAACACAACGTGGGTGGTGGTGTAGAAAGACCGAAGAAACACACTCAGAGAGGAAAAACAGACAGAAAGATGCGTTTGAGCCCGAGCAAGTATTAGCAAGAGAGGGAAGGAAATGAACAGAGGGAGGAGATAAGACACGGGGAAAGAAGTGAGTGAGAAAAGGGAGACAGAGTGGTTTTCTTGCTCCATCCTCACCCTGCTCAGTGGCAGGGAGGCCTCAGGGGAGAGCTGAGATTGATTGGTTCATTTGGATTGGAAAAGTGGATATCTCCCTGCAAAAAAAATAAATAAAAAAAGAAGAAGAAAGAAACGTGTTTCCTTCCAAACAAAATGACAAATGAGCTATCGATTTGTTGTTTACAATCTGAGGTGCACAATGCCCCCTCAGCGTGCATGATGGACTTCATAATGGCTGGGGTCTCCGAGGTTTACTGTTGCCGCTTGCCGCTAACTGGCAGCTTTCCTGGCTGCTCAACGCCCACTACAGTACTCCAAGTGCAACCCTGTTGTTAGGTTGAGTGCTTTGATGCTCTGCTTGGTTCCACGTAATGCTACAAAGACCGGTGAGTCTGGGAGGAACTGAACTTGAATGAAGGAAGATTCAATTCAGTTCAATTCAATTTTATTTATATAGCGCCAAATCACAACAACAGTAACCTCATGGTGCTTAATATTCTAAGGTAAAGACCTTCCAGTAATAAAGAGACTCCAACAATCAGACGACCCCCCTACGAGCATGCAATTTGGCGACAGTGGGAAGGAATAACTCCCTTTTAACTGGAAGAAATGTCCAGCAGAAGGAGGGAGGGGCTGAGAGGAGGAAGACAAGACAAAATACAGCGATAGGTCGAATCTACTGTAGGATACAGTTCTAATTCTTAATCCTGGATGTGTATCCGTTGGTTGCGCTTGAACAAAGTGGGATTATTTAAGTTCGAGGTGCATTTGTTTCATAATATAATGGCCACAGCTTGCAGCTCAGTTCTTGATCGATGCAGATGGAAAATATACTGTTACAGCATCAGGAGCTCAGCAGTGCAGACACGGGCACAATTCCTCTACCAGTCGTCACAACAAGCCGGAGGTTATTGTTTCACTGACCTTTGCGATTGATCCTCGCTGATCCTTTGGAAATGTCAAGTTAGAAACTCCACAACCCTTAGCCACGCTTACTAAATGCAGTTGCCCGCACACAAACATTACAAGAACCTACTTTGTGCGGCCGGAACAAGAGGGTGATTCTATAACCTAATTTCATTGTGAAATGCAATTATAAGACCACATTATTGTCTGACAAGTGCGTTTAATTGTGATAGTTACTGGTGGATTGTATGTCCAGAGAAATGACAAAATGCACAAGCCCCGCAATCACCACTGTATTCTTTCATGTCTTTATAACACTGCTCATTAACATCAATGAGCTTTTGTAAGGGAGATTACTTTATTGGCCGTTTCACACACAAGACGGTTAAAATAGGGTTGTTGTGTTTATGTACTGTATGCATTCCTGCACACACAAAACACCCCCTCGTATGTGTATGGGTATCTAAATAGGGAATTGCACTGTGTGGTGTTCTTCGCCATTATGCATTATTAGTAGGAGATAGGTTGGATTGCCTTTTTGTTTTAATGTGTTAATCAGAGGAGCAAGTAGAAATGGGGAAATGCAACAGTGCTCATACTGGTGCTTAAAGATTTGATGTTTCCATCTGTCAGAGGAAATATGAACAAAATCAGTTAATCAAAATGTATCAATAGATCACAAGTTATAAAGTGGGAGTAATTCAAGCTGGTTAATAGGACTGATTAAAGCACTCACACAAATACAGGAGTGAGGAAAAAATGAGGAACGAAAGTGTATTTTTGAACAGCAACAAAAATCTGAATGAATAAAAAACAAAGGAAATCACAGTATTGTTACACTAATTAAAAGCTAAGATAGAAAGATGTGTTTTAGAGGATTTTTTAGGGTCCTATTAGTAGGTTGCTCTATAGAAACCTATACTATTGAAAGAACAGCTGGCTATTCGAGGACCACGTGAAACACATGAAATATGCTTTGCCTGAGCAGTTTTGCAGACTTGCAAAAACATTTTTTTCAAGAAACAAGAGTTTTATGAGGAGATGCTTTCTGGGTTATTTATTATTATTTTTTGTTCAGTTGCATGTAGGTAAATAATACTTGGTTAACAATTCAACAGTGTAAACTGGAATGATTAGGATTTTTCTCAAATCATTGATGATAATTCAGTAAAGTTATATAAAAATATCTTAAATGTACCTCATTGGTACACATTTTTGAAGTAATTTAGTACAAAAAGCCTAGAGTAAACCTGGATTCGCACAGGAAGTGATTCGCAGCAACATGATGACCACCAGAATTCTCCAACTTCAAGTGACTACAGATCCTAACTTTTCTCAACTTCAAAGCGGGCAATTGTAGAGACTACCACTGGGAGCACAGGATGCAGATGACTGACATATGGCAGAGTATTAAATACATTATAGGCAAGGCGGCTGGAATGTCCACTAGTGACCAACTGTCAGCTTCAAAGCAATGCACAACGAGGGACTCGTTTCCTCTGTGGATACAGCTTCAGACATGGGTGCGTGGATATCAGACTTTTCTCTAGCCACAGAGTTTCCGCCACTGCAGGCATAACCTCTTCCTTTTAGCCCAAAACTGCACCATACCAGTTATCACTTTCACCGACCTGCTGTAGAGAGACAATGACGGAGGGAATGTGAGGTAGAAATGCATCAAAAATTGAAGTTGGAAAGTTCTGGTGTTAATCTAAACTTGGCAGTTTGATACAAAAAACGGGAAAAAAAAAAGAAGAAGAAAAAGAAAGATAGAATCAAGAGGAGAGGCAGATTGGCCAGATTTTGATCTGTAACTCAGCACTTTTCTGGCAAGGAGTGAGGGCGAGGGTGCGGGGGTGGAGGAATTGTGTAGGAGTGAGAACTAGATTGCTTCCTGATGAAGCTGCCATGCCAGGTTGGGAGGAAATGACATCAGACATCAGAGGACAGAAGAGGAGTGGAGAATAGGGAGCGGGAAGGAGAGAGAGAGAGGGAGGATGGAACAGAGAGGAGGATGGATACAGGGCTCAGCCAAGCAGTACTCTAAATACATAACTAATGTTCCTTGCGGTGCAACTAGAGTCCCGGCTCATTTATTGTCTCAATAAAGCTTGTCTGACGGCCTCTACATCGGTTATCAGTCACAGAACCATCTTAACTGGGTCAAGACCGCTGGGGTGGGGATGGAGAAGGGGGGGACAATCAGTTCAACCCCCCCCCTCCTCACTTTCTCCCTGTGTCTTTGGAGCGGTGGTGGTGGTGGTGGTGGTGGCAGAAAGCACAGCTGGGGCCCTGTTATCGCTCACACTTAATGGAGAAGGTCTTAGAAATTCAGAGCACCAGGACAGATATATTTGGAGCGTTTATCCTTTGAAATGCACATGTGCGACCAAGTGAAGGACACCTGGTGCACACTGGATCAACTCGAGTAACCAGCCGATGTCTGCGTTACTTTGTTGTATAATGCGAAGTTTTAAAAAACGAATGTGTGTTTTAATATTTAACATAGAGAAAAATCTCATAGATTTAAGCCAACACATTTTAATTGTATGGAAACAAAATATAAAAAAATGCTCTTGTTTCTTACATCTTTTTTCCCCTCATTTTACGTGCTCTGTGAGTAAAAGAACTCCTTCTTTTCTTCCCGTTTGTCAAAGGAAATTAATAACACAGGCTGCCTTATTGAGTGAAACCCTCTTATGAAAGAGAGTGAGGTGGGGGGAAAAATACAGCTTTGAAAGTAGGTAGGATAATGAAGCCTGATTAGTCTTTGTTACTGCAGAAAGAAAAGTGCCTTTAAAAAAAAATGAAATTAATCATCAGAACAACGAGCAAGAGTACACTCAGAGGCAGCATTAAATAAATTAAATAACAATAACAACAACAAGTGCTGGGAAATACATTGAAAAAGTGCTTCTCTTACACAGAGTTTGGGAAAATGAAGGTAATTTTCAGTCCTTTTGACATGAAAAAAGGAATAATTCAGCAATAGAAATGGAAGAAGGAAACCCAAACAATGGCTGGTGGTGTCAAATTGACTCAAACGACCTGTGTCACCTGTTTTTACATTTTGCTGATAACATTTAAAGTCGTTCCTCCTCCAGTTTGTGTCTTTTTATTTTACCTTCCAAAATCAAAGCTTTAAGATTAATGCCTGACACATTTCCAGTTTCCTTTATCTTAAGAGGGGGGAAGTGTTTCTGGCTCAAAACATTGCATAATCCATTATTATTTTATTTTGTTTCCTTGCTCTAATTACTAAATTATCATACAATGTAGAAGCTGAATAAGCAATGAGATCTTAGCTGGTGGCAAAAAAAAAGTAATGGAAGTATCTTGATTCTTAAAGTTTTTAAACTTTACTTTTCAAAAAAAAAGGATAAAAGAGTTGCAGGTAATGACTTAACCCTGTAATGCCATTTATATCACATTTGATAAATGAGTTTTTGAGAGCTCTACATCATCAGCATGAATTTTCTTTCCCTGTAAAACGTGATGTATACAACCAGATACATAAAGTGCACTAAAGTAGTAAAAATGCAGTCAGTGTGCATGTTCTAATTATTTTTGCTCAGCAGTAATTTTCCTGCGCTGCTGCACTTCACATGCTGAATTCAGATTTAACTTCCTACGCACACGGGATTGGCAGGATGCTCGTTTGATTCAGCCCCACGCTGTAGCTGTGTGTAAGTGATACCAGCTTTACGTTGACTCTCTCTTCTCCTCATGCCGCATCACCTTTGGAAACTTAACACCAATGCAAGCACTTCCTCCTGATGCTCAACAATAAAAACATCCAACTAGAAACAAAGGTGGCTTTTATTCTCATACTTTGTTAAATTACATTTTTTTCCGTACATCATAAGCTACTGCTCGCATTTGTTTTGCTTCTCATTCATCACCTTAGGTGTCCGCTGGGGGCTCGGATTCATTCAGCGGCACGACAGCAAACCCGACTACAATATATTACTATAGAAACACATTATTTTCATATGTAAGTGGAGTACATTTGTAATAAGGCATGAAAGAGAAAGAACCGTGTGTGCGTGAGCTTGCAATATGACCATGCGGCACAAGTATTATTCATACATGCACAAGGATGCACAAAAGGGACACACATTAGTGTGATATCACTAGTCACGAAAAAGGAAAAAAAAAAAAAAAAAAAGCAAATGACCTAAAATAATTAGACTAACCACATTCAAGGGAAATTCGACAGTCTTTGTAAGCTGACTTACACATAACAGCAATTATTATGCTTTTATCTGCTTTGGGGACTGCACTGAGTTGAATTATCATTCATGCTGTATTGCTGTTTTGCTTAATTGGAATTTGTTTAGTGGGCTTTTGTAAGGGAGCAAACAGGGAATAAACAGATTTATGGGGAGCTCTGCCAAGTAAAAGGTTATGCATAATTTCAGGCGGATTAGTTTGGATGTAGAGGTCAATAAGGCTAAATAGACAAGAATCATCAACATCCAGGAAGGAGAAGAGGCGTCACGAGGGTCCGGGGCCTCCACCAGCTGAACAAACTCTGTGTTACGAGACTTTAAGGCCTCCTCATATGAATCCTGGAGCGTGCATTAGCTCCCATTAACATACTCATACATGCACCTTTCTCATACATCAGCACACACATGAGCGGTTAACAGCAGGCATACTATACGTGTGCAAACTAATTATGTCAGTATGTTTATTTCTGCTTGCAGCCCCGAGCCATTGTTCTACTTTAGACTAAGTATGCCACGATGTCATTCATCATCAGCTTCAACGTAGTCACCTTCATTACCGTCGGCCACATCACCATCACGACTGTCATCATAACCCGTCATTACAGCGCTGTGCCACGGTGCTGACGCGCTTGTGTGTTTGTCACAATCTCCGTGCTCTTTGCATTGTTTACGACCTGTTCACTCAGCTGCTGATAATAGCAGTATAAGCAAACAGTGTTTTTTTTTTTTTCTTTTCCCCTCCACTTTGCTTTAAGTTGCTTCTGTCAGACAGCAGTTCAGTGTTGGTACATCATGCAAGGAAGCGAGCATCCAAAATACAAACAGCAGGCAGCTGAGATAATAAAAAAGAATGAGAATAATGAAGGGTTTATTTTGCATTGTGTGAAGAGCAAAACATATTGGTTTCTTGTAACACAAAGAGTAATTTAACACTCCATTTTAACTTGAACAAATCTTGCTTTGTTTACATATTCATAAAAATGCTTTAAATTTTAGTCACAGAAGCCACTCGGCTACGGTACTGGCTACATTACTGCCATCATCCTCACATCTGTGGTATATTCAAGCACTCCTTGACACACTTGAACTGACACCTCATAAAAGTGGGTTTAGCAACTCTTTGAAGCAGGGGTGTCAAACATAAAGCCCAGTGGGCAGAAATGGCCAAAGATTCCAGTCTGGCTCACTTGATGGTTTTGGACGACATAAATGTTAGACCATAACATGGTAAAACCATGGTCATTCATAATGAACCAAAGTAAAAAACTAATAGATGAGCAATTAAAAAACAGAAAGTTTGAAGTTTCTATTGAAGAAATGTAAAATTTTTTACAGAACATTAACAGTAAAAGAAACATTTTTTTTAAACCCATATTCTGCCAAAGGACAAAAATTTCTTTTTATAATTACAGGAGCTAACAGAACTTCTTCTGTAATTCTACACTTTTATTTCCTATAATTTAAGCCCAAAGCAGATTTTCATAAACATGTAGAAAAACTTAGATGTATTTTTGAAATAGCACTTATTTTTCTGATATTAAAATATCTCAGGTATTAAATATGTAGTTAAACTTCTTCATGCTGACAGAAAGAAGAGTTTCACTGGTCTGGCACACACGAGATCAAAATGTATGTGTCCCACAATATGAAAAGAGTTTGACATCCCTGCTTTGAAGCTTTCTAAATCTGAAGGCATAAGACAAAACCCAAATTTCACTTCTCTTACAGGAGGCCCCACGTAGACTAAATGTGTCTTCTCTTCCATTCGTCCTGCTCGTAACCACAGTTTTTTCTTTCTAATAATGGAACTTGAAATGATAACTAAACTGTGTGAATCAAATACACAGCTTTCTGTGTTTTTGTTTGTCTGTCTGATTATTTTTGGTCACTTTTGGCCTAAATATGAAACGCAATGGAATTACTGGCTATAATGAATAAGTAGTTTGTGATCATAAGCTGCTTCCAGGTGTGTGTGTGTGTCAGGCGTTTACAGTTCACAGCTGATGTACCGGTGTCTCTGTAGACAGTGGTGTTAAATGATCTCTTTCACACAGATCCTGTTCACATTGACATTTTCTCCTCTGGCTCGCAGTGCCTTTGGGCTCTCCTTCTTTGTGTGTGTGTGTCCACAAATCTTGGGTTGCCGTTGGCGTTCAGCTGTGAGGAAATGTCAGAGTACATCTGTGAAAGAACGATATCGGCAGTACCTGGTGGCCAGTACACACACACACACACACACACACACTGCACAGGAGAAAAAAAGCCCCGAGCAATGGTACACCGCACAACCTGCCAGTTATGCACAACAATGGTACCTAGCATAAATAGTATGCATGGAAAGCAGAATGAAGCTGGAAGCAGCGATGTGGCAACCAGACAGTTGAGACATTTGGACATGAGGGAACAAAGAAAGTTTCTCAGTGTCACGATTCTCAGGTTTTAAACTGTGTTTGAACTTGTTTCCATTTTTAAATTTTGTCTTCAGAGTCTGTTATACAAATATACCTCTGTGTGTACTGTATGTCTCTGTTTGTGAAGCACATTTAGTATAAAAATCTGCTTGTTGTTTATGTGGTATATAAATGAAACGTAATATCATATAGCCCAATAAATAAACTGACAGATATAAAATATATTTTAAGATGTATGAATTTCAAAGTTACAAAAACACATATTTATATCCACATTTTTGTTTTGCATTCTAGCAGAATTTAGAGAAATACTGTACAGTATTTTCATTAATGAAATGGATTACAAAATCCCCGTAGAAAAATGAAAACAAAATCGAATTGCGTACAACACAAAGTGCCAACATTTCAAGCATCTAGTCGATTTAAGAAAACTGAGTGCAAGACCGTGTTTAGTTCCATTAGATGATTGTGGAAAAAAAGTGAGCATTTATTTTAAAAGAAACATTAGCGTCTGTAATGAATAGCTGGAAAGAAAGATGGTTTTATTATTTTAATAGATTGCACAGTTTTTTTCAAACAATTAAAAAAATGTATCATGGAAAGATTATTTTTAATGGAGGTCCCACATTTTTAATTCTAAACACAAATCTAATTTAAATCTAAACACAGTACAGTGTCAATACATCCAAACCTTTGTGGCCTTACCAAAGGTTATAAGAAGAGCTACTTCTTAACCAGGTGATATGACTTCCTTAATAGAGCGGAGCTGCAAGCAAACATGTTATATTAAAATGTTGGCGACGCTTTCATTCGATTCTGGGCTTTATTACCTTTAAACAGTTGGGCTAGCAGTTTCCTTCCTTTTGAAGTCTTTTTGCTAAGCTCAGTTATGAGAATCCAATCTCTTTACGTAAAGGTTAGACATGAGAACAGTTTCTCTCTTTTCATCCAAGTCTTGGCAATTAGCTACAAGTATTTTCCCCACAAAGTCGAAAAATTCCTTTGCTGAATTTATCTCACTTTATTGAAGCAGACTTCTAAGCCAAACTTTTGTGTTTTTAGTTACCCAAAGGCAGCTTTTTGGTGAGGGTGGTAAAACACAGACTTTTATTTTAAAACTGAGAATCTAACATTAATTTCAGAGCATCCCAGTCTATTAAAGAGAATCCAGTTGTAACAGGGTAATATCTTTTCGCATTAAAGATGTTCATTTAGCACATTAAACGACAGAGGAAGCAGCTATCTCAGTTTTTGAAATTTGAGCAGTGAATATAGGCATTTAAACTTCAGTTTCATTTTTCTTTGTTTTTTTTACCCTGCCCCGCTCAAAAAAATTAAAAGGTCTGTTTCATACGTTTGTCTTAAATGCACAAAAAAGAAGCACATCAGACGACTGTAGAGGCTGTATTTGTGGTGGTCGGCGATTATTAGGTGAATTTCTGTTATGCACACAAATACATGGGGGAAAAAAAAAATTCAAGACACCCACACAGACAAACATGCATGCACACAGACACAGGGCCAAGGTCTGGAAATGTCAGTCAGCATGCTATCTCATTATTTCTGCCTCTTGAAGTTTCATGAGTGCAGAGGAGCTATTTGGGACACAAATTCACTTCATTGAAAAAAGAGGGGGGAGAAAAAAAAACTCTGGCTTTTTAAAAAGGGCTTGACAGCTTTTAGTGCGCAGATACTCATCAAGGCAGCCAAACGGGTGGAATAATCTTATGAAAATCAGGCAAGGCAATAGACTGGAAAAGAACAAGCTAAGGAAGGAAAGGAGGTGAAGGGAGAAAAAAAGAGAGGAGGAAGAGATGAGATGGGGGGTATAAAAAAAAGCATAAAAAGAGGGCAGCTATAAAGTGCAAAAAAGAGAAAATAAAGATTGTGAGGAAGGTAAAGATGAGGGTGAAGGAGGGCGGAAGGGAAAAAGACAAGACGAGGGAAAATTAGCCGAGAGGAGAACAGCTGTGAGCAGAAGAAAAGGCAGATAGAGAGATGGTGGCTAATTACAAAGCGCAGGGATTTATTTTCTTTGCATTGGGTTTTTCTCTCACATGCTGCTGGGCCACCTTGTAATTCCAGCTAGGCTCGATTCAGTTTTAAGGAACGTCTGCCTACCACGGCAGGTCAGATAGTACAGTTAATTATCCAGATAGATGATCCACTGTAAAAGGAGACACGGGAGGGGATTTCCGTGATGAAAGCAAATCTCAGAGTTTTAATGGCGCTCAGTTGGGCTTCTTCCAGCCATCTTTTGTTTGACTTTGTTGCCTGACATGTCAGCAAAGAGATTACTGCGTGGGGTTGTGTGTCTCTGTGGGCGAGCTTGCATACGTACACGGTGGAAATTCAAATGAAGCGCAACGCAGAGTTATCTTAAATTGTCGGTTTTAAGATACCTGGATCAGCCTTGCTTTTATGTGTGCCCACGTGCTCGGGTGCTTTCATGTGCCATAGAGAAATTCACACACTTGCCGTGAGAAAAGGTATACAAGGAGAAACCCTTGACAGATTCGCAGCACTCCTCTGTGAAATGAAGACACAGTGAATTTGCTTAAAGGGCTACTTGACTTACCATTACAGAGTATAGGGAGGCCTGGGCTGTGTGCTGATGCATTAAAGTGGCAAAGGTGAGCAGAAATGGCAGCCAGTTGACAGAGAAAGTGTCAGAGCTCTATTTTCCAAACACCTCATTGTAGTGCTGATGTTGATTTGTTTCTGTCTGAGAGCAAGCGGGAGATTTAACTACCTGAGTAGTGGTTGTTAGTTCAAGCAGTTAGAAGGCAATAGTCATGGCAAGTGTGTGGCAATTATTTCAATATGCAAAGTGTATCAAAAAGAATAATCAGATTTTAAAGGGCTATACATATATATACATATATGTGTGTATATGTATATTTATGTATATGTATATATATATATATTTTTAAGTAATGGGCATAGAAGCTTGCAGTAATTTTTAAGATACATGACTGAATATAAAGTTTTACGTACACATATGAAACTCACAAATCCGGTCTTTCTAACAGTACATTTTTCGATTGTTACTAGGGAACAGCTGTGGAATGAAAGCACTTTGAAATCGAGTGATTCTTTTTGATACACTCTGTATATGCATTTTTGCAGTGGAAGGAGGCATTAAAAAGGCTTTGAGTACAGAGCTGAGAAATAATGTTAGAGGTAGACTGTTTTACATTATAGAGAAATACAAAACCATAATAAGATACTACATTCTTGCAATGAACTTGAAATCTCGTTTCCTCTTCGAAGAGAGGGAGCAGGACTGCAACCATTTGCAGCCAATTGACATCAAAACAGTGTTAAAACAAGATCAGTAAGAGTTAGTCTGCAATTTAATGGGGTAAATTTGGTAATTACGTGCAATCTGTTTGTGATAATACAGCGATTAAAACAGTGAAAATCACAAATCTGTTGTTATCTATATACACAGAAGTTCATATTTAGTGCTTACACTCAGAATCCAGACAAGTGCTTAGCAACCTTGCTTTTACATATTCATATAACCTGAACAAAAGTAAGCAACCCACTTTGATAATAAGATAAGCACCAATGAGTGCATAAGATGATGGTGGGAAGGAGGGTAGAGGTTTGTGTCCTCTGCTACCAGCCACAGTAACTATGTTATGTTTATTTTTTTCCACATACATGTGTTTAAATGTTTTGGAAATTCCACTTTTATAAAAAAAAATAATAGTAAAGTGCAGCCCAGCCATATCTGGTGTCCAGCATCAGCAGCCTTTGACACTCTGCTGATTCTGCTACCCCCTCAGACCATATCTGATCTGTACAGCTTGCAATTATCTTAGTCCATCTTCTTATCTTAGTACCATAGCATGCTGAACTACATTTATTATATCCGACTGGATGTGTCTTTAGGTCTTCTTTCTTTTTCGTCATTTTTCTTGCTGTATTTCTTCCCCCTCTCTCTCACTCTCTCTCTCTGACATACACAGACACAAGCCCATCTTTCTCCTGTCATCTCAGGCTTGGCGTTAGACAGAATTTATTAGGGCAAGATGCTGGCTGTTGACATGAGTGTGATCTACCATTTGGTGGGAAGATAAGTGTCCTATGGAGGGTTTAATAATGTTCTCCCCTCTCTACGTCTTATCTTCCGCTGATGAAACCGAGGCTGATATGTTCCCTGACATGTGCATAGCTTGAAACCTTTATGTGTGTCCGTGTATTTATTTCTGTCCATGCCTGCCCGCTTTTCATGTGTGGGATGTTTTTATCACCCCTGAATCTAATAAGTTTCAACATAAGCCACTGCCCTCACACCAGCGCCATATCAGAGCAGTAATATGGTTGAATGGTAACAGGGTCACTATGCAAGCGAGATCAGTTTAGTTAGTCATGCAAGACCAAATGTGAAGAACGTTTTTTCACCCAACTTTATGGTTTATGATTTCTCATTATAAATGGTTGCTGGATGTTTTTCTTTATAGTTTTTCTTTAAAACTCAAGATTGAAAATAAATGCTGATACATCTTGGACTAAATCTGCCTTTGAAATTCAAAAAGCTGACGGGTATCAGTGACAGCTGGAGCTGATTTATTCAATTCTGTTCTACACTTTTTAAAGCGCTACAACAGGCCATTTACGAACAAAATTGTTGAGCGACTCCTCTTAATTTTGATTTCAGGTATTTTCTGTCTCCTTGCCATCAAACACCTAGCCATGCAGTCTGCCTTTACAGACATTTGTCAAAGAATGGTTCATTTTAAAGAGTTTTGTGAACCTGAGTGTGGTACTCTAATAGGATGGCACAACTGCAACAAATCTGTTTCCTGTGGTTTAGCAACTCAGCCATGAAGTAGCAGACTGCGCAAAGTAACAGAATGGCAGCGCTCTTCTCAATAATTATAATAACTACAGAGTAACAAATCTCTGGCATTAACATCAGCACTAACACCGTGAGCCTGGAGCTTTATGGCACAGGTTTCCATGGCCGAGCAGCTCACGTAGGTGTATGCGCAGGTGGCACAGTTCTTTTGTCAATATAGACTATGATGTTCTGTCTTCTCTATACAATACATCAGCAATGGAAGCAGCAGTGAGTCATCAGTTTGGAGGTTTTTCATGCTTGCTACACCAACTGTTCCTCTTGATATGCTCCACTCCATGTTGGCGCAAGTATGGCGAGGTGCACTGACAAGGATAACAGAAAGCAACACAAACATAAATTACAACGATATGCAGCAATGACTTTCACAATGAGCTGAAGTGAAACAATTTAAATAACTGATCTGTGTGTGGATCCGGCAGGATTGGACACAAATGCAGACTCGACAGGCAGGCAAAAATTCAACTCTAAATCAGTTTTATGGCTGGACAGAAGGAAAATCAGAAAACTAAACTGGGAACACTAGAGACTAAACTAGGACCAGAACACACAGATGGGTATGAGGGAGATTGCGACACAGGACAGAGGAAGACGCTGACATAAATACACAGAAGGATAGCACATCTTACACGAATAACCATAACAAGAGAGGGGAAGCAAAACTGAACAGAATGAACATGGAAAAACGAGACCTTCACAATAAGACAGGACACGGAGGATCATGATGGAGGAGTGGAGGAGAGGCAGACGAGAGGGAGCGGGGAACACGAGGGAGAGAGAGCAGACATGACGGGCGGGGGAAACATGGATAAACATGATGGAATAAAACACAAGGAGGGGAAACAAGGCACAAGAACTCATACAAGCACATAAACACAGGCACGCAGAGGGCACAAGGGGAATCTAATAAACAAAAGCTAAACAGAACAACCTAGGTACTATAGAATAAACTTAAGACTAACAAAGTCTTAAACATAATTAATAATACAAAATGACAAAAACACGAGAAAACTCAAAACCCTGGGTGGAATACACAGGGTTTTCACAGGTAATGGTTTTTTTTGCACCCGTTGTCATTGATTGCCAGGAAAGCAGTGATTTAGGCCAATCCTAATTTTGCTTTGCACATAAAAAATATTCTCAGTGTCTTCCTCACAGTGAGGAATGCATCTTATTAAAGCCGGTGTTCAGTGTCCACATATACCTAAAGCTGTGGTATCATTATCGCAGTGGAACTAGAGACACTTAAACTGGTGCATCCCAAATTTTAGGGTGTCATGGTAACTGTACTAATGATACCTTTGGCATTTAAAAATAAAATAGTGATCATGTATCATTGAGGCACTTCTGATAACATTGCAAACAATTGTTCAGCTGCTTTTTCTTTTTGTATTATTTTGTATCAGTTACCGTTAAAAACTTTCTTGCCATTTGATGGCGCTTGTACACAAAATACATAAATAGAGATAAATTTACGATTTACTTATAGACAAAGTTGACTGATAGCATTATTGCTATTTTTTGTGTAGATAGATACTGGTACTAACAAAGGTTGTCTTATCTTAAGAATAAGGATGTAGCTGAAGAAGTTTAGGTCAAATACATCTCACAGCATCTAGAGAGGTTCGGGCTACAAACATTTATGCGTAACTGTTCAAGTCCAGCTGCTCAAAGTCATACAAAAGGGCTTTTACAATTTTTAATTCCATATCACAGGAACCTGCAAGTTATAATGCTAAACGTTAGTGACTGTAATTAATGAAAACTGGTGATATTTGGTGGAGTTTTTTGGCTTTTTGACCTACTGGTAATATGTTTAAAAAATGCAAAAAGGATGTTAAATGGTGATTATTTTCACTTAAAAAGTCAATAGGACAAATCTCCATTAATCACACTTCAAAACCAGCTGGAAATCTGTCATGTCAACCTGAAATGTCTCTGTGGCTTCATTATTAAATCTTAACATCATTCATCTGACACAAGTGTGATAACTTATCTCTCGACTGTCATCACTGATGGAGCTGTTTTATAGTTCTTGCTGTCAAAAATGACACTTGTAATATACCACTTGTACACGCGCATATATAACAGCACTCATTCCCTCATTACTGATATTTACCAGACATCACGATACATCTTCATCAGCTGAGGGTCACCCTACTGGATGGTAATTCAGAAGTTAAACAAAACCCGTTTGTGAATTGTTTAGTGACCTTGATGACAACATTCATTAGACAGATTCACAGTAATGGATTAAATAACAAAAGGAAGAAGAAAAAAGAAACTCTTGAGAGCACTGCCAGGCCTCGAGCTATTACATCTGACATGATTTTCGCTTCACCCAAGTGAATAGTTTGTTTACAATATGTCCTTTAATTTTCCCTTCTGCTCTCTTGCTTCCCCTTTGCATCTTCAAAGGCTTGCTTTACATCATTTCTGCTACATTACACTTACTGCTGCCGAGTAGTTCTGTTTATAGTTCAGAAGTTTTTGTACTCACACATAAACTGTGAGTACAAAAACATCACACAAGGACATTATTCCACAAAAGACTATATTTAAAAAATCTTAAACAGATTAGGTTAGTAGTATTAAAAGGAAAACAAATGTTTTGTAGTTCGGACAGAGCATGTTAGGGTAGAAATAGAAAACTTTTTATTGCCCACGCATGGAAGTACAACGCAATTTAGAATGTTTGTTTTGGAGGTTTTCTTGAGAAAAATGTTGAAAATACTTGTTAGACTCAAGAATTTCCTTGAACTTTGAACTTGAAGAATGCAGCTGTTAAAAGGAGCGGCTGGGATGCTAATTCAGACGATTGTAGGGTCACGGCAACAGGTAGCTGAGGCAAAAGCTTGTCGCCATTTATCTTTGGAACGCTGTCAACATATAAAGATGGCGTCTTCAGTATAATTACACAAAACCAAATAAACACATGGACAGAGTTAGCACACCCATCTATTTATTACATCCATAATGTTTGAGCTCTTTTACAGAGTAACAGGTGGAACCTGTCTGATTTATTCCCATCCAGGATTTTGTACCCTTTTTCCTATTGAAGTTTGTGCTCTACCATGATCTAAAGAGCTCTCTCAGGCCTTCAGAAAAACAGAAGAAAGAAGCTGAGGATGCCTGTGGAGACTGTGAAGCATGGTAGTTAAAAATGCTATGGTTTGGGGTTGCTTTGCTGCCTCGGGGACTAGGGAGGTCGGAGTCAACGATGAATCTTTCATTAAATGAAAGATTATATGAGCACATCTGCCAGCAAGCTGAAGCTGGAGTGGACATTTTAATATTATATGAACTTGAACCCAACTTCCGCATGTCCATCGAGGAATAGCTGAAAAAAAGAAGAAACTTAGGGTTTTGGAATCGGACAGCCAAAACCAAATTTAAAACAAGTCAAAATAGATCTGAAAAGAAAAGATTTTGAAATATCCAGCAATAGTAGCACTCAAAGCTCTTTCTACTGGAAGTCTCAGGTAACCAATATTATACACACATTCATATCTTGTATCTATACCTAAACACTTTTATCTAACATTTACACACAAACTGACACTCTGAAAGCATCAGACACAACTTAGGGTACAGTATTGTGCGCAAGGATGCTGTGGCAAACGGGCAGGCAAAGCCAAAATTCAAGCCACCGACCTTCCGATTGGTTGATGACCAGCTCTATCACCTAAGCCACCGCTGCCCCCAAAATATAAATAATAGTATAATATCAATGTGCAAAATGGAGAGACGACACCTGTTACAGTTCATGTTACACTATGTGCATGTAAAACAGAAAGGATATAAATTACATCTCTTAGGAACACCTGTAAGGAAAAGCTTGTTAGAGAAGATGTAAAGGCCAGGGAATTCTTCAAAGTTACTAGTTTGTAAGAAGTGTTCCTCTAATCACGTCCGTTTTTATAGCTTATTTTGTGACAAGCTGAGATTCAGTAATTGTTCCAGTGGGAATAACAGCACAAACCTTTGGAAAAGCTTTACATAAAGGGACTCCGGGTTCTTTGCTCATTTGTACATGTGAACAGTGATGGAATTAAGAACTAAGAAATGGTGTTTGAAAAAACAGAAAAGTTCAGGCCATCTTATGCCTGATGCAGAGATTATTGGGCTAGGAAAAATGACCAACATTGTCAGTCACCACTGTCCACTTATGACATGAGAAATAATCAGGATAGTGTGGTTTCAGACACCATATGACAAGCACTTCATTTCAAAGCCTACTGAACCGGGCAGGGATGCAGGGAGGCTTTAAGGAGGATCAACAATACTGATCATACAGATACTTAGCACCTCTAGATGTCTAGAGATTGATAGCCAGTGAACTGTTTAACAGGCAAACTGCAACAATAACTTTTGAAATGCATCTTCCGCAGAATGACAGGTCAATGCGCTTATGCACATATGCTGACAGTTTTTAATAGGTTTCAGATTTTGAACTGTTTGAAATTGCTTTCTTTTGCCTTGTGAAACTTTGTCCCTGAAGTAAAAATAGTGAAGTTAAACATAGTTTATATTGCTTGGGTGCAGCTAGCCTTGAGGCGAAATGCAGTTGCGCCAAGTAATTCAACCTGAAGCAGCATGTCAGCAAAAACGCACTCAATAATAACAATGCTTCACACGGACGTCAATTTGAAGCTCCCGTTTTACTGAGCTGACACTTTGTTCATGGTACTTGCGTTATTTGGCAATGTAGTGCTCGATAAGGTATGCATATTCTATAGATTGATTGCTATATAAATATTGTTTATGGCGATAAGGTATTAACATCGAGAAGCATGCTTGCCGATGATTTGCATGCGAGGTTATTACAGCTACTGAAGGTGCCCTTCGGGAAAATTTATAGATACGGAAGCGAGCACAATTCCCACCTGTTTTATAAGACAGCGAATACGCCGTGAAAAAAATATGATGTATGTTTGCACTACAATTCATTCTAGGTTTTAAAGAATACAATTTTCAATCTATAAATGCATACTGATATGAGTATGAATGTATCCTTCTTACTTTATCTCGCCCATATCCTGTAATGGTCAAAAATGTTATCTAGATACGCTCTTCCTCTACTTTGTCTTCATCCATTCTCATCTATCTGTCTCAGTTCATCTCCTTTTCATTTTTGTGGCTCTGATTTACATGTTCATGTGGATGTGTGTTGCATGGTTTTCATCCTTTAATATTTTTTCTCAAACACAGTTTTTCAGTTGTAAAGATTGAGAGCCAAGCCAAACCACGAGGTCTTGATTAAACACCTTATCTTTAAAGGGGTTTGTAAAAGCAACCTATTACACCACATACATAATGACCCTTAGTTTGTTTGTTTTTTTCTTTTATTATCTATTTTTCCTCCAGCAGCCATTATTTTTGAGATATCTTGTCAAGCTTTTGTTTACAATAATAATGTTTGTTTATAAGGAAATCCGCACGGGGCACGTTTAATGTCACCGGATATTTTCTCGTTTTGAGTTAAACAGATTTCAAATTAGAATAGAATAGAATAGAATTCAACTTTATTGTCATTGCACATGCACAGGTACAGGGCAACGAAATGCAGTTTGCATCCATCCAGAAGTGCTTTAGTGATATAGATATATTACAATATATATTAGCAATAATATAGATATGTGAGTATATTACAGAAATGGGTCTATTATGGTATGTTATAATGTACACGGTATGAAGTATGTTGTGAATATTCTATAACTATAAGTATGTACAGGCTGTAGTGAGTACAAGCTATGTACAGGATATGAACAGGATATAAATATGAAAAACTATACAGAATATGAAATAAATAACTTTACAGAATCTGAGATATACAGCTATACAGAAATGGGAACTATGCAAGTTGTAAACAGTTGTAGGATTAAAGATTATCAAATGTACAGAATGATTATTTACACAGAGCTATACAGTAGTGCAGTTAAGATAAGTGAGGGTGTAGATAGTTTCTACAGAGGTGCTAGTGCTAGTGGTTGTGAGTGGTGGTTCAGTCCATGTTATTATTGTGTGTTTGAGGGTACAGTTGTCCATTGTGTGTGTGTGTGTAGGTGGTTGTGGGTGTGTGTATGTTCAGTCCATGAGTTTAACGTGGGTCAGATGTCAGGAGGCAGAGTTCAGGAGTCTGACAGCTGTGGGGAAGAAGCTGTTCCGGTACCTGGTGGTCTTAGTCCGGAGGCTCCTGTGGCGCCTCCCAGAGGGCAGGAGGGTGAAGAGTCCATGCGATGGGTGACTGGGGTCTTTGATGATTTTCCCAGCCCTTTTCAGACACCGCTTCCTGTAGATGTCTTTTATGGCAGGAAGTGGTGCTCCGGCGATGCGCTGGGCAGTTTTCACGACCCTCTGCAACGCCTTCCGGTCCGAGGCAGAGCAGTTCCCGTACCAGACTGTTATACAGTTGGTCAGGATGCTCTCGATGGTGCAGCGATAGAAGTTCACCAGGATGTCTGAGGACAGGTGGTTCTTCCTCAGAGTCCTCAAGAAGAAGAGGCGCTGGTGAGCCTTCTTGACCAGCTTGGAGCAGTTGGTCGTCCAGGTGAGATCCTCGGAGATGTGGACTCCCAGGAACTTGAAGCTGCTCACACGCTCCACAGCCGTCCCCTTAATGTGGATGGGTGGATGTGGGTCAGCATTCCTCCTGTAGTCCACGATGAGCTCCTTGGTCTTCTCGGTGTTAAGCAGCAGGTTGTTTGTGTCGCACCACTCAGCCAGACGATCCACCTCTTCCCTGTAGGTGGCCTCATCGTTGTCACTGATGAGGCCAATCACCGTGGTGTCATCTGCAAACTTAATGATGGTGTTGGAACCATCAGCAGGTCTGCAGTCGTGGGTGAAGAGGGAGTAGAGGAAAGGGCTCATCAAATTGTCCTTTACATCACAGTTTATGACAGATGTTGTTTAAAAAGTTCATGTTCCTGATTGGAGTTGCGATTGGGAATGCAGCTTCAATTTGATGTCATTTTGACTGCGTTTTTCCACTTTCTTAATATCTTTCTAAAACACAGGAAAGGAAACATGCTTCCGCCGATGTTGCGTAGATGGATGAAATTTGAAGATAAGATAAGATAAGATAAGACTTTATTAATCCCTCGGGTGGGTTCCTCTGGGAAATTCGGTTTCCAAAAGCACAGCACCGACAGAAGTTACAGAGTTACAGAATATTATATATATATATATATATATACACACACACAAATGGTTGAAATGGTTGTCACGAGTACATGTAGATGTCACATGTATTATGCTTTAGGTTTAGGGGCCTGTGTTTATGTGTATGTATATTTGTTGGATTTCCATAATGAAATATCTCCTAGAGCGTTATCTGTGGTAGCCTTTTGTTTATGTTTACATTTGTTTACGTTTATGCGCATGTCTGGGTGATTCCGATGTTGCACGATGGTGGTTAACATGTCATGTTTGGTTTGTTGTTAGGTAACGTGTCTGAATAACACATTAGTAAGGGATGGGACATGTAAATGCCAGACATGAAAATGAAATATTCATTCATTTACTCATTTAATATTCAGTAAATTCATCCTGGCTGCTATTATGCAATCTGGTGCTAATATGTTATCATAGAGGCTCTTTTCCAAAGCCACGAGTTTAATGTAAATTTGTGATCCTTTGATGATGCTTATTGATGATTCATTCTGCAGCATGGCCTGTCACAGAATATATCTGTGTCTGATTTTCTATAACTCACAAACTTCTGCTGCAGCTGAAGACAATAAAGACTCCTGATAACTTAGTGGGGCTATATGATGGATGACTTACAGTCGAAAACTCAGTAAGAAATAAGCTGAACCCCTGAACGGAAGCTTATTTACAATTGAAAACTGCAGATATTAAAATTACCTATTGGATGGCCGTGTTTGTACGTCATGATAAATACAATTACGGGGTTCTTTTGTGATGAAAAACCATTTAATCCGAATTTTAAAAGTACTGCGCAAATATCTCTAGCCACCCATTTCATTATGTTTTCCTTCCAGTGAGTCAGACTGTCGTGCAATATCTTAAAGTGGTTTTGAGCAACAGTTCTCCAGCTTTCTAAACTTTTTCTTTGGACATTATCTGCTTTTTTGAACATTTTCAGAGGAATGTATTTTTAATCTTTAAGCTACATAAAACTGACCTATTCAAGCACAAAAAAGAGACGCATCCATACATAACAGAAAAACTGAGCAAAGAACCAATTCTAAATTGTATCTTTAGATACTTTGTTACTACCAGCCTGTGGCAAAATCACATAATTTGTTTCTGATTTCTTTATTTAAATCTACAGAAAATGATACCGATGATAACACAGTTTGACAGGCATAATAATATTTTGCTCCAACAAGGTGATTCCAAAACTTGGCATAACTCAGTATGGTGTGCAATGTGCCCTTAATAAAAGAAATCTGAGGAAATTGAACAAGTGGAGGACAAAAGTGATATAGTACTATCTACAGCAGATGAACTGGACCTGAAAGCCATGTCCTTAAGAAAAGGGAAAAAATATCCAGCAAAGACCTGACACAGGATCTGAGAGACACATCTGGCCCTTCAGCTTGTCAGCCTCATAAGAAATGATCTCAGTGTAAGGTGACTGCCAAGCAGCCATTCAAGAAAAATCTAAAATATGTAAAATTATACAAGGACTGGTCTGAAAATTGTTGGAAACAGGTCTTATAGAGTGATAAATCCACATTTGACATGTTTGGTTCATACCTTCATCAGTATGTACGGAGGAGCTCAAGAGAGTTACAACAGTGAGTGTCTACAATCATCTGCAAAACACGGTGGAGGTGCCATCATGTTTGGGGCTGCATTTCAGCCTGTGGTGTCGATCTCAAGTACACTGCCAATGCAGTAAAAGCATCCCTGGATAATAAAACACAAATTTAAATTTATCATTGATTGGTCTTCCTAGAGCCGGGATTTCAACATTGTTGAAGCATTGTGGGATCATCTTGACAGAGAACAGAACAAAAGGTAGCCAACATTCAAAGAAGAGCTTTGAATGTCTTTTAAGAAGCCTGGAGAAATATTCTGAAGACTATTTAAAGGAAAAGACAATAAAACTGAAAAACAGGTGGTCACACTGAGTGTTGACTATTAGAATTGAACAAACTCTGTGTTTGTCTTGTGTTGTCCAAGCAAAAAAACACAACATTTTACAAATATCTTTTCAATATATATCAAACCATTGTGTTATTTCTTTTCACATTACTGTGGATAGATAGCCAAATAGTGTGACAGTGTAACACACAATGCCTGCAATGCAACAAGGACCTGCTCAAAGCAGTGAGCAGCAGTACTGCCCCTTTTTGGGACACAAAATATATTAAGAATGTCCAAAACAAACAAAAAATCTCCAATATTCACTAGAAAAAGTAGAATTAAAATAAGATGCTATTTGCCTTCAACTCAAGCACTAAAGACAGGGAGGACTGGGAACCTATGCCAGCGTAAGTGCAGGTGAAAGAATACATTGAACCTCCAAGAACACTCTCTTTGAATTGACAGAAGCCTGCTTCAGTTGTCAATACATTTATCAGTCTTGTCACTGTGTCTCAGTCTGTCAGTGAAGCCTAGTACGTGTTCAGCCTCTGTGTAATGGGCTGAATCCTATTGCTTTTGAGAGACGAGTAGAAACTAACTAACTGGAGTCTGAAACTTCAATAAAGCAGAGCAGTGCTGGAAAAACATTTGTCATACAGCTATGACAAAATGTGCACTGAATGTCCCAGATTGTTCCAACTGTATTTAACATATGAAATGTTTTTATTTTGTTTTTTAAATCCCTTGTGGTAAAAATTTAGGTGGCGTGCTAACAAAATATATCATCCTGGTTGAAATGTTGCTGAAGGCAAGATGGCTGTAAAGCCTCCTAAATATCATTTGAGATGTTTGATTTTATTTACCTGACTGATCACAGCTCTCTCAATTTCACTCCATCTGTCTGATTCTCCCCATCTTTCCCTCATCTCTCACTGTCATCGTCTGCGTTCATACCTCTCAATTGTCCCTTTACTTCATTGCTCTTCATCTACCTCCACATCTCATCTCTCACCCCACCACCACCACATTGCTCCTTCTTTTTTCCATTTATATTTCTACATTTTTTTCACATCTCTGCTTTTCCATCATTTTTCAATCCTGTTATAACTTTGCCCGTATCTGTCTTTCTCCATCTGTCATTCCCCGACCCGCTCTTCTTCTGTCTTAATCGTTACATCTTTGCATTGACTTCTCCCTATCATTTCTCTTCATCTGTTTATTTCACCCCCCAACCCCCCCAGGTCACTCTCCTAATCACTCTTTTTCTCTCTGTGTCTCCTCCGCAGCTGGTATTGTTCGGAAAAAGCAATGGTGTGAGATGGTGCCGTGTTTGGAGGACGAGGGTTGCGACCTGTTAGTCAATAGATCTGGCTGGACTTGTACGCAGCCCGGAGGCCGAGTTAAAACCACTACGGTGAGTTCAGGCTCTCTTTTAGTGCCTCAGGTTACACAAAACCACTCACAAGCTGGTCGATGTGCTTAGAAAACCAACTGAAGTGTACAACCAAACCAAGGACGCTTTTTTGAAACAAAATAACAGTAATTAAAAAGTAAAGGTTAAGAGAGCATTTTGACAAGCTGACTCATTGTACAGGGTGGGCCATTTATATGGATACACTGTAATAAAATGGGAATTGTTGGTGATATTAAAGTCCTGTTTGTGGCACATTAGTATATGTGAGGGGCAAACTCCTCATGATGGGTGGTGACCATGGTGGCCATTTAGAAGTCGGCCATCTTGGATACAACTTTTGTTTTTTCAATAGGAAGAGGGCCATGTGACACATCAAACGTATTGGTAATGTCACAAGAAAAACAATGGTGTGCTTGGTTTCAACGTAACTTTATTCTTTCATGAGTTATTTACAAGTTTCTGACCACTTATAAAATGTGTTCAATGTGCTGCCCATTGTGTTGGATTGTCAATGCAACCCTCTTCTCCCACTCTTGACACACTGATAGCAACATCGCAGGAGAAATGCCAGCACAGGCATCAAGTATCTGTAGTTTCAGGTGCTTCACATCTCATATCTTCACACCATATACAATTGTCTTCCGATGACCCCAAAGATAAAAGTCTAAGGGGGTCAGATCGGGAGACCTTGGGGGCCATTCAACTGGCCCACGACGACCAATCCACTTTCTAGGAAACTGTTCATCTAGGAATGCTCGGACCTCGCACCCATAATGTGGTGGTGCACCGTCTTGCTGGAAAAACTCAGGGAACGTGCCAGCTTCAGTGCATAAAGAGGGAAACACATCATCATGTAGCAATTTCAAATATCCAGCAGCCTTGAGGTTTCCATTGATGAAGAATAGACCCACTATTGTTGTACCCCATATACCACACCAAACCATCACTTTTGTTGTTCCAACAGTCTTGGAGGGATCCATCCAATGTGGGTTAGTGTCAGACCAATAGCGGTGGTTTTGTTTGTTAACTTCACCATTCACATAAAAGTTTGCCTCATCACTGAACAAAATCTTCTGGGTGAACTGAGGGTCCTGTTCCAATTTTTGTTTTGCCCATTCTGCAAATGCTGTGCGCCGATCTGGGTCATCCTCGTTGAGATGCTGCAGTAGCTGGAGTTTGTAAGGGTGCCATTTGTGAGTAGCTAATATCCGCCGAAGGGATGTTCGACTAATGCCACTCTCCAGTGACATGCGGCAAGTGCTACGCTGTGGGCTCTTGCTGAATAAAGCTAGGACAGCCACTGATGTTTCTTCATTAGTGGCAGTTTGCTTGCCTCCACATTTTGACAAATCCAACACTGAGCCAGTTTCACGAAACTTAGCAAGCAGTTTGCTAACTGTAGCATGGGAGATGGGTGGTCTCGTAGGGTGTCTTGCATGGAAATCTGCTGCAATGACCCGGTTACTGCGTTCACGAGATATCAACACAATTTCGATCCGCTCCTCACGTGTTAACCTCTTCGACATGTCAATGGCTGTGAACAAAGAGAAACTTGTAAATAACTCATGAAAGAATAAAGCACACCATTGTTTTTCTTGTGACATTACCAATAAGTTTGATGTGTCACATGGCCCTCTTCCTATTGAAAAAAACAAAAGTTGTATCCAAGATGGCCGACTTCTAAATGGCCACCATGGTCACCACCCATCTTGAGGAGTTTGTCCCCTCACATATACTAATGTTCCACAAACAGGACTTTAACATCACCAACCATTCCCACTTTATTACGGTGTATCCATATAAATGGCCCACCCTGTACAGTACAGCTTTGCTCTCAATAAAAGCTCTGATCTGCAAGCATAGCAAAGCCATTTCAAATCACTGTTTTCAGCCTCAGTTATTTGGCTTGAAACATTTTTACTGTTATTGACATTAGACAGTGATTGGGCTACTTCAGAAACCTTTAAGAATCTGGGTTTTCAATGTGAAACACTTGGAGTTTCAATTTTACAACGCTTTTTCATGGATTTAAAGAATATAAAAAATGTTATATAATGTTATACATTCTATCAGTCAATCTACTTAATACAAAAACTGGTGTAGTCCTCTGCTGCTTGCAGCCCATCTGGTTCAGGGTTCAACATGTTGTGTGATGTACATACCTCGGTTGTAACGACTGGTTTTTTGAGTAACTGCTGCCTTAACCCAGAAAAGCTTAACCCAGAGAACTGCTGCTCACTAGATTTTTTTTGTCTCATCATTTTGGGATTTTCTGTAAATCCTAGAGATGGTTGCATTAGAAAGTGCCAGCACCAACAAACCAGCAAACAAACAAGTTCAAAGCCTCTTAAATCACCTTTCTTCCACAATCTGATGCTCCAACAGGTGGTCTATACAGTGTCCACCTACCTACCTAAATGCATTGAATTGCTAATATATGATTAGTAGATTAGATATTTGCATTAGCGAGCAATATAACAGGGATAGCTAATAAAGTGGCCAATAAGAGTATTCCTTTGGATTTTACAGTCACAGACACATTTTAAGTTTCTCTATTGACTGTGCACTGTGTTAGTTGTTTGTGCAAGAAAACAAACAAAAAAATGAAGAAAAGAAAAAGCATTCAAAGAGGCTACCTGTACAGCTTAGAACTGAGTTTACATAAGCTGCTGAATAGAAAACTGACCTGGTATGGACACATGTATGGACACCGGTAAAGTGATAGCAGTAGTTACTGTGGTGCAAGCATTTGTCGGAAGTGAGATACCCAGATGTTTTACTCTACCATATTTCTATAAATAAAGCTGAAGCATTTTGACAGAATGCAGGTTACATTAAAGTAAAATACAAATCACTCAGGAAAAAAAGAGAGTAATTTTGCATCGCTAACTACAGTAACTTACTAGTAGGATTAGCAAGTAGGAAGTAAATTAGCTAGTAGGATTAAAATCAGCTAATAGTTAAATATAGTACAAGGCATGTCTTCTTGTAGAAGATTAAAAGAAGCAGTTCTTGTACATGGTCCCTGAGAAATTAACATATTACAAAATACAATACAGCTAACATTAGCAAAGGATACTGAAACCATGCTTTACTTAAGCCATGTTGGCTAAAGTAAAGGAAGTTTCTAAACATATATTGCCTTATCAGATTTTTTGTACTGTCTGCCACAGATAAACTTTATATAAAAAAATACTAACATATCTTTGCAATTTCATATTTGTTAGCCTTTTTTGTTCACTTTCAGCTAGCTCATGGAATGACAAAAATGTTTTTCGAAGAACAGTATTATTTCATAGTTTCATAGCTCTTTCAAATGGCAGATAAACAATAACTTGTATTCATACAGTCATTTTGGCATATTTTAAATTAATGTGGAAAACATTTAATATATTTATACAGAGTAGGTAACTGGAATATACTATAAATGTTACCCAACACTATGGTCTCTGAACACTGAGTTGAAAGATGCTAAAGTGATACATTAAGCTAAGGAAAAAATTCCAGGGAGGCAAGATAGATAGTCATTACAGGCAACAATCTTTTGTATTATAAATGGACCGTTCATAATATATTGTATACATTGTATAAATATTCATTAGTGCAGCTCTAAACAACGCACTTAGGTAATGCAAGAAAATGAATTTATCATCCTTGTTGCTTATTTGCAAAAACCAATGTAGCCCTGTTTAGCATAGCCATTTAAGCTCTGTTTCAGCACCTCTTTCAAGACTGTACTTGACAAGATTTCAAGTGCAGTCTGGAACCATTTCACAGCCTCCTGAAAATGTTTCTTTTCACCCTCCTTGTCTTCAGCTCATCTCCAAACTGAACGCGCTTTGTTTACTTCCTCGATGTCAGCAATTAGCTTAAATTAGGGACGCTCTTACTGTTAATGATGGCAGCAGATGGGAAGCCACGGCTTCTACTAGCTAAGATGACACCAATTCATTCACCCGCCTGTCCTCTACACCGCTGCATCCAGCTCTCCAAGTCTCCTCCTCTCCACTTCACCCTCTATTCCACCCCTCCTTTCTCCTCCTTACCCAACAAACACCATCCTCCCATTGATTTCAACCCCCACATCTGCTTTACAAGAAGCATAAACACTGTTGCTCTCCCACCCGTATGCACGGAGTCTATACTGTGGCAATTAAAGAGGTCTCGCTTGAGAAACATGTTACGCAACACACACACACACTCGTACACACACACATAACTGCCCTATCTGTGAATGTCAATGCGTGAACACTGAGGACCAGTGGTGTATCATTAATGCATCTGTCATGATTTAGTCATCAGCTGACTAACTTGTTTATTCCTTCCTGTCGAGAAAACAAACATGTAAATACAGAATGCATAAAATATAAAAATGCTGAATGGTTTGCTATCAGGTTTCCTTCCTGTGTTGTGAGTCATGTGCGTCTCCCCGTGCCCAGACACAAACCCGAACGTTAACCCAGTTGCGGAGACTGCGGTGACAGCCGTTACAAGTTCCAGCTACAGTGCAGCTTGTTATCTGGGCAGGTTATCCCACACACATGCTGCATGCACACACTGTAGCTGTAACATTTATTATACGTGTCAGATAAAATATTGTATGAGGTGTTGCAAATCTTGGTGCTCACAGTGTGACCGAAAGGCTAATGGCATGTGCATTCAGGCTTGCATGCTAACGGGCTCTAACTGATGACTGCTATTGTGGGTTTTCCATACTGGTATCCGTGACCATGTACCCCTACTTTGTTGCACAGGGTGGCCCTGCATGCTCTGGCCTACATGTACTTTTCTTATCCTGCTCAGGATGTCACTCAATGTAGTTCTCATCCGCAGGATGTGACAGGTATTTCGTGCGTGCTTCATTGGCTACTTTAAACTTGGTGACAGCCAGTCAAATGGCTGGACAGCTATGCGCACTCATCTGTGCCAGTCCGCGCGTGTGTGTGTGTGTTTACGTGGGTTCTACCAGCTTTCACTGTCAGGGAGTATAATAACTGGCAACAAGCAGACTCGGGTCATTGTTTAAAACTCTTCTTAAAATGTATGAATTTTTTCAACACCTTCAAACTCAGTCACATGGAGAAATCTCTAAAATGACATTTACTTCTCAGGCTTAAGTTTAAGGGCAATTCTAGCAAGCCCAAAAATTACAATAACCTCTTGTTATCTGCTCACCCAAAGGGGAATCACTCACAAAAATAAAAACCATTTACTCCCTTCCATGTTTAACTTTGAACAAATAGCGCCTTCCCTGAGGCCTTTCAAGGTTAAACCCAAACTGCAGCCGCCCCACTGTTGCCCAAGGTTGACTGTTAGCTGTGCACGGTCCACTGAGCATGTCTGACCTGTCCATCAGGTGTTTGTGCGAAAAAACCCCAAAACATCAATGCAGACAAACAGACATATCCCTCATGGGTATTTGACTAAGCCAAGTCAATCTGACTCAGCCCCCTGTAACCCCATAAAGGGTTATTTTGAACAAATGTCAAAAGGCAGTTTGCGTGTATTGGTCAAATGTTTGGGAGTTTGTGTTTTCTCTGTCAACCAGAGGGTTTGGGGGAGGGAGGGGCTTGTTTTTCAGGGTGACGCCGCTGACCTCCTCTCTAACTTTACTCGGCAACACAGCAGCGTGAGTTGCAAGGAAGATTAGACGTAATGCCGCGCGTCCTCTCTCGACCTACACAACGTCACTCATCTCAGCGGTCACCGTTTGATGTGCTTCGGAGTAAAAATAACTTCCTCGCCTGCCGCCTGTCTCGTTCCCAGGCATTCAGGCGTTTTCTCTTTTCGGTTTTTCCTCTCATCCTCCCCCTCGTCCCCTCTCTCTCCAGGCATTTATCTTACTCTGACCCTGCTTTGGAGAGTACACAGTTGTTCCTGTCAATAAAACTACAGTATGGATTTCTCAGAGGCCGGCTCCAGAAGAAACGTATGAAGATTGATATGTGCGTAGCTCGGTGTTGACAGTGACGTTTTTTGAGGGAGGTTACTTTTAGCAGCGTTGCACTCTAACCACAGCTGAATAGGACGCATATCAAGCAGAGGTAGAGCTGTGAAGCTCCAGCATATCATTTATTTCAGAATCAGGTTTCTCACTGATAACAATGACAAGTTTCTCCTCTGAAGGAGTGACCTAACAGAATATGAAATTCTACAAGAATAAGCTCTAAGAGTGTAAACAAGCTCCCCGGAGATTTACTCGACTGCGCTGATGAGCCGCATGTTCGTCATCGCCTTGTTTTTTTTCCCCGTTACCTCAGGATATCATTGCATCTGCCAATATATGTAGCATATCCACACGAATGTAAGGCGATAAATATGCACTTACATCAGCTTTAGTTGAGAATGATCTGCCAAAACATAACTGATGTGACAAAATGTTTTACTGTGCTGGCAAATGACTAGCTCATTCATTCTGTGCACTGGCTTTTTAATATGGCTGAGTTTATACACATCTCCTTGCTGATTGGCCTCACACACTTGCCAACAAAGTTTAGAATATAAATAGCAGCACAGGGCATTTAATTCAGTTTTCTTATCTAATAACCGTATTGTCATACTGTTAAATCTGCAGTCTCCCTTGTCCGTGTCCGTGTGATGTACATTTGTGTCCAGGTAAGGTTACAGCGAGTAACCGTGCAGAGAATTACAACAAGCTACTGTGTGCTCACGTGCTCCCTCCTGCATGCTCTATCCACGCAGCACTCTAGCCTTACCTGAACAGAGCATTGCTCATGTTATGTGCCGAGAAAGTAAACATTCGGACAATGTGCTGACTTCATTCTCCTGATACGGTGCAGAGCTCCTGGGTGAAAATGGTTTTGTAACAATTGATAATACAGAAAATACAAATCCAGTGTAAATCTACCCATTCTGCTACTTGTTCAAATAATATGTTTTTCATTACTAAACATTTAAGTTAGTTATGTTAGAAAGAGTACTATTCCAACCACAATTTGAATTACAGCTACAGTTCCAAGAATATCCTGAAAAGTATATATGGGTTTTAGGCAACATATTACTTCCATCCAGAAGACAATGTTAAACCACATCTATTACAACAGCATGGCAAGAATCTGGGTGCTGAACTCGGGTGCCTGCAGTCCAAACCTTTCACTAATTGAAAATGAAAGGACTGTTGAGCTGCTAGAATCCTGTATCAGACAATAATATGACAACGTTCGTGTACCAGAGGTTCAGCAATTGGTCTCTTCAGTTCGCAGACATTTACAGACTTTTGTCCACAGTGGTAAATATGGCTCCGCCTATGCTTTTTTGGAACGGAGGTTGTACACGACACTGCATACAACTCTAATTCAAATTATAAACCATGCTTTTTTCATGGTTTTTAATGGTTTATACATCAATCACCAGCTGCTGACTTTTTAATGAGGCATATTGCTTCTGTCAGTCATGTATGAAACCATCCTATTAACATTAATTGTCTTTTATTTTATTCTCAATTTAGCCAGATGTGTAAAAAGATCTGGCACATGTAAGATATTAACCAATAAATTCAATTTTAGCTTTAGTGTACTGCAAAGATCTCATTCTGTGTGCAGTATCCTGGTCATAGCTTTCCGTGGTATCAAGAAAGGGCTGGGGGAAAATGGCTAGATAAAGAAACGCTTTAGCAGCAGTGAGGGGTTAATTTGACTGTACCGGAATACTTTCCACACTGCGTGATGCTAAAAGGTTTGAACATACATTTTATCACAGTTACCACAGTGAAATGCTGTCTTTGCAAAGGGCCTCTCTTTTAGCAGAACGATATGTAGTCTCAGCAGTCATCTTCCATACCTTCTTCTCTCGCTGAAAGGCCTACTGCTGTCTCTCTCCAGAGAGGAGGATGCTCTGCATCATGCCCTCCACCATTTTAGACTGGCAGATGAATCAGCGCAAGGAGCTATCTCTCTCTGCGTGTGCCGACGCGGGGAGCTCGGCGAGAACGAGGCAGAGCGAGTACGCTGTTAGAGGAGAAAAGCAAAATCACCTCAGGTTATCTGCCAGCTTTTGTGACAGCCTGATAAGAGGAACAATTCAAAACAGAGGCAGAAAAGCAGCGCAGGAGAAGAAAAGAGCAGCATGAGTGAAAGAGAGAGAGAGGGAGAGAGATTTGAGCCAGTCAGACGTAAAGAATCGTAGAACATTAAGTCATTTTAAGTTGGTTTGAGTCAAGCGGATGCTCTTGTTAAACCCTCGAGTACCCGTTAAGTTCACACACAGGGACATTCGCTTCCAAAGTAGCTTTGGAAGGTTATAATTGCACAAAATCCAACAGCCAGGCCGCTTAGCCGGTATTTTCAAGTGAATATTACACAGCAAGTCACAAAAAGAGCTCTTGTTATCGTGAAAAAGGACTAAAGAGCGCCACAATTTCAGACATTGCAGGAAGCAGTGAGAAAAAAAAAACTGGAATGGCTAAAAATCCTCAGTTGTCTAACTAAGTCTTAATCATATGTTTCATTAGGACGATCCTGATTGGGGTATTTAGGCGTTGAGCAGAGAGCTATGAGCACAAGTGGCACCTACTGAGAGAAAGACTGTGATTACTGTAATCAAGACTTTTTCACTGGGGAGAGGAGAGGAGACAAAACACAGTTGGGAAGAGCAGTTACTTCAGCCTCTTCAAGGAAAGAGAGAATATCACAATATTTGATAATATGAGCTCTGGCGTGTGCATATTTTTTGAACTTCGTCAGGGTTCTGCGTGGGAAATTCAAATGCATACGTGGTTTAGGACATCCTGCCATAAATATCTCCAGCTACAAATGGGTGGGTTTGCACTAGATGATCTCCCAGTCTGTGTCTGCCTGTAAGCGTCCTCTGTATTTACACATTTGTATTTCTGCCAGTGACGGCAAGTGTGTTCAGCTGGGTATGAAAAAGCTTTTTCGACTGGTGCTTGTAAGCGGATGCTGATGGCCTCCCCCATCTTTGCCCCCGCCATCACTTCTTTTCCATCTCCTTCTTCTCAATCTTTCTGTGGATGCAGTTCAAGCCGGGCCTTAAGGTATCCCCCAACGCCTCCACCATCACCATGTCCCCCCTCACCCCACCCCCCTGTGGTTCTGGGTTGGTATCGACCGTGGTAATTGATCCCTCTGGGCCCTCCAGCCACATCCAACAGTGAGTTGAACAGAATCACCACTAAGAAGACAGCTGCTTGGCCACCACAGACAGGCCAAAAGAAAGAGAGAAAGAGAAAGAAACCCTGTTGCTGCTAACCATTAGCTCTGTCTGCCAACTTCCTTCTGGAGGGAGCCAAGTCAGCACATTGCATTGGCTTGGAGAATACTAAATCCTCCATTTTGGGAAGCTGGGAATAATGTTGGGACTATAAACAGTGAGAGGCAAGAGGAACTGACTTAAAGAACAAGAAAGTCTCTCTTTCTCTGTTCTTATCAACTCCCTGTGAGCTTGATCTGACCCACTGTTGCCTAAACCCAAAGCCTCTGCTGCCCAGTGAAAGATTACCTGTTTTATTTCATTCTGAATTTCAACCCTGCTCCCTTTTCTATAGTTTCCAACATTTCCATGTGGCCAAAAGTGGAAACTGATTCCATGAAGCGCAGCGTGATAGCTGGCTTATGTTTGCACTCCAAACAGTTTCAAGTCCCAAGAGGTGCAGGTGTATTCCGAAATGAAGGAAACAACAAACGCACTCATGCAAGGACAAAACATTGGCACACTCACACCCAAGTCAAGTATAGTGTATTACCTCTGATCTCAGAAAAGCATGTTTCTCCTTTTCAAACAGTGAAAGAGAAACTTATTCATGTTTTCAGCTTTGAGGCAAAGCATTTACCAAATAAGGCTATGGGAGAATTTTGTTCTTTTTTAAACTGTCAAGATAAGCAGTTGTTACTGGAGATTACTGAAAGCAGTGTAAGCTTCATCAGTCCTCTCAGTGAGATATTACCTGTGAAAGCTTTAACCTGCTTGAACTGCCAGTATCTTCTTAACTAAGGGTGCTATAATATACCTGCTGGTTAATTAAATTCTGTTAATTGTGGAATCTTCAAGGTGAGCTGTCACAATCTTGGTATCTTGAAACTGGACATGACAAGCTGAAATGGTGTTATTTTCAATAAAATTTGCAACTAATTCCATGAATTTATCAGAGAAATGTTTAATGAGGTTGCAGATCCAGTAAGCCGGTAGTCTTTTTGCCAACAGTACAAGAAAAATTGAAACGTGGCCCCCTGCTGCCCATTAGAAATGATGCACTTTTAGGTTTTCAGGGCCAAGCAGTACATCCATTGTTAACGTATGTCATGTCAGAGTTCCTGGCAACTCAAAGAAATGCACAATCTTGCAATTAGTGTTTTATCATGTCTTCCTCCCCACACCCCTGATAGATGGCTGCCCCTCCCTGAGCCTGGTTCTGTTGGACGTTTCTTCGTGGTAAAAGGGAGTTTTTCCTTTCCACTCTCGCCAAGTGTTTGCTCAGAGAGGATCAGTGTCGTTTGATTGTTGGGATTTTTTCTGTATTATTGTAGGGTCTTCGCCTTACAATAAAAAACATCTTGAGGCATCTGTTATATAAATAAAATGGTATTGAATGGAACTGAACACGTCTCTTTACAAAAGAAAAATCATCTCACTCAGTTGTATTCTGGACTCTGAATGTAATGTAGTTTTTATGAATTTCTGTTTATGTAGACAACAATATATTTGAAAATTTTGCCAATTTGTCGCAGTTAATCACAAACAGATTGCATGTAACTACCAACTTGACCTAATTCATTCCCTGACTGATAGCACTGTTTCTTTAAAGCTGGCATTGGACGGTCACAGACCTGGTCCCCATTTTCAAAGCAATAATTTCAAAGGCACCAAGTCGCAGTAATTTTGGCTGTGTCACAGTCTCCATTCACTGTTTTACTCAGTGTAAGGTTTACACACTAAAACTCCAAAATCTACTTGGTTATGTTGCATTTAAATGTGATCCCAGGGGGTCGTTTTGTAACCATGTGTATTTGAGCAAGTAATTTCTAACTATTAGATACCACAGGCTTATTTTTAAAAAAGATATTTGATGCTCTTGGAAAAGGAACGAACTTGCATTGCAGGAATAAAACAGTTGTTTACCATAATCACCAGTCTCCTAACTCTGGGACTGTAAGAATTTACACCAGAATAAACAATAATGTATGCAATAGTTTCTGAGATACTTTAATCTGGACTAAAGTGGTGGAAAGGCTGCAGCAGGCCTGATACTTATAAATTCCTATCCAGCTTATTATTTTAAGGACAACAATTATTTCAGAAAAATGAATCATGAATGAATCAGTGCTTTACATTTATAGCATATTTAAGAAGTCACTGGAGAAACACAGGGCTGTTTTCTATTTTCCTTCCATGTGGGCTACTGTTACGCAGAATCAGACCCTATTCAACTCCCACACTCCTATATTTAACTGGAACACAAGTAACACAGCATCAGTGCCCAGCACATTCACAGAATAGCTCTCCATGTTCAGACAAATCCAAACGGGCACATTTCCGCGACACCTTAAAAAGATAAATTTGGTAATGGTGGTAGTGGTGGTGGCGGTGCTGTGACTGTGTCTAAATCTGGAAAAAAACAGAAATAGAAATGAAACTGAGCTTTATAACCATACCGCCTTCCCCTGTCCCTTTCTCCCCTCAGGCTCTATGACGTGACAAGAGTCCCCCTCGACACTCTTGCACTATGGAAAGCATTGATGACCCCTTGACAGACAGCCAATTTCCAGCTACCACCACCACCACCACCATTACAACAGCTCCACCCTTACCTTGGCCTCAAAGGCAGGAAGCAACACAAGCAGCTACAGAGCACCAAGAGCCTTGTGGAGGCAGTAAGGTACAAGACAAATCCCTTGAATTAGAATCAAGAAATCCTTAAATGTATGACTAGAGCCTGACTGATATAGGATTTTTGAGACCGATACTGAGACTTGGTGATTAGAAAAAAAGATAAAGATCTGATATACTCGTTTATATTTTCATCTTTTTTTCCACATTCACATCATTAAATATAAACAGACACACATATATACACACATTTGTCATATATTTGGTACAGTTGTTATTTATGAGTCCTTAATAAAAATAAAAAACTATTATTAGCTGTGCATATTCGATTGAGGAGATTTCTTAAATCAGATGGCCTTCTTAATCCAACCCCATACTGAATGTGTCTCATCCCAGAGTCAAAGTGAGGATCTAATGTGTACAAGCTTAAATATATATCATTTGTACATTATAACTGCCCAATCAACAGCTACAAATGCCGATACCAACGTATCGGCAAATAAAAATATCGGCCGATGTGTCAGTCCTGCTGATATATCTGTCGGGCTCTGTTTTATAACATCTTGTAATGAAGGTAGTTTTCCACATGACCTTACAGTGGAGACTGATCTTGCCTGTTGCTCACGGTCAAATGTCTTAAAAGTGTATGAAAGTCATTACAACCAACATTATGAACTCATTACAACACTAAGACCGCATCTTTCAGCTTTAGCAGAACACACAAACAGCAGGAAGCATAGACTCTCATAAATCCTGATACAATTTAAGCGAGCGTCTGCTTGTTTGATATCCTTGTTTGGCTTATGTATTTTACCATAAGCTGACAATTTCCCTGGTGTGTGTTTAACCAGAGAAAATCCATGTGTGCAGCAAACCCCCCTCAGTGTATTCTCAGCCTGCTTTATTGGCATGCCTTGTATATTGTTTTAAAGTCTTGTGTCAGATGGTGGCTGTGCACTTAAATAAAACAAGGCGCCAGACAGACTCTGATATTAATAAATAGTGATCGGGAAATAGAGAGTGGCCATGTAATAAATTTAAGGTACAGCAATATAAAAAAGGGATAAGGCCAAAGTCATAAAAACGGCCACTTTTGTGGAGTCTTTGAGAAACAGGCTCTTCTTTTGGTCAATACTGTCAGTGTTTATGGCCCATGCTATAATTTGCTTTTGAGGGAAAATGTGATCCTGCTGCTTTTCACTCCAGACAGCAAGTCTTCAGTAGATTTGGAGCTATAAATAGAAAAGGGGTGGAATGTGTGTGGTGAACTTGGGTCTCTGCACAGTGCATCAAAGAGATTATTGTCTATTTACTCACAGAAGAGGCCATCTGAGATTGGATTTAAACATTTGATCCTTTAATATATATTCTGAAGGAAGGCGATTCTGCATTGCCTGCAAGCAGCTGATCTCACACAGAGCCACGCAACGCAGTAGCTTTACGAGCAGCTGTAGTCGATGCATAAAAGTATTGAAGAACACGTTGGCAACATTGTCACCAGCCTGATGCCACCGTGGTTAAATCTGTTCTAATACTCCACTCTTGAGCATTAAGTTCTGATCATATTGTAGAATGCAAATAGTGAACTGTGTTTGCTTTGATGTTCTGAAGAAATGCTGTATGAAAGGGCTGATAATGACATAACACATAGCTTTGAACTCTTTCCTAATGTGGAATGGGGCCTAGTGTCTGGAGGCGCATGCATACATGTTCATGTATTTTGATCTCAGCATCTGCTTCAGGCATTATCCAACTTCACAGCATGTAATGAGCGATTTCCCATCCCTTATTAACCTGTGGATCATTCCTAGCCAACAAGTTCACTTATGAATATTCATCTGGAATCATGTTGTGCCGCTCGCCTGCTAAAATCTGAAGAGAGAGCGCGGGCTCAGCTGCACAAGACTTAACGTTAAAGGGTGAGCGCAGAGACGAGCGTTAGAAACGAGCAGGAGATCCAAAAGCAGACGCACTGTGGAACGAGCTGAACGGGAGGGCTTCAGCAAAGCTTCCGGCGAATGTACAAAAACACATCAATTAATCCGCTGGGTCCTCTTGAGATTTTGCATTATTCCCAGCAAACAGCGCCTCGATGAAGAGTGCGGATAGGCAAAGTGGATCAATTTTCTTTCATGCGCACCCACCGACTTGTTCCCTCGTGGGTCACATGGCCGTGACATTTCGAGGAAAGTCAGCAAGAGTTCAGACAGAGAAGAAATGTCAAGCCAGGGCCGTATGTCCAGGTGCATTCGCTTTCAATACTTCCAACTCGCGAAAATGCTTTTATTTAGAGCAGTGCGACGCAAACGAAAGCCACTGCCACATGTATGCACATTCTCATTTTTGTTGCATTAAAGTGCTTCAGCTGTGGCCTCGAGACAGGAAGCAGTCTGTACCGTCTCTGAAATCAAATGTTTTCCGCATCCTCGATCAAAAGCTGCCGGGTGCGTATCGATAAGTATCGAGTGGTTTGTCCGCTTGCTCCATAAGAAGAGAAATGCTGCACAAATTACACATTAACACAGATGGATTCAGTCCACGATGCTCCCTTCTGTTACTATGACACCCCCAGCAGTTATCAGTCTCAATCGAAAGTCCAATTCTCGCTCTTACTCGAAGAGCAAGGCCACCGTCCTAAACGTTTGCCCGGCATGTTCAATAGCCAGAGAACCGCTGCCTAATGTTTCCCTCTACTCTGCACCAGAGTGTAAAGTATTTGCTCGCTGTCTGCGTAGCTGCTTCCTGATAAACTCTAAGTAATAATCACCCAAGGCCTGTGAATGTTATTCACAGGGCAGATTCATCTCATATTCGTCTGACATTCGCTGCCGTTTTTAAATGGGAAGGCTTGCGTTTCCCTGAGACGAGATTTGCGCGTGAGATTTATGAGAAGCTGTTCGCAACAGTGTGGCTGTGAAAGAAAAAGAGGGAGCAAAAAACAAAACAAAACATAAAGACGATATTAAAAAACAAAAATCCACCACGGTAGACACACACTATGAGGCTTGAATAAAACAAGACCGTGTCTATATGCTGTGTCTGCTTGAAATCACTTGCATTGTATTTCTTTTCTTCCACATCTTTGTGCGACTAATTTATCCTCCTTCCATTTTACCAGTGGCTTCTTACTACTCAGCTGTAGTCTCTGTGTGCCCTCTAGGAGGCACAGAGAGAAACTGTGCTTATTATGCTAGGATTAAACACCTGTTTTGGCCAGGCATCACAGTCAAGCAGTTAGCAAAGTCATGGCCCTGCTTTAACCAAGTAAACCTTTGGGTCATTCCATGCCCAGCTCCAACAAAACCACGACATTATCTCCATTAAAGCCCGAGCTCACTGAGATGTTTATTATTCCCAGAGCATAAGACATTGTCATCTGTGATACATGCTAGAACCCCGTTCAACACCTGCCCCTTTCATGGTAATTTGCACCCTGTGAAATCATCAAGAGTTCATTATTATGAATTAAGCTTCAGTGGCAATGTCTTGGAAGGCATCAGCACCTCTATCAAGTTGGCTGTGTGACTGGCGGGGGCCAGATGGTGAGGAGGCTCCGAGATTTGTCTTTCTGCTGCTAGATTAATTGTTTTTCAGTGTCTGCACTGTGAGACTTGTTTTGTTACTGGGTTATATCCCCTGAAGAGTTCTAAATATTTGACTCGTAAAGCTCTCATACAATCCTGTAATTAACATCTAAGTCTGGCATGGAGCAATAGTCATGTGTGATGCTTATGTCAACACAATGGCTGCAAAAAAATATTTTTTTTCTTTAGGAGAATAGACTGGCATACTGAGAATGATCCCTATCAGCTTTGCTGCTGAAATTTCAGTGAGATGCCTCTCTCGTATGGTTTTGTTAAAGGGTGCTTCAAGAGTAGCCACTTAGCGTTGTTTTATTTTTAACATTATGGCGGAGAAGGAAAGGAACAGTTTGCTCTGCTCTGTTTTTTGAATGGACTAAATGTAAGCCTTGCTAGCTTATCTTAGAAAGAAAACAATTATGTCAAATGTCCCTAAAGATCACTATAATAATGAAATAGCTCCAGATGGTAGAATGTCATTTTTATATATTTATTAATTAATGAGCTTTTGAGATGTTTTTTTTTTTTTTTTTTTTTTCTGCCTGTCCCGTTTGGCTCTTTTGCCATCAGAATTGTTGTCTAAAGGCAAAGAAAGATGCCCAACGGATTTACTTTACCAAATTGACCATCCCAGCCTTGCCGTAATGGTCCATTTGATTCACCTTTTATTGTTCATTTTATTTTCACTTACTGAATACGGGACAGACTTGACTGGGGGAAAGAAGGGGAGAAAGAAAGAGGGAAAGAGAAACAGCTGAGAAGAGGGACGGGGGAGAAGGGCAAAAGACAAAAACCAACAGAATGAGCAGAAAAAAAAGAAGAAAAAAAAAAAAGCATATATCAATCACCTGGGTCACCTGCTGAGAAAGAAAAAAGAAAACAAGCAGAAGAGAACAAGAGTAATAGAATAAACAACATCACAATGATATATGGGAATATGACAGTAAATACTAAATATTAAACATTATTGTGCAGCACATAAGATCAACAGCGCACAGTGTGCTTTGAGGTAGGAGCCAAAAAGGGTGTAGTTTGTGGGTGTGATCACCCGTGTGTACACCTGTGAGCATGGACGCGCTTGTTTTGTTTTGTTGTTTTTTATTTGAGATGTGCTTTTGAGATGTTTGTATGTGACCGTTAATATTTGGACACTGCAAGGCTAATCATTTAATTCTGCGTAGTCTTTTTGATAAGCTGAATTAATCGTAAACCAAGCTAGAGCCCTTATTTCTCCATATTTTGCTCCCAAAGAAACAAACTTTCTTGTGATTTTTGAAAGTGGTCTCGAGCAATAGTTCTCCAGCATTTCTGAAGGATTTTATTTGGATATTGGCTGCTTTTTAAGACATTTTCAGCCCAGCCCTCGGACCTGACCATTTTCAAAGGAATGTTTTTTGTTTTTCCAACTTAAGAAAATTACACAAGAACCAGACTCTTTTCAGCATGAATACAATCACAAAGACACAGACCATGCAAGAAGCCATACCTGGATAGAACAACATGCAATGGAACGCCATCAGTCATGAATTGGCCTCCCTAGAGTCCAGACCTCAAAATTACTGAAGTAGTTTGGGATCATTTTCATAGGAACAAAAGGCAGCCAACATCCAGAGAAAACCTTTGAATGTCCTTCAAGAATCCTGGAGAACTATTCCTGAAAACTATTTAAAGAAGTGACAAGGAAGCTTGCATAAGAGCACTCAGGTTGAAGAATAAAGAGGGTGATACCAAATATTGACTTTTAAGTGCAGAGTTATACAAACTCTGTTTTGGCTTTGAATACAGTATTTCCATGTTTGTCTGCACCTGTTTTCCTAGCAAAATATATAGAATTAAGATCTGACTTAAGACTTGTGCACAGTACTCTATATACACAAGTAGTATCAGTCTTGTCATGCAACTCTTGGCAAACAAGTGAATAAACAGATTGCAAACTTTAAAATGAGATGATGGTGCTTATTTGAATGAAAAAGAACATTCCTGTTGCAAATAAAAAGCCAACGTCACATATGTGAATTGTATTTAAAAAGACAATATATTTTCTGTCATTTTCTTTCTGCTGGCTATAGAAGTGAAAATATTTGAGCCAAAATGTTTTTGATACAACACATCCTCAGACATTTCTCTGTGGAGCTGAGCATGACTGTGACTGAGTGCTAAAACAGTTCTCTCATGTTTGCTTTGTTCTTGTTGATTCACAGGTCTCGTAACACAGCCAGAGACGGGAAAACCAGGGAGTGATTGTTTGAGGGAGTCATCTCTCCCTGTGACACTGGACAAACTTACTATAAAACACTTCCTGTTTCCTGTGACTGGCCACCGCGGGTTTCTGACTGCTCCCTCCTGCTATGTGTCGTTGGGTCAACACGTTGTATCCACCTCCTCTCCACTGTTATCTGCCTGCTCTGTGAATTTAGCAGCACATGCTCATGCCACGGAGGTTCGGACACCTTAAAATCCCATGAATGTTTTTTTTTTTTTTTTGCCTCACTGGAAGTCCACTGTTTGGAGCTGCTAACTGCTTTTAATTCGGGATTTCCCACATCTCTCTCCTAGACTCTAGTGCAGGAGTTCCAGGGTGAAGACGGGGTCATTACAGAACACAATGTGACGCTTCTCAGACCAGCTCGCGAGGCCGTAAAAACCGAACCGAGCGCACTCTGCTGTGAATAGGCCTTCTGCTGGAGTAAACCTCCCATATTTTTATAGACCAAAGAGCAAAACAACAAATATGATCATTATGACAGAGAGGACCATCTGGCAAAGACACACGGAAACGTTGTTAACATGCTTTGAGTGTCGCCACCGACCAACGACTGCCCCCACAGAGACTCGGTGCACAAACGAACCTTTGCAGCCGGCGGCGTATGTGCCGAACACAATCAAAGGAGTACTTTTCAAACTTTACGGACATTTTTTCGCAGACTAAGCTCACCACTGTATTTTGGAACTGGAGATATAGGTACTACATACGTATAACTGTGTATCAAGAAAAAAAAAAAAAAAACAACAACAAAAAAAACAGAAAAAAAAAAATCTGATTTGCATTTTTCAGTAGCTACAGTTGGGACAGCTTACAGGAAGAATTGTCGTGTTGATCATGGATACGGAGTGCAAATCATTACCAGAGAAATGATAACTATCTACAGAGAGTATTAAATGCTGTTAAGTCTGAAAAGAAGGCGTAAAGAAAAGTCATTAAATGTATTTTGAAAGGCCCTAAAAAGTTATATATTTAACAGTTTTATATGTTGTACCTTTGTAGAGAAGCTTATTGGACTTAAAATGTGATCACAATGGCAGTTTAGTAGGATGTGAACAAATGCTGTTGTTCTCATTACTGCTGGCTCGTAGTCCCAGGTTTTCTGTTCACACCTCAGTAGCCGCTTTCTTTTCATGGTCATCTACAAGTCACTGTCTATCCGAACCATTAATGAAAAAAAAAGGAAAGTGACACAATTTATTAAGGACTGATGTGCAGCCAACTGAACATTGTAAATCTATGGTAGTCAGTGGAAGCCATTGAAATCTGCTAATTTGCTATGATATTGTATTGTACACGGTGTGGAATACTGACTCATTTCCTCTCTATGGGTTCTGATCTCTTAATTTATTTTGTGCCTGTGTTTCTTTTTGTTTATTTTTTCTTTCTTTCTTTCTTTTTGCACAAATCCAGCTTCTCTCCGATGGCGATGAATACGGTGAGGAGAGAAGGAAAGAGGAAGCACTGCAGGAGTATCGGTCATTTACATACATTTTATATCATGAAATATTTTAAGAATAAATATATGACAAGAAATGTCCCCTGCAAATTTAGATGCTCTTGATGTTCAAGGTCATCAACAAGAACTTTAATTGATCTTATTCTGGTCTTTTCTAATGAATGTATTTGTTTCTGGCACCAAAGAAGGTATGAAAAAAATTAAAGTTTCCTTTTCCTTCCCAGGTGATTCAGAGGATTTATAGTTAGATTGTTTCCAGGGTAAAGTCCTAAGAAATTCAGTATAAACAACAAAGGGAGTCAAAGCCAGCTCTCGCCTGGCGTTAACATGGGTTTCAGATGAGCCAGCCAAAAGTGGACAAGTAATCACGTCTTCTGTTCACACCTCAATGTTTTTCCAAATGCTCAAGTGAGCTCTTGTGCTTGGATCTAATTTTCCTGCTCTCCAGTGTAACGCATGCTCATCATTTTTGTTTGCAAAGCCACAAAAAACCCCAAAGCAATCAGCCAAACTTTCCAGTTTTTCCAGTGTTTGTTATCTTAACTTTGCAAGTCTCCAAATATCTCTCTAAAGAACTACAGCATGTCTGAAAAATGTAGTTTATGAAACAGTTTCAGATGCTTAGACTGCAAATAAAAAGCGCGCTGCTTTGTCCACCAAACTTGTCAGTCATGAGGGAAAGCTCCCATATAGCCCAGTGACCTGGCCAATCCAACAGTAGAATTTAGTCTGAGCTGATAATACAGTGTGCATTGTAAATAACTCATAGTTTCTTGTAAACATTGTTAAGTTTTTAATCAGAAGTTCAGTCACTCACTGAGGTGCTACAAGTGACTATTTATGTATTTCCATTGTTAGCTAGTTTTTTAAGACCCACACTGATTCACAGCAGGTCACCACAGCAGATACATCTTTATTTAGACTTGCAATATTTTTTTTTTTTACACTCACATCCTCTTCCTAGCATAATCCTACCAGAGATTTATATCTTTTCCTAATATTAAACTGCAGATTTTACACACATCATGTTATTGTAAGAAAGTAAGTAAATAATTTTTTATAACACATTTAAAACCAAAGTGCTTTATAATTTTAAAAAACAAGTGTTTCTGAAAATTTCACAACACAACAAACTATCGTTCAGCAACAGTTCAACAATCAGTTGAAGTTTCCTTCTGTTAAGAAGCTAGAGATAATTGACTAACAAGAGTATAAAGTGTATTACAATGGCCCAGACTGTTACATTCCCAACCGTTCTGCAAATACTAACATTGCTCTCTGGCACTAGAGCTCACCTTTCTCTGGCCTTAAGTGCTTTTAATTGCTGATGGGAGTCAGATGTGCAAAAAGAAGATGGCATTTAAGGCAGGAGAGATAGTAGGACACACCCACATGGGCAATTTCAGGAGGAGACCCTGCTAGGCTGCTAGTCTGCCGTAACACAGACTAAATGAAAAAAAAAGTGCATGCATGAGCCTTTCCAGATCTAAAGAAGATTATAGTCTGCTCTTGACCACAGCATTGACTTGGTTGTTCAATTTCAAATTGGTGTCAATGATAATCCCAGGGTTGTTAACCTGCATTTTAATAAAACTAAAGATACCCAGTTATCTTTCAACCTCTCGGTTAATAATAGAGGGCCAAACAATATGACGTCTGTTTTGGACTTTTTATATCCAAGATGCATTGAGCCTTCACATGCAACCGTGATTTACAAGATTCAAAGGTAAATCCAGTTGCAAATCATCTGCATGGCAATGAAAAAAGATGTTATCTTGATGCATGAGCATGTACAAGGAAATAAAGAACAGGCCCACAGATAGACCCAGATTCTGAAGCAGTGACTTTCCAAAGTTAACTGCAAAAGTCGTGAGTTCCATATAAGATTAAAACCAGTTAAGCGCCAAACTCTTGACTCCTACATAGTGTTCCAGGCGCTTAATGAGTAAATCGTGATCAGCAGTGTCAAATCAGAACTAAGATGTAACAACCACTAGAATCAGCATCAAGCAGAATAGCCTTTGTTGCTTTGAAAAGAACAGACTCAGAACTGTGAAAGGCCCTGAAACCTAATTGAAAGGACTCACAGATATTGTACTTGTCTAGAAAGGATGGTTGATTAACAATGACTTTTTCTAGAACTTCAGCCAAAAGTTTTGATAGAGGGCGATAACTGCTCAGAACATTCACTTCCAAATTAGGCTTGGCTGGACTACAGCATGCTTAACACACATAGGAGCTAAGCTTGCATTTGTGAGAACATCACAGCCTTTCATGTCAAAAGTTTCTTTAACAGACCAAAATGGAAGAGAATCTTTTACCAAAGTGGAAAATGTCACGTGAGAAACCAAGTCTAAGAAATGGGAAAAGGAAACAGCTTCAAAATCCTCAGTACCCAGCTGATAAACAAAGGGATTAACTCAAGAGGTTAAAGCAGTTGCTTTAATACTTTAAACCTTATTAAGAAAGAAATCCCCCAAATTCTTTTTTTTAATATGTATATTTCAGGATTTTTTTTAGGATTATGACTTAGGATAGAATTTGTCGTATGAAACAAAAACTTTGGTTTATGTTAACTTTTTTAAACCGAACCTGTAAAAAAAAAATCCCAGCTTTGCAGATCCATCTAGAAATCTAAGAAAGCAAGGTTTTAAAATCTCCATGATACTTGGAGCTTATCCTTCCTCCATCTGACTCAGATTTCCTGACGCTCCTAACAGAATCGCTCTGCCAGGCCTGACTTTAAACCTACAGTAGGGCATCTAATTCTAAGCCGTAAAACCAAGTCCGATATATATGAAAAGGATGTACTGAAGGAAGCGGTGAGCTCTTCAACCCCAAGCTTGGAAGCAGCAGAAGACACAGAGTTAGAGCAGGCAAATGCAAAGCGAGGAAGCTGTGGTAGGGCCGTGTTTTCTGCACAAACATTCAGCAGTTCCGGAGACCACAGGATGAGAGGGTACAAGCTACCATAGCCTTGTTAGGACAGCATACATGGATATAAAGTCCAAAATCAAATGCAGTCATAAAGTATAGGAGGATAAAAGATCTGAAAATGAAAAAGGTTCAATGTTAAGAATAAGTGATTCAAATATAGTTTTTTCGTAGAGATGGATGACCATTTAAATCCTACTTCCGGTAGCCTGTGGTTAAAAAAAAAGAGAAAAAAAGTACAGTGTGTGAAGTATAGATCTGAGAATAAACTCAAATCATCACATCGCAGACGAAATTCTACTAAAAATAAGAAGTTCAGCGTTTGAGAAGTGAAAAAAAGTAATTTAAAATGAAGGCCTTATTTCCGAACCAACAAGACTAGCATTTGCCCAGAGCCACTTTCATTTCATTTCATTAAAAAAAGATTGAGCAGAGACTGGGGATGGATACTGCAGAGGTTGAAGATTATGATACTGAACACCTTTTCTGTATGCCACATATGGGGTGATGATTGGCCCGGGTAAACAGGCACTAAGTGAGCATAGTTTGGGGTTGAGGTTGACCTGATCCATGAATGCAGTCTGAGCCGCTGAAGCTCAGTACCTCTTGGGTACCTTCTGCTTGTGAGATATATATTAATGTTGTATATTATGATGTCATATATTAACTCTAACCTAGGTTAGAGTTAAGTCACCGGTGCTTCTAATGATAGTTTTAGACTACAGAATATTTTTGTGTGCTACCATGGACACTGTCAAAACCAGGTGATTATAGAGTCATGCAATGTTGCCTTTTCGCCGACTGTGAGACATAACACACCACATATTGTTCTCAGATTAATCATGCCTGCCATATTATAAGACATGTGGGATGTCATCAGGAAGGAGGCACAAACTGTCTTGTTTTACTCCAATTCACACTTCCATCTAGCTGCGCTGGCAATATCGTTTCTTCTTCGGCTTGCCATGTCTACAGTTGTACACAGCTCGGAGGTAGAAAAAACTCTGACAGAATGGTGGTATGTTCTGTGCTCACACTGGTAAATCCCCCCCAAATTCTGGTATGGCAGTCTTTCTGTAAGGATGTTGTGAGACATCCCTAATTCAGCACTGTTTTTCGTTCATTTTGAGATATAACAATGGACTGTGATGCACATTAGCCTATGCCCCATGCCCTGTGGTGTCTATATTTAAATTTACACTTCATAGGCCACAGTATCACTGATATTGTGTAGCCTAAATAAAGCATAAAAAATAGTTTCAACTAACAGGAGTTGCAGCTGATCAGATGCTTACTGTGTAACTATCAAGCTGCGGGTTGATAGTTCTTTTTAAAAAATATTTAGCTCTATAAAAAACAGTGCACAGTTCAAGAACCTGTAAAAATAATTGTTTAAAGAAACATTTTTTCAAATATTGGTACCCTTAGCCTCCTAATAGATACACCTTTGGTATCAATTTCAAAGTCCTAGGTGACTTCCTTCATGAGTTATGCATTCAGAAGATTTTCAGAAAACTTGACCTCTGAGCTTGACCTGGAGGTCGTGGTTATTGATATTCAAACCCGTCTGAGAGTTTCAGTAGGTACACCTCTGGTATCAATTTGAAACTCCTACGTCCTTTCTTTCTCGAGTTATCACGTTCACAAACTTGGGTATCCACATCTCTCAAGCCAGCAGATAAAAATTAATTAGCATCTCAGTCAACTGGTAGAACTTGTTTATATCAATGAAATATCTATCAGGATCCCCTTGAAACCACACTACACTACCCTTTAAAGTGCATCACAAACATCCTCTTAGTTACTGACGGTTAATTACAACCATGTTTTCAACAAGCCATCACCAACACAAAATGTAATGTGGACCATTAAAGGCTTTGACCACTTATATATACAATATATATACATATATGCACATACAGTATTTGGTGTTGAAAATGAAAGTGAAACACATGTTTGAAAAAAAAAAACATTTTGAACAATCACTTTACATTTATCATGTTGGAGGTAAGTAAGATCTCCACTGTCCCCTTTAAAACAGTTTGAGGAACCTCAAGAAAAAGTTGAGAATTTTTCTAATAATGTTAATATTAATATACAAATACAATCAGTTAACAGTTATATCATTTATTCAGCTTTAAAGACCTTTTAACATGATTGATGCAATAGGTTTTAAGAAAGACAGAAAATGTGACTTTGAGGCAATATTTGAGCGAGCGATTAACGCAATTCCAGAAAATTGCTTTGTACAATGATGATTAGGGCTCAAGGGGCTGTTGACACAGTAATATTGACACCATTATTATGATCTAAGGTTGTGGCTTTGTTTGGTTTCGATTGGAAATAGCAATTTGCACAGAAACATGATGCATGTTCAATATGGGTTTTTGTACAATTTATGGTCCCTGTGGTAAAACTATAGTACATTTAAAGGTCCAAATAAGATCTCTCTGTCCTCTGAAAACAATGTGTTGTACCTCTAATGCTTTCTAATGTTTATGTGCTTAAAGTTAAAATGTTTCTTTTGCATATATGAAAAACACAAACTGCAGAGATAACAAAATAATAATGCATTTGATTCTGAAAATATTTTAATCTAAACTATTAAGTTTAATTTAATAGTTAATAGTTCAATACATGGAAATAATGTTTTATTGCAAAAGGTGAATTCTAAATCTTAAACAATGTGATTTTACTAAACAAAATCAATGAAGATGAGGTTAATTATAAAAGGTCTTCTAGTAGTGAAAAGGGTTCAACAGGCCCACCGTTTGCCACACTATTGTCAAGCTACTTGGAAGTTGCTCATTACCTCTCTGCAACCTGGCAAAGATTGAAAACACTGCAAGCTAAGCTATACTGTGCACAACATGTCGCTTCTGCAGTGATGTTAGAAGCAGATATACATCAACGGCTCTTCAGATGTAAATATAAATAGAGGGACTATAAGAAACTTTAGGTATATGAAGGTATTTGGTTCAAGTATCTGTTGCATCCTACAGTGCGCCTCTGGGAATGTGCGGGAATCTCCTCAAACAAGAAGCGTAAATCCATCAGAATCCTTTCAGACTTCATGCAGGAAACAAAGTCTTTTGATTCCAAGATAAACAGGGAGAAGGGAAGGTCTTTACTCGTTAAATCCGACTTTGAACCATTCGGCACCCCCATACTTGACTTTTACTCTGAGAGTTAAGGCAGTGATCTGGCTGGATCATCCTGTGCACCACACTGTGTGACTCATCGCAAAGAGGAATACCAGGAGCAGGAATCAAGACCTCAAAGGGACTATTTAAAAAAAAAAAAACTCAACTGGTGGGGGAGAGGTGTACAATTACACAAGATTGAATTCCAATAATCTGCTCCATATCCTTGAGGGGTTTTTGTTGTTGTTGTTTCTTCTTTTTTTTGACACCATTTGGAGTCATGCCTTTACATGGTTTAATTTGATTAAAGACAGGACAATGTGGGGTTTCCTGGAGCAACAACTATAAGCAGGTACTGTCACAAAAGAGCTCGTCTGAGTATAAAAACACAATTAGTGAGTCAAATTGGGGCAAATATTATAGAGTGAGTGTATCCATGCCTTAGGTTAGTCGGCCCACTTTTTTAGCTTCAAATATGTGCATGTGCTTTTTTTCTCGTTGAATATGAGAACACGTGCCACTCTGTTTGAATTCCTGCACGCTACTGTTTGTCAGTTGATGTCAAGCAGTAGTTTCTTCGGAGAGAAACGCCTGCAGAGAAGAGGGAAAGAGTATGTGGGCTACATGCCGCTCCACAGCCTGCGGTAAACCCTCAGGGTAAAAGATTCTCCCTCCTTTTACAGCACAGATAAATCTTCTAAATACCAATACTGCATCGCACAGCACAAAATATTATTATTTGCTTTGATGGATAACATTTACCTGCTAATTCAAATTTCATACTGTGAGTCTTTGTTTACAATATAAATCTAATTAAGTGCAGCTCTCACAGCACAGGGCAGATCAATACACAATATGGCCAACACAGCTGCTTACCTCACAAGGATGCTTTCCCCTGCCAATATTTTCAACCCATAAAACGGTTTGCGTTTTCTCAGCTTGGCCAATAATCTGTCAAGGTTAGAGCAACAAGAGACATAACATTACCTCCGTAGGTGACATATTTGCTACATAAAGAAAATGATTAAACGAGAGCCATGTGGGTATAAGATAATTAATCTGTAATTTCCTTTTATTTAATAGCCAGTTTATGGAGGTTTTTCCTTTTTTATTGCCTCGGTAATTGAGAAAAATGTTGTTAATTGGAAGCACAACATATTTAGCGTTAATACTGTAAAGCTGCTGGGGTTTTTTAAAGAAATGTGATCTAAGTCATAGTGTCAGTTCAAAGTCAGTTTTCTGTATGTCTCTAGTCTTTTAACCTCTTTTAGGTAATTAATGAATGCATTTAAAATCCAACAATCAAGATTTGATTGAAGACTTTCAGCTTTATTCAAGGTAAAATTACTTAACATTTTAGGAATTGAATTCATCTTTAACTCCATTTTTTAGAGCAATTCAACAATGCACTGGCAAACAGTTCCATAGTCAGGTGAGTCCTGTTCCCTTGTTATTTCAGAGAAGCTGATACAAGATCTAAAGTTGATTCTAAGTATTGAACATTTAATAACTGTTCACTGGATATGAGGTCCAAAACGAGGTCCAAATGAGTGTTTCTCAAGACAAAGACATTGGATATTCTTCAATGGCCAAGTCCATCGTCCGATCTCAGATCAGTAGAGCATGATTTTTTTAGTTACTAAAGACAAAACTGAATGCACAAAAACCTACAAACAAGCATCAAATGAAGCTGGCTTCAGTAAAGACCTGGGAGAGCACCTCAAGGAAAGACACAAGGAAGGAAGTCTAGAACGTGTGTTCTCGACTTTAGGCAGTCATTAATTTCAAATTATTCTCATTGAAGCATTAAAAATAACTTAAAAGATTATTCTATTTTGTCCACCCACATGTGAGTCTCTGAAAACGAAGGACCTGTAAAAAAAATGTAAACTTCCCTGTACAGAAGAAAAATACAAAAACTGTGTCTTTTATTCTTTAAACTACAGCACCTTTATTCTTTTAATCCACTCTCTTCACTTTTATCAGCTCCATTTCCTGCCACAGCAAGCAGCTGTTGTCACTGAAAAAGCTCAGATAAACACACTGTCCACCATCTGCTTTGCACCAAACAGCAGAAAGGCAAAGCTAGTGCCCAGCTTGTAGAAGTGTAGGTGAAAAGAAGATGCACAGCATTAATGTTAATCTTGTGCAATCACATCAATCATTTCCTGTGGAATCAATGCAACTAATAATTGAGGCCCTTAATTCAAAAAGCCTTGTATGAAACATGAAACTGCTTCTAAAATCAGCTCACTTACCAGAAGAAGAACCAAGCCTGACACATTTCACGTCAGAACCTTAATTAGTGTATCTATCCAGCAGTAGTGCTCCTCTCACCTTTTGCCGCATTGACCGCCTTGCCCCTGTGTGGAGTTTGACATGTATAGTCTGAGGTTAAGCTCCGGTGCTTCGGGCCCGAGCTCTGCTGTTACGCCCCCCGATCAACCTCTCTGTGGTAGATGGTTCATTGTCAGCTGGGTGTTCAAGCTCCATTTAACTCTAACTAACTGCCTGTAGTCCTTATCACTGTTCATTAATGCTGCAGTGGTGTTGCTGAGCAGCCCTGAGAGCATCTGCGTAAAGTGGCTGCACCATGTATTAATGTGAAGACCTTACAAGAGTTGTTTTTTGATCATTTTGTTGTGGCACAGTTAATTGCATAAACATGTTTGGTAATATAATTCCTCATTAAAATGCAGACACCTGTAATCATCTTAGAAGCAATGTTTACTTCTGACTTCATAGGATGTGAGGAAATCTTTGAAGTCTCAAACAAAGTCCGCTATGCCAGCGCCTCCCAAGTACTTGGTCCTAAGGGGATTCTTCTGTATTTAATAGGGGTGGAAGATCTAAATAATGGTTGAAATACTTTATTAATGTTAAAGTAATTTAGCGTAATTGTGTAATTTACTTGAAATAGCTACATAAAAACAGCTAAAATGTCCAATTAAATTAAAACTAAAACAGCATTAAAAAAAATCATACCAACAGTCAAACATGGAGGTGGTATGGAGCTGGTCTGCTGCTTCAGGATATGCCTGACTTGCAACTGATGGAAACATGAATTCTGCTCTCTAAAAGAAAATTCTGGGAGAAGGAAAATGTCCAGCCATCAGTTTTTGCTGCAAAGCTCAAGCACACTTCAGCTGCAGCGGTACAATGAAACCAAAAACACACCTGCAAGTAGACCACAATAATCAAAGTCCAGACTCAAATCTGATTAGGATGCTTTGACATGATCTATAGGGATTTATATCAAAACAGAATTTATATTACATTAATGAATTACAGAGTAATTAAGTTATTGAAATCAAATATTAGGTCAAAAAACCAAAACTGATAGTTTAGTTAGCTTAAAGTGATCAAGAATAAATAAATAAAATATAAAAAATAAATAAATAAAATAAACTAATGAATAAAGCATTCATTGATATTTTTTTCCTAGAGTATTTTTAGTAGTGTTTATTAGTATTTTTCCTTTAGTAAGTGTTAGCATTTTTCAAGCTAATGCTATTTTACAAAAGTGAGTTTTTAAATCTCTTGCTCGCAATCAGTGGTTTAAAGGAACATTTCTTTGGATAAAAGCTGGAGTTAAGCCAAAAAAAAACCCCCATCATGCTGTGCAACTTTCTATTCAGGAGCAAAAAGAAAGAAAAAAGACCTGAAAAGTGTGAAATGCATCCTCCTAACGCCCTCTTTGGTTTGAGTGATCAAGGTTTGCTACTGTACGCTGAGTGCTTCTCCGTATCCATGGAAAGGCAGGGATGCAGGGTGACAGCTGGGGACCTAGCCAACACACTGGACCACTAAATGAGAAAAATGACCAGCTTTCACTAGCTCTTTTAAAAACTCATTTACATCCTGTCAGATTCCATTATGGCAGGGGACCTGCAACAGAGCTGCAGGACAGGACTGAGTCTGAGTGCACCGACCGTGCTGGCCAAGCTCCTATCGGCCTGACCCGGCTCACCGGTCCAATAGACAGCTGATTCTCCTGTGTCAAGGTTTTTTGGCTTCTCTACTTCTTTTTTCTCCCCGTCCATTTTCCACACTACCTTTGGTGTGCTCTTGGCAAAGAGTAGGTGATTATCAGAGTGCCTGAAACCCCACTTTTGCTCTTTTATACAATTACTGTACAGTATGCAGTCCTAAAAGCATCAGCAGAGAGGATTACGTTCACTAAATGCTGAGCCTTGAATAAATTATATGCTAGGGGGCGGCAATAAACGAAAGCGGGAACAGGAGGGAAGGGAACTGTAAAGCAGGTAAATTCAGCTTCTCAAAATAAAATACATACTACAGAACTTTTATTTCAGGGCTGACAATTTTTGACATCTGTCAAATGACAACTTGCCAGTTGGAAGAAAAGTTGAAATAGGAAAAAAAAGGTTTTGAGAATAGAAAATGCATTCCAAACTGGCCCACAGGGTTATACTAGCATTAACGTTTTGAACAGGGGTGTCAAACACAAGGGATCAGAATCAGCCTAGTAAAGACTTCAATCTGGCCCACTGATATTTTCTGTAAAATTAACAAAGACTTTATATTTTGAAGTACCAGAACTTTTTTTTCTTTACACATTTGTGGTGTGATTTTACCGGTCCCACTGAAAGTCAAAATGAGCTGCATATGGCCCACGATCTAAAATGAGTTTGACACCCCTAGTTTAAAAGCATGATAAGTGTTTATTTTTATTGTAAATTCAATGGCTTTAAACAAGAGCAATGCCACACTAAAACATAGACTCGTTGCCCCTCATTAAGAGGAAGCAATAATCTTAAATAAAATGCAACTATTTTTCAGATAATTAATCATTTTGGAAAATATGCTTAGTATAAACTAAAGCTGTACCAATCAAGTAAATGTCCTTTAATTAGATTCCATTGAATTTAACATTTTACATTATACCCATGTAAGAAAATTATGTGGAAAATTTAGATGCTATCAAAGTAAGTGTGGGGGACTAAAAGTGTCATCATTAACTCTGAAACTGAAAGGACAATCTCAATAACACAAAAGGGCTGACCATTCTAGGAAAATATGTGTATGCCATTATTGCTATTATTATTATTATTTAATAAATATTAATAAAGTTGTTGCTGAAGGAAAGTTGTGCTGATGATCATTTCAAACATCTCTAGTGGTGCCACATTCATTGTTTGCACCAATGCACTTGTAGCATCTATTATGATCAAATTATTTGTGTCAAATCACAAATGGCCAATAGATTATAAGCTATAACCCCATTATAGGAAAGTTAATAAATATCTTAATATAGTGCATGGTTGTGCATGAAAGCTCATTGCAATTCTCATCAATTAACTAAAAGGTCATTTATACAAAGTGTGAGGCTGTGGAGAAGCAGATGAGATTTGTTTTTGAGTTTAAGAAAAGGATGCTTTAGGGTTATTTTTAAAATAGTTTGTCAATCTCCCCGTCATTCACTCTGCTACCCATCTGTTCTACTTCACGCTGCTCTCATCCCCACAACTCCTCGACTTACTTTCCCTGCCTCTGCATTAATTCACAAACATTTCATATTTGCCGTTATTTTTATTATTATCATTTTTAGAACTGTCAGTTACTTACCTGGAAGTTCACAATACATACGACACTGCACGCCACAAAAGCTGCAAGTAAGTAATTCAAAAACGACAGCTATTCAAACATTCCACAAGTGCACTTTGGGTATAAGAGCTCTAACAGCAGTTAAACTCGCAGAGGTCACAGTCTGTGGTCATGCTCTAAACCTCTTGTGTGTCTCATTCAAACGCTGAGCATGTCTCTAACACGGTGATCTGACGCATACATCAAAGCCACGGAGTGTACCTCGGCGCACACTGGGAGCTCCATCAATCCCCTCCGGCCTGCGGAAACTGCCTTTTCCTACACAGTTGGCCATCAAGGGTGACATCCTTGAGGAGGCGATACAAACAGTGTCTAATGAATTTTTAACGACGAGCGTTGCGAGCGGCAAAGAGAAGGAGAAGGGGAACCAGAAAAGACGAGAGAGACCCCTGCTGAATGCATTACAGTGATTTGTGGGCTCACCTTTGAGTGAGGGTAAGAGGCCTCCTGCCTCAGATCATCGGGGTGTTAAGTGTGCTCTGCGGGGGAGCCTCTCGACACTGCATTGTGGGCCAAATGATGTTTGAAATGTTTTAATCAAGTTCTGTCTGTTCATTAGACTAACAATAGGCTTCATGGAGAGAACACCGTGGTTCAGCTTCTTACTGGCCTCAGGGGAACCATCCTGATAGCACAAGTTTTCTAACCTCCCAGTGGCATTTTTTTCCCCCCATGATGTCCCTCTATACATTTAAATGGGTCTTTATCAGCAGTGGCAGTTTGTCATGAAGTGTAATTTATACAAAGAAACATTTGGGTTACAGTTTCAATATGTCTCCCTGGGCAGTACATCTATGCCAGCTTACGTGTCAAGGTAATTTTACCTGGAAGCCATCGAGTCGGCACAGAAGAGCGATAGCTTTTTACTGTTAACAGTAGACTTACTCCTCAGATAATCTCGTTTGTGTTCTTTCACAGGTAAAACGCTTTGTCGAGTGTGAAATGTTTAACAATACTGTTTGTGGGATTATTTCAAATTAAGCTGACAGCATTGCTGCTGGTAATTCAAGGAGGCTTTGAGCAACAGTAAAAGCAACTAGAATCAAAGCAGCCTTTGGCACAATGTCTATCCATCCATGGACAGGTAAATGGTAAATGACTGGTTCTCATGTATTGCCTTTCTACACTACCTGAGCACTCAAAATGCTTTGTACAACAAGCTTCATTCACTGCTTAAGTGCTTTTTATGGAACATTCACACATACTCACTCACACTCTCAAATGGTTGCATAAGAGAGTAACATGGAGTTAGTATCTTCCCCAAGGATATACAGACTGCAGCAGCTGACGATTGAACCAACAACCTTCTAATTAGTAGCGCTGTAGCTCTGGAGCTCGCTCCCTCCGTCTGTCCATCCATCCATCTTTCGTCGCTTATGCGGTTCCAGGTTGGTTTGGAAGGATTCTAAGCAGAGATGCCATCAGTGCAGTCTCCCCAGCCCTCTCTCCAACTCTTCTGTCAGGGACACTGAGGTGCTCCTAAGCAAACTGAGAGGCATAATCTTCCCCGTGTGTCCTGAGTCTGCCCCCCCCCCCAGTGGGACATGCCTGAAAGAGCTCAACTATAAGATGTCACCTGAATTGGCTCCTTTTGAAAAAGATGAGCAGCGGCTTTACTTTGAGTCGCTCCCGATTGACCAAGTTCCTCACCTTTGCTCTTAAAGAAAGCCCAGACACCATTCGGCAGAAACTCTTTTCTGCCACTTGTATCCATCTTATTCTGTTGGTCACTATACAGAACTCGTGGTGCGATCATAGAGCGACCGATTAGCCAGCAACTTTGCTTGAACACCCACCTCACTTCACCACAACAGACCGGTGCAGCATTTGCTCACTGGAGTCGCTGCACCAATCTGCCTGTCACTCTGGCACTCCTTCCTTCCCTCATTCATGAAAATGACACTGCGTTACCCTGGAGTGGGTACTCCATCCCTCTCCAGCTGGGAAGCTTGACCTCAGACTTATAGAAAAAAATGAATTTAAAACAACAGAATATAGTAAAACTATTCAATAACATGATGCAGATTATAAAAGAAAACAGTAAGAATCTAAATATAAAGGCCAGTATGTACAGTATCTCACACATGAGAATAATAGTGCAAATACGAAGAAAATTACACGACATTAATAACGATATTAATTTCAGCCGATGAGGTGGGTGAAAGAAAACGAACAAATTACTGATGATAATGTAATCCTCCTGTGTGGTAAACAACAGATGGTAACAGTACAGTGTTGTGAAATGGTGTTATGCGTGTGTCGAGGTTTAAACTGTATTTAAATGTCGCTCTAACCCCTTACAGAACAGGGAGGAGATGTACAGTCTAATAGCCACAGGCAGAAAAGAACCCCTGTAGTGTATAAGTCTGCACCTTGGGGGACTGAGCCTTTTGCTGTGTGTGCTATGGTGACCAAATTGTGAGGCATACATGGGGTGGTATGGATTGTCCATGATGCTGACCGGTTTCTTTAACATCAGATAAAGTCATTGAAAACTTGTTCTGATATCAATCAAATAACAGTAGAATGAGAAAATAATATTTGTCAAATACAAATAATATAAATAAAATCAGTATTAATAGTGAATACTAACTTCTAGAATGCTACAGAATAAACCTGCTAAACCTCAGCTAAGCCATGATTTATTTCTCACCCCCTAGACTGCATTTTACCCCTGTCTTCCAAACTATTATAAATCCTTTTGGACTCCTTTTACGGTCAAGATCCTGGGGGAAAGTGCCAAGTGTGGTATTACGAAAGGGAGTTTTGCCTGATATTTCAAGGATACATTGAAGGATATATTGATTTTAAATAGAGGGCAGATGCATTCTCTTAATATATCTACATTTATTTTCACACTTTTATAGAAAAAACTATTATATAACACCAATTCAGTATTAAATGAACTTATAGCGGCGCTCAATCTGTCATTTCATTGGGGTGGAAAGAGCTACTGAATATATAGGCAAGAGTTGCTGTTCCTGATAATGAGCAGTGTATTTTCACCCATGGTGATGAGCAGACTATAGAGACTACCCATATGGAAAAGATATATATAAATCTTATAAAGTTTGTATCTGTCTTGTGTGAAACTTGTATGAAAAGCATACAAGAGTGAAAACAGATATAAGATCCCTTGAAAAATTATATAATGAAACTTGTATGTTTTGGATACTTACTAAAACAATGTATGAAAGTAATGAGAAAGTGGCCACTTTCATGAGTAAATCATGTAAGCCATATATGATTTACTCATGAAAGTGGCCACTTTCATGAGTAATCACATATAAGTTTTTACTATTTCTTTTCCATATGGGTATGCTGTCAGGCGCTCTGCTACATTGCCTCAATGCATAACTGTTTCCTCAGTGTATTTAGTTTTGGATCATTATGTCTAAGCTGGAGATAATCAGTTATTTGTCTTATTTTGTTCTCTTGTTAAATTCTTTGCTCAACTTGAGTTTTCATTAGATTGGCCAACTAATTTGTAATGTAACTATGGTCAATTACTCCTCTGCTGTGGGAAATACAGGTGCAAAATAGAAATAAAGGCCTGTCGACCTCACATGGTCCATATTGCAGAGTGCTCTAAGATGTTTGTTTCTGGCTATCTGGCACTGGTTGGACACACTGGACCAAGCTGGAAGTCTGAGATTAACTACTCCAGGCACCAAGTTCATTTAACGTAGTAAGCACAATGGACTCATCACAGCAGCCACTGCTTTTTAAAATGACTGCCAAACTGGCTTTTTTGGGGATATGTCTGTGCCCCAGTGGAACACTTCCATGCTTCATTTTTGAATGTCACACCAGATGGGCACTGGAGTGGTCCAAAAAGCCCCTATTGGTTGGTCCAATTTTCTCTTTGATCAGCCCAAGTGCCACTCTGTGTGACCTTAGGGCACAAATATACTCTTACCCACCACTGAATAAAAAAAGAGCCACTCCTTCGATATTGCCCCGACCCATTCACACCCCTTCTTTAGAGGAAAATGATACATACAGTAGATTTCTGTAAATTCCAAATTGAATTGAAGTGTGCTGGCATTAATCAGAAAAATAACACAACTGCAAATTATGTAAAGTAAGTCTTATACAGAATTATTTATTAATCCCTCTGTAATACAACACATTTTTAACATAATTGGCTATAGATGTGATGGAACACCTATTCTGGAAATGTATTTACTGTCATCTGCTCGGGACAAATGAGGATACACTATTAGAAAGAAAAAAAATCAGTATCGGGGTTTTGCAAAAACACATTTTTGTTGTGTCTCTAGGACTCACGTTCTTTTGTTGCTTTTGCTGCACTAGATCTTGTTTTTTCTTTTATTAATTGCTTTCCTAGTAAACATTGTGCATTGCAGTTTTCAGTGGTGCTATGGACTAATTTGGGGCATTCCCTTTTGTTCGGGATAGAGTTTTACTCCTTTTTCCAATTCACCACGCGCCATCCTTTATTCTGAAGTATGACGTGCCCCCGATTGTTTGACCACTAAATCTACTTTATTGTGTTATTTCAACCTGTCAGAGCGATCGATCAGTGGATTAAGACAAAGATGATGTTTTAAAGCTTTGACTGAGGGTTTCATAGCAGACCTGAAATCCAATACCAATAGGGGTTCATAGATCCTGGCCAGGATTTAATGCTATGGGCAGGATTGATGACATGGAGCCCAGACATAATAGTAGAGGGGCACGAGGCTCCATCCTTCAACATAACTCAAGATAACAGTCGGCTTTTTATTTGGTTATTAGAGTCGTTCAGTTGTCTGGTTATTTAAAACATCTAGCACGTCACATTGCAGAACAGCTCCATCGTAAATAATGTCACAGCGCCGGCTCTCCTTTTTCTAGGAACAATAGATTTGTCCTGAAACAACTTCTTCTAAATTGCCTTGGTTGTATTACTGATCACTGCAAAACTGCAACCAATATAAACTATATTACTCAAAGTCAGAGAAATAATCAAATTTGGATTATTTTATTGGCTCAAGACAACATTTGCCGGTGGCAGCAGCAGACGATTTATCACCACTTCAATGTAAGTAAAATCACCTGCTGTTTTTCAATGCATACTGTATTAAATTTCAGGATGAGTATAGCCTCTTCATTTGGTCTTTCAATTGTGATCAGTTGTCACTATAATGTATACCACTAGAAGATAGAAATGCAAGGTTTACTAATGGCAAAAGCAGAAAACATATTGCCGGCCTTACAGTTTAACATTCATGGAATAAATGTCAATAATGCAAAGTGATGCTGGGAAAACAAAACAATAAAAACGAACATAACGGCAAACAGAGCTGCGGGTAATGCTTTAAAAAACTAATCTGTTTCTGGATTCACTTTATATTTGTGTGTGAAGCAGTAACGTAACCAGGGGTAGGTGGGAAAACCCTAAGAGCAGGTGTAGCAGTGCAGTGTGAGGTAAAGACTTATCTGGTGTCACATAATCATTTGTTCAGTGAGCTTCAGTAGAGTCTTCTTTGTGTACAGATGATCTGCGCTGCTGCTCTTTGTGGATTTAGCGATTTGAATTCAACAAGATATAAGCAGATGTTCTGCATGCTTTATGTATGATTTCCAGCTGCTAGACACTATAAAGCTGGTTTAAAAATGCAAAATTCATTGAGAGAACCTATTCAGCATCACGAATGGATTGATATCGGAAACTTTATCACAATACAGCAAACTAAGCGGTTAACCCTGCTCTAGCATTTATCTAGCATGCCTAGTATTTTCATGTCAATCAGGGCGTCCAGTAACATTTTTTTTACTCCTTGGTAAATGTAGTAATTACATTTGGCTTATCTGTCACTTAATAAACATTACTATTTATGTTCAATTTGCTTCTGTAGCTAGCTAGATGCTGAAGTACTGACACTGAAACTTTATATACATCTGCACAACAAACAGATCACAGGAATGTAAAGAAAACAGATGTGTTCAAGGTGTAAGCTGGCAGTGGGGTGTTGCTATTTTCTTATTACCTATCAAGTATTGCCATTCCGTCTCTGGCAGCAATGCGAGATACAAAAAATAACAAATTTGCTAGTAAAATGTATTAGCCTGCCTATCAGATGTAATTACTCATTAATTAAAGGTGATGGCATTTTCCAGATTGTTCCAGCCCACTTTCAATTCTGTTGTTTTGATTCAAATTCCATTGTTTTGATTCAAATTCTGTTCTGTACATTCTAATTCCGTTGTTTTCATTCAAACTCTGTTCTGTACATTCTAATTCCATTGTTTTCATTCAAAATCCGTTGTTTTCATTGTAATTCTGTTGTTTGTTTTTAAATTCCATTGTTTTGATTCAAATTCTGTTCTGTACATTCTAATTCTGTTGTTTTCATTCAAACTCTGTTCTGTACATTCTAATTCCATTGTTTTCATTCTAATTCTGTTGTTTTCATTCAAATTCCATTGTTTTCATTCAAACTCTGTTCTGTACATTCTAATTCCGTTGTTTTCATTCAAACTCTGTTCTGTACATTCTAATTCCGTTGTTTTCATTCTAATTCTGTTGTTTTCATTCAAATTCCATTGTTTTGATTCAAATTCTGTTCTGTTCATTCTAATTCCGTTGTTTTCATTCAAACTCTGTTCTGTACATTCTAATTCCGTTGTTTTCATTCAAACTCTGTTCTGTACATTCTAATTCCATTGTTTTCATGTTAATTCCGTTGTTTTCATTGTAATTCTGTTGTTTGTTTTTAAATTCCATTGTTTTGATTCAAATTCTGTTCTGTACATTCTAATTCCGTTGTTTTCATTCAAACTCTGTTCTGTACATTCTAATTCCGTTGTTTTCATTCAAACTCTGTTCTGTACATTCTAATTCTGTTGTTTTCATTCAAATTCCTTTGTTTTCATTCTAATTCTGTTGTTTGTTTTTAAATTCCATTTTTTCGATTCAAATTCTGTTCTGTTCATTCTAATTCCGTTGTTTTCATTCAAACTCTGTTCTGTACATTCTAATTCCATTGTTTTCATGTTAATTCCGTTGTTTTCATTCTAATTCTGTTGTTTGTTTTAAACTTCCATTGTTTTGATTCAAATTATGTTCTGTACATTCTAATTCCGTTGGTTTCATGCAAACTCTGTTCTGTACATTCTAATTCCGTTGGTTTCATGCAAACTCTGTTCTGTACATTCTAATTCCATCGTTTTCATGTTAATTCTGTTGTTTTCATTCTAATTCTGTTGTTTGTTTTTAAATTCCATTGTTTCGATTCAAATTCTGTTCTGTTCATTCTAATTCCGTTGTTTTCATTCAAACTTTGTTCTGTACATTCTAATTCCATCGTTTTCATGTTAATTCCGTTGTTTTCATTGTAATTCTGTTGTTTGTTTTTAAATTCCATTGTTTTGATTCAAGCCCTGCGACAGACTGGCGACCTGTCCAGGGTGTACCCCGCCTTTCGCCCTATGACAGCTGGGATAGGCTCCAGCGCCCCCCGCGACCCTGAAAAGGATAAGCGGAAGCGAATGGATGGATGGATGTTTTGATTCAAATTCTGTTCTGTACATTCTAATTCTGTTGGTTTCATGCAAACTTGTTCTGTACATTCTAATTCCGCTGTTTTCATTCAAAATCTGTTCTGTACATTCTAATTCCATCGTTTTCATGTTAATTCCGTTGTTTTCATTGTAAATTCTGTTGTTTGTTTTTAAATTCCCTGTTTTGATTCAAATTCTGTTCTGTACATTCTAATTCTGTGGTTTCATGCAAACTCTGTTCTGTACATTCTAATTCCGTTGTTTTCATTCAAACTCTGTGCTGTACATTCTAATTCCATCGTTTTCATGTTAATTCTGTTGTTTTGATTCAAATTCCATTGTTTTGATTCAAATTCTGTTCTGTACATTCTAATTCCGTTGTTGTCATTCAAACTCTGTTCTGTACATTCTAATTCCGTTGTTTTCATTCAAACTCTGTTCTGTACATTCTAATTCCATCGTTTTCATGTTAATTCCGTTGTTTTCATTGTAATTTTGTTGTTTGTTTTAACCTTCCATTGTTTTGATTCAAATTATGTTCTGTACATTCTAATTCTGTTGTTTTCATTCAAACTCTGTTCTGTACATTCTAATTCCGTTGTTTTCATTCAAACTCTGTTCTGTACATTCTAATTCTGTTGTTTTCATTCAAATTCCTTTGTTTTCATTCTAATTCTGTTGTTTGTTTTTAAATTCCATTGTTTCGATTCAAATTCTGTTCTGTACATTCTAATTCCGTTGTTTTCATTCAAACTCTGTTCTGTACATTCTAATTCCGTTGTTTTCATTCAAACTCTGTTCTGTACATTCTAATTCCTTTGTTTTCATTCTAATTCTGTTGTTTGTTTTTAAATTCCATTGTTTCGATTCAAATTCTGTTCTGTTCATTCTAATTCCGTTGTTTTCATTCAAACTCTGTTCTGTACATTCTAATTCCGTTGTTTTCATTCAAACTCTGTTCTGTACATTCTAATTCCATTGTTTTCATTCAAATTCCATTGTTTTCATTCTAATTCTGTTGTTTGTTTTTAAATTCCATTGTTTCGATTCAAATTCTGTTCTGTACATTCTAATTCTGTTGTTTTCATTCAAACTCTGTTCTGTACATTCTAATTCCGTTGTTTTCATTCAAACTCTGTTCTGTACATTCTAATTCCATCGTTTTCATGTTAATTCCGTTGTTTTCATTCTAATTCTGTTGTTTGTTTTAAACTTCCATTGTTTTCATTTAAAAGCCTAAGTGTAACATGTGAAATTGAAGTATTAAGGTAGCTAACAACCAAGCAATTTTGTCACACATACATTTTAAACTACACTAAAATGAAACTAAACAGACAAAATATACGCACATTTGCAGCACAATCCTCTAATCTCAGGTCTGAATAGTATGAAAATGGCAACACAGTGTGTAAATTATGAGGAGGGAAGATAAGCATGCTACTTCAAATTTGTTGCACAGGAAGTCAAGAATATGAAAAGGTTAAATGAAAAAAGGTTTATTATAAGTTTAATGTTCTGATGGAATTTACATGTTGCATACTGGGCAAGTGGTTAGTGGTTTCACATCAGAGCAAGAGGGTTCCTGGTTTAAAACTGTCAGCTTTGTTATTACTTATTAACATGTAACATGTAAGTCTGGTGGAACATGGGAAAGTTCCCTCTCTAATATTAGGATAATTCAGGTATCTTGACTTTTTATTAGTTTTTCATAATATATTTTATATATGGTCTGGATTGTTAGGTAAAAACTGAGCTAGAGAAAAAAAACAAACTTATTTTAACTAGAAGCACTGCCACTAACATCGTTTCCTAAAATAAACTGTTAATGTAGATAATGTTTCCGGAGGCACACTTTGCTTGCTGAAAATGCCATCTTTCAGGATGAACAGTAATTGCCCACTCACAGAAAGAAAAGAAAACAAATATGACAATATTGCTTAAATCTGAGAAATCTAAATATGCTTGGAGTACTTTTTGTAAATATTCCAAATTATCTTTGAGCACAATATAATTCAAAAGGTATGAGGAAATGTCTTGATGCATGCACAATCATCCAGGTAAGTAAATCCCAAAAGGTTGATTCTGTTCATCTGGACGTAGTGTTTTCAGTGGGAGAAACGTTTCGTCAGTCAACCAAGTGACTTCTTCAGTCTCAGCTGACTGCAGGTTTCCCCAACCTTATAAACAGTACATTTGCACAATGACTAAAACTGGCCCACTGAATGAACAATGGGCTGTGAGGTCAATCTCAGCTTGAAGAAGTCTCCAGATGAACAGAATCAACCTTTTGGGATATGAAAGGGAACATATTTTGAATTTTTGACTGGACCACTGCAGCGCGTTGATTCTTTCCCATTTCAGCCACTCTGTAGTGGAATTGCTGCTGTACTTGGGGTCATTGTCCTGTATTTGTCCTGAAAAACCAGTTTTAGCCTAGCTTTAGCGGTTTGACAGATGGTCTCACATTTGAGTCTAGAATACTTTGGTATACAGACGTGTTCATCATCAACTCAATGACTGCAAGGTGCCCAGCTCTTGTGGCTGCAAAAACAAGCCCAAATCCTCACTCCTCCACCACCATGCTTGACAGCTAGTGTGAGGTGTTTGAGGTGCATTATAGCCAAACATCTACTCTTTAGTCCCAACTGTCCAAAAGTCTTGTAGTTTGTTCAGCTTTGGAAGCCTACGCTTTCTGGCGTTTTATTTTATTTAAGACCTGGTAATCTCTCCATTAAACCATACTTGTTCAGCACTTGTATTGTCATGTACAGCTTTGGAATTTAATGGAGGTCTGTAGAGTCTAAGATGTAACGCTTGGGTTTGTTTTTTTGTTTGTTTTTTGGCAAATTCTCACAGGATAGCACGGTCTGACCTTGGACTGAATTGACTGGTGTGTCCAATGCTGGGAAGATTGGCAGCTGTCTTGAATGTTTTCCGCATATGAATGATCTTTTTCACTGTAGAATGATGGACTTCAAATTGTCTGGAAATGGCCTTATAACCCTTGCCAGATTGATGGGCAGCAAGAGCTGCTTCTTTAAGATCATTGGTGATGTCTTTCTGTCTTGGAGTTATGTTAACACACAACTGAATATTTGGTTATCAACACCTGACTGCTGTTTCTCTTGATTCCCATGGAAGCAGTATGGCTGCAATTTGTTTTTTAAACAGTGTTTCTGCACTTTGGCTTAATTTTTTTTAAATAAATAATGAAATGCTGTAATATGGTATGTCATGTTCTGCTGTTAGTCTGAAGTTGACTCAGAAGTTGTATTTACTTTTTAATTTTAAGACCTGCTAAGGACCTGATGAGTTTTATGATGGCCTGATATGACCTTAGAATTTAAAGAGGGTGTAAACATTTTTCTACCGTCCCTGTATGCAATTATATTAAGTGGTGATATCATTTAGCAATATCAAATTGATTGACATTTCCACAATGTCATTTCATGTGGATATGGTTTAATAAAGTTACAGTTGAAGTTTAATTGTATTCATATATTCTACACTGTCTAATAGGAAAAAAGTCTTTAAGCTGTGTTCTAAACATTGTTAAATAAAAATAATGGTCTTCGGTTATATAACTCGGCAAACTCATACATAGTTATAAATACTAAAACCCTATATCCACCAAGTCCTTAGAATATAAATTATGATCAGGTTAAAGTTTAATTCAGGTTCTGAGTCCTGACTGAATATTTATCAGGCTAACTATAGTGATCTGAATTCCATACTCCCAACCTGCGGCAAAACAGCCTTTGTCCACATTGCCATGACTCCCTGTGCCCTCACCTTCTGCTCGTCCATCCGGACTAAATTACCTGGTCTTAATAAGTTCAAATAAAAAGGGAAAACAGCATTTTCTGGCACCATATGTTGGTGCTGAGCAGGAGCACAAGGCGTGGGACCTGTGGAGGCTGACTAAAGGCTGATTTCAGTATTGAAATTAGTTTTTATATTAAATAACTGTAATATATTTTTACAAACATAACCACTACCAGGTAGTGCAGTGGTGTATTTGTCAGCACTGTTGCCTCACAGTCACAAGTTCCTGGGTTCAAATGCACTGGTTGAGGCCTTTCTGTGTTGAGATGATGTGTTCTTTCTTCCTCCCAGAGACATGAATACATGTTAGGCTAACTGGTGATTATTGATTGGCCATAGGTGCAAATATGAGTGTGAATGGTTTTCTGTTTCTTTGTGTTAGATCTGCAACAGACTGGAGAATGGTCCAGAGCATGCCTAATCTCGATCCTGAATTGCGTAAGTGGAAGAAAATGGATTGATGGAAATACTACGATTTACGAATACATAACTCAAATTTCACAATTACCGTGTGAATGACAATCAAATGAGGTATGACTCAGACAGTCATCTAAAAACATGTTCTTAAAGGTGACATGATTAAATATTGTTCTAATTGAACCTCATTAGATGGCTAGCATTCATAAACAGTGCAAGTTGTAATTTCTTTAATATCTGCAGCACTGTCACAAAATTATCATTGGTGGAAAGATTAGACATTTAGAAATGTTTCAGTTACACGATAAACACATACATTGTCTGTTTTTGTGCACACATGCACACGCACAGGTGTGTAATCATTTTTTATGATTAAAAAAATGTTACTTTACACATGGGCAGGAACACAAATGTAAAAATGGAGGGAATAGCTCAATAAAAACAGACCCAGGGCTGCAGTGTGAGCTCTTTGCTTCACTAGAAGTCTGTAAATTCTGCTTCTACAACTGTCAATAGTCCCAAGAGCAAAGACAAAGCACTTTAAATCACAGCGTCATTATTATTCAGTGCATTTCAAAGGGCTGAAACTTTGTTAAGAAATTTGAAGCCATAATGGGGTCAGGAGCTTGACAACTCTATTTCAGCATTTCACCACCATAATTACTTCAAAAGAACATTCTTGCATGATCTCGTCATTTCCATGCTTAGTCTTATGTCACTGCACAGAAGTGATTGCCTACATTTTGTTTTAAATAGCTTATGGAAAAGAGCAGCCCATCAGGCAAACTTTAATGGCTGCTTTGGATCTGCTGTGAGAGTGACAGGCCGTCTGTGTTCCTCTTTGTGATTCCTCTTTGCAATCCCACATACGTTTCTTCATTTGTTTTTTGGTGCATGAAATTTCATATTCGTCATTAATGCTTTACATTTTTTGTGACTGTTTGAGTGAAGCCACAAGTTCTCCATCCTAAGGACATTTTGGACAATAGTTGACTGTTCATTCAGTGTAATATATATGTTTTAGTTTAATTCGATAGGAGAAAGCCACAGGGCTTGGAGTGTTCATTTGACAAAATAACAGTGCACAGAGATCCAATATCACAATGATCACCATAATATCTCTGCTGCAGTCTGGTAGCAATATAGGAAATCTCAGGCCTATATGTAAAATGTTTTTCTTATCTGCCCAGATGTGTACTTTTCAGTTACTTTGACTTCTGATTGCCCTTCTCTTTTTATGATTATATGACTGTAATTCCATTTGGCTAAAGCGATAAAGCAGAGCAGAGCAAGGCCTGCATGTTCTTCAAATGTCATTTATGGTTTTTCATATATGCAGTGAAAGGAAGGGAGAGCAGGCAGGTTAGCTGGGCTTTTTTTTAATCTTCAGTTAGAAGTCGATGAATCCAAGCACTGTATTCATAATAATCTTAACAAACATGCACGTGAATATAAATAAAATACAAATGTATGTGAAATGCGATGTAAATCAATTGTCGCAAATCAGTGTTTTCGGAACAGATTTGCTTGGATGGTGTTTCAGTAGTGAACAACCAGCTGGAGCACAGAAGAAATTTACATCTTGGGTGTAGAGCCCAGAGGCTTTTATGTGATTTTTGCTGGTGTGTTGAAGAATTCAGGTAGACAGCAAGCATTGCCTCTCCGTAAGACAGACTAGAGGCAGGACTGGGGGCACCAGTATAAGCAGAAACCCTCTTTGGCCAGAAAGAGATGAGTTGAGCAGATGGACCTCATCCAGAGGTGGTGAAGGTAAAGACCCTCCAGGATCAAGGAAGGTGGCTGGTACAAACAGCTCTCTCGGGATGGAGCAAGGAGCTGGTGATGGAGGCTGGGACTTCTGAACCCTTCTGGCACAGACTAGCCAAAAGGGACAAAAACATATTTTTGTGAATGTCAGCCAAGAGGTATAACTTAGGAGTAGAAAGAAACAGAGGCTAACAGAGACCAGAGGCTAGCCAACACAGATGCTGTTATAGGCTGGGAAGTTCTTATGGCTCTTGCACTGGAGGCTTAGTAGGCCCACTCTTTAAACTGTGAAAGTTGAGGAACTAGGGTATTGGAGTGGGATGACTGTATCCAGCTGTATCCAGCTGTATTATAGCTGTATCCAGCTTGAAGCTGAGAGACCTAAGCCTGGCAGGTATAGCTAGGTACACCTTGAAGGAATCTCGAACCCAGACCCACAAGTCTGCACAATTTTTATCAACCACAGACAACAACTCTGACATGACTGGAGCTTCCAAAAACAATGGCTTGGCGTAGATTGCTATTTCAGGTGAGATATTGAAGCTTTCCCCCTCTGTTTTCTCCAATTCTCTGCGCTTCCTTGTATATTTAGCATGTTTTATTGTAAGGTGCACCATTTTGATGGCCAAGTAGCCCTTCAAATACAGTATGAAGCGCTAATTGATATGCTCTGTATCCACAATCCCAGCAGCATAAAAAAGGGAAAAGGTGGGGCCCAGCAGCAGGTCAGATATGATTCAATGATGGGTCTTTGACTGTTACATTTCAGCTTTTGATAAAGTTTGGAACATGTTTTGTTTTCTAAAAGACAGAGAAAACAAAATGTAAGTCATACATCCCTTACATTAGAAGGACACCAATAGCAAACTGGTGTCACATCTTTTGTCTACTGAGACAAAACAAAAAAAATATTTGATGTGTGCTCACTGTTTGCTGATTCATCAGTGTAGTGTCTATGTATCATGGAGACCACAACTCCTTTATACTTTTCTGCAGCTGTCATCAACTTATTCAAACTATCCCAAAAGACCAGGTGATAAGTGAGGGACTGCATTTACTAGAGGCACACTGCACCTTGATAATGGAGTGTGGCTGAAGCGATTAGCACACTAACAGCTTCACACAAGAAGGAGGGGAATTCGCGCTGGGAGGATGCTGGGAGACCTAAAGGAGGACATGACCCTCCAACAACACAATTCACAGCAGGGCTGCTGGTGGTGCTAGTCACAATGACACCACCTGAAGGACTCCGTGCCCTCAAAGTAGAGGTGAAAGTGCATCTAAAACTCTTTAAAGACAGTTATATTTTACTGCAACAATTCCTGATTCCAAGCAGGCATTAAATTCAATTGCATCCATGCACACTATGCTTAAAAATGTTGTTTATTCACTCACATATATCATGTTTTATCTTTTTAAACAGCCATGCCAACCACAGTGACATGTGCCTGTGACAACAATGGCTTTGCAAATGAAAGCCAAATAAGCAGATGTGAAGTATCAAGAAATTCAGGTCACAGAATTTAAATAATTTGATCATTTTTCAGTCAATTCTTTTTGAAACTAAAAAAGCTTTTTTTCTACAAGCACAGATTTTTCTCTATTTAATTTATTTTATTAAAAACTATTATTAATGGCAGTGAATTAGCCATACCTCTCCTGCCAAATGGGTGAAAAACAACATTTTTGCCAAAGAGTTCCTATTACAGGATTTTCAGTCTTTAATCAGTAATAGCTGCTCTTATTGGACATCTTCAAAATAGAGAGTAACTGCAGCTTGATAACAGCTAAGTATTCATTAATTCTTTTGTTAAATTACACGTTAATTCTTATTCAGGTAGCTCAAGGGTAAGGACTTCTTCCAGCTAGCGAGCAGCTGTAGATGTGCCAGAACCGCCTCGCCCACCATCTCAATCAGGTCCTCTGATGTCTTAAAAAGAAAACACAGTAATCCATTTGCATGAGGGTATGACCACAAATGAAGGCACACCCACATGTTCTTATATACATTAATAAATCATAGCATATATACTTTATGAAAATAAATAATAGAGCAAAAATCAGCTGTCTCTCCATGGAGTTTCTCATCCCCGTCATCAAACTAAAACTACACCACTGCGTGCTCCAGCTGGCACTCCTTGTTCTGCTCTGTAGAAATTGGAGACTCAGCACATGAACCAGTCCTCCACCTGCTGCAGGTTCTTGTTAGAGCGACACATCAGGTCAGACAGGGTCCCCAGAACAGAACCAGAACTATCATCAGCAGCTGCCATCCAACGTGCAGGAGCTGGAGTCTGTCGGACAAAGGGCTGACAGTCACAGCACTCTCACAGCAGTCAGTTGATGTTCCGATTTCCTATGTTTTTTTTGATGTGGTCCTTTTCTTACTGTATCAAAGTCAATATGATTCTCTGAAAAAAAGGCCTGCTTTAATGCCACATCTATCTACATTTATTTTTATACGAATGCTAATAGTAAATATATTATTAATGCAAAGCCCCAAGAATAGTACTTGGTAAGGTTTCTGAAAAAATGCAGGCTGACAAAGGTTAACTAGAGTTCTGCTCTGCTCCTGATAACCTCTTAGGCCAAATTACTATTTCAGCATCTTCTTTTGAGAACTCTCATTTTCTTTTGCATTCAGCTTCACTTATACACTCATGTGAAGAAGAACATTTTTACATGAGTGTATGCAGTCCTGTGTCCAACTTTAACCAAACCCAGTGAAAAAGGTGGAGAGGCCCAGTGTTGAAGACTGGACCCCTCCTCCACTCTGTTTCCTGGGTCCTGATTACCCTGTTGGAAGTCACCTTTCACAGCACATTAGCACAAACACCTCATACCAGTTATCAAGCACAATGGTAGAGGGGTAATGATTTGGACTTGCAGCCATGGGACCTTGTAGTCACCTTGTAGTCAACCATGAAGTCCTCTGTAGTGTTTTAGAGTCACATGTGAAACCATCTGACTGAGTGTTAAAGCTTGTCTGAAACAGGGTCCTATCACAACAATTACTCAACAGTGAATAATGATCCCAAGCATGCCAATACATATACAACAGAACGGCTGAAAAAGAAAAGAATCAAAGTGTTGCAATGGTCCAAAGTCCAGACCTCAACCTGCCTGAAATGCTGTGGCAGGGCCTCAATGAACTAAATCAATCTTGTAAAGATTGTGAAGAAAAGTGGTCCAAAATCCCTCCACAACAAGAGACTGATAGTCCTACAGAAACACACAATGCTTAGATAAGTGTATTACATTGTTACTGAGGCAAGCATATTATGAAAACCTCACAGCTTCTTAAGAGGATAAGAAAATCTAAAAATGAAAATGTAAAACTACACATAAATGTGGAGTGAGTTTCCGTAGTGGTATCAGTGCTGAGAAGTGGACCGTAGCTTCTAGTCTGATAGTTATTTAAACAAATGCATCAACTGATGCAGTCTGCCATAACTTTTGATCAGCCAAGTGTCCCCTCTCCTTTGTCACCCTGCTGATTCCAAACAAAGTAAATCACTGTGCTAAAGCTCAAAGCCCGCTTACCTCAGAAACATCTTTCCAGATAGCTTCCGAGCTGTCTGCATGTCATGCCAACCATCAGTCATGCCCCATGTCATCTTTACCCAGCAGTGCTTCTACAATGGAACCATAACCAATCCTGACAATGTGGGAGAGTGTAGCATGCACTGATCAAAGTGACTTTTAGATAGTTTTTCATCTTTCAAACAGAAAAAGAACAAAGCCATTACTCTGAAAAAACACATCTGCTGTTGATATGAGTCCATTATGTTACATGATCATCATCTAAAATCACTGTCATCCTCCTTGCTGACAGACAATGGAAAGAAATTTTGGCTCACTTATGACATATTGTGATACCAAATAGAGGTAGCTTATAGAGTTTTCCCACCCTGCCGCATGAGACATGTTTATTTCGAGTAATCCTTCGGTGAGAAAATGTAAATCTGAAGGTTATGCATGTAAGCAATGTGCCCTGAGAGAGGGAAATGATGTACGTCAGTGGCTGCGTAGCTGATGTGTTTGGCTGAAAGCCAGGTTTTATTCTCTTTTAAGCAGCACATGATCTGTCTTGGCTAGTAACAGCAGACCTGGAATGTTCAGCTTTGGAATCAAACTATAGGACAAAGGACACAAGATTCATGGCATGCAGGAGTGGTATTAATATATGGAGAATGTAGGACACGCCAAGCAGTGAGGTACTCAGTGTCTATACCAGCAAATATTAAGGAAAAATTCAGGATCACCCAGGGCACCTTTAAATGCAATTAAAAAAAAGAAAGAAAGCATAATCTAGATTAGATAGAGCATCTGTTTCCTGAACATAAAGCTGAGGTGATTCTGTAGTGACTTTGCCTGCTGGAGCAGTCTGGTGTTCTGTTAGTGAAATCTAATAGACAGTTTAGTACAACATAATGTCAAGTGTATTCATTTGTCAAATCAGTCCTACAGTGGTCCATCCCAATGCTAAGAAGAAAGTATTTGGTCTACGTAATCCTTGTCATGTGTTCAGACATTCAGATGTCAATAAAGTTCTGTTCACAGTACTTCAGCATGTAGATGCTGTTGTTGTCAGAGGTTTACATACACTTGAGCATGAAAGTCATGGTAATTTGGGCCTTTTAATGAAATCTTTGAAGTTTATTTGTTTAGGTTTGAAATGTTTTTGTATTTTCTCTAATCTGCACAGGGCAGAAATACAAAAAGTACACACAGACTCAAATATATACAAACGTTCATTTATGTAAATCTTTTAATAAGTGCTGGGGAAGGTTTTACTATGACTCCTAACTTGACAGGATAGCCTGACCAACATGTTCAGGAAATGTTTCACATGCTTAACAAAGTGAGGATGTTTTCACTTAAAATGTTGTATTCTTTATGAAACAAATACTTTTTTACATTATGTTTATGCTAAATATTGTTAATTTGTCATTATAATTTACCTGTGTTAACATTCATGAATATATCAGTAAAAGTAGAATCATCTGAGGTGACTCTGTTGCTCTTTCTTTTATTCTGATTGATTGCATAGCTTTGAATTGTATCATTTTATTTGCCAAAAACTTACCAGATTTCTCTAAAACTGACTCTATAGCTCTTCAAAAGAGAGAGTGTACTGTAACTGGATGTGTCTAAAGAAGGTTAAATTTACTTTGGCATTCTAACAACCTTTTTATAATTCAGAATTTTTTATTATGTGCATTTGTTTTTATTTAATGACTAAAGAAAAAAAAAGGTGTCTACTCCAGATATTTTACAGTTTTTATTAGACGGTTAATAATAACCGTTGGGTTATTACTGGGTTTTTAGTTGAAGAATGCCAGAAAATACAAGAGGAGTGTGGTTTGATTTCTCTATGCTCTTATAATCACAAAAACCAGCTGATGGGATTCATTTCTTATCAATCTTATAATAGTAAGTCACACAGAAGGTATGATAGATTTGTTAGAAAACACAATAATCTCTCCTGTTTGGATAGTCAGTCCCACATTGTTCCTGATACTGTAATCACACGAGGCTTTAATAAGTATAGCAGGCACACTAATATTGCCACCTCTGAGAATGAGGGAGCACACTGCTGTGTAGAATTTCTTTCAGACAATAATATGATCTTATTACATAACATTAGGTATGATTGATCATACCTAATATTACAATGCAATGCTTAAAGGAAACTTGGTTTGGCCTGAAAAGAAGTGAAAATTCTGCCTCACCAACCATAAAGTGAGGCGAGAAATATCAATAATATAAATGTGCGTTTCTTTGAGAAGAGAAAAGCAAGTAATTTTAAACTGGTGGTTTCCACTACCAACATTTACATGGCAGAGGCTAGAAAAATTAAAAGCAGCCCCAACTGTCAAGCAGTCATTTACAGTAGGGGTGTCTGTGTATCACTGTGCTTCATTGGCCAAGGTTAGCCATTTTCTACAGCTGTGTAATTGCTTCCCTGTACATGGTTCACTGGCTCCAAACTTCAGAGCCAAAGTAATTTTGTTTCCCTCTCTGCTGTGCCACACATACCAGAAGATATTTTATCAGGTAGCGGTGCAAAAAAAAGAGTGACCGGATGAAATCTCTGTCCTGCTTATAGTTTAGTTGCTAGTGAGTAGTGAGCTCTGTCGTGTCGTGCATCTTAGTTCCCAAAACCTTGCAGAGAAAACCAAAGTACAGTTTTGTAGGTGGGTTTTATCGCCTGGTTCAGTGTTCCAGGTTTAAATAGACTTCCATTTTAAAGCATTTCTCTTACTGAAGATCCAGAGCGCTTTATGTATGTGTGCATGGTTTTAAAGCACCATATTAAAACTACAAATTAATAACTGAACTGAAAATTCAACTGCTAACTTGATACAGTAAGCCCATGAGGGCAACTATGGCAGTGATCCAAGCCACTTTGTTCACAGAGATTTTTATGTCTATGATGGTCTTCAGTGATTTATAACTGAAGCTGAACACATTGATGTTCTTCATTAAAACACAAATACTGGCTCAGACAGAGTCAAATCAAAAGGAACTGACGAATGCGTTTCCTCCAGAGGAAAGGTCAAATTATATCAAAGGCCCAGTCTCACACGTAGCAATTAGTCTTATCTATAGGAAGAAATACCTGTTGCATTTTACAGGCATATATATATACACACACACAAACACACACACACATAGCACTTAGCAAGGATTCCTGAATTTCAGTTCCTCCTTCTTTGCTTCTATTCTTTGTATCTCTCTCATATCCTTGCTGGGAGGAGCCAAGGTGCAAGTCAAGGGCACAGAGAGGAATATTAGCATAATGAAAAGTACAGATAGAGTGATTGTCACATCTATTTCCAACATGAAATACTATTTATAGTTGTATTAATATGCTTATCTCCCTATCTTTTGAATCCGAGCACTGTATTTCTGATGATGGTTTATTAAATGACAGAGTGTATGTATCTATAAGCCAGGGGTCCCCAATCCCAGTCGACGAGGGCCGGTGTCCCTGCAGGTTTTAGATGTGTCCTTGATCCATCACAGCTGATTTAAATGGAGAAATTACCTCTTCAACATGTCTTGTAATTCTCCAGAGGCCTGGTAATGAACTAATCATGTGATTCAGGTGTGTTGACCCAGGGTGAGATCTAAAACCTGCAGGGACACCGGCCCTCGTGGACTGGGATTGGGGCCCCTGCTATAAGCACTTGGTGATAAAGCATAAGTGCCAGTGTAAATGTATTTGCCACCCTTCTCTTTCCCTTCATGTCTTTGTATCCCTTCATGTAATCTTTTTGCTACTGATGTACTCGAGATATATTTGGTAACTCCTAAAGGTGCTTAACCTGTTAGTATTTTTAAGTTATTTTGAAAAGTTTAACAAATGAAACGCCCTACTGAATTCTGCCAAACATAACACACTGTCAGTTCTTTGCAGGATAAGACAAAAGAACATAAAAATAAGCTAGCTTCATAGCTGAAAATACATTTCCTGCAAACACTTATACTGAGGACAGCACAGTGCTAAATTTTTATTATGAGATTGCAAGTAGGCTTACAGCTGAGCATCAATGCACACTGACCCTTTGGGAGGCATGTTACAAGTCAGCATGTTGATCAGACTGAAGCTACTATTGATGACACAAACTGGGTGCTAATATGAGGAAATTAAGAGCCCCATTCATGAGTCATTCATAAATTTTATGCAAAGCCACTCTGGACACTCATTGCACTTTGCTAACGGACTTTTCCAATTGTTGCCACATTTATTTCATTCTAACGCTGTTCCTGCAGCAATGAATAATTAATAATCCAATGCAATCTTGAGCTTTAAAAGTTCGAGTGCTCTGTATCTGTCTCGTAATGATTAGTGAAAGGGTCACACAGCTCAAGCCCCTCAGTCACCAGCATCCGCCTTTAATCCCCTTAATCCTCAAAACAATGGGCTCCTCCGTGCAGGGAACTGTGACAGATTTTTATCATCCTGCTCAGAGGGATCAGTGTGCTTTCACACGACCAACACAACAATGATAGCAGTTTAGAACTGCCTGTCCTCAGAAGTGCCAAGTCCAGCCTTACACATGACACAAACCACAGCAAGTGTGGGTTACGAATGCAAATGAGATCTGACATGTGTTATATAGACACCTCTTTTCCCCTCAGTGCGATTTGTGCCTGAGCGTTAACATGTTTACCCCATCCAAGCCCTCGTACGGCCAGCAAAACATTTCATATGGAAGGATCAAGGCTGGCTTGTTGTTTGTGCAGCCAGAAGAACTGGCTTTGGTGTTGGCTTTGGATTCTGACCAAAGAGCTGAGGTGATTCAGACTGAGTGAGAAAACCACTAATGCAACACAGGAACCGAATGACCAAAATATCACCTCTTGTACACAAAATGGGAAGAGTGCAGCTTTAAGGTATTTATCCAGACTTGGAATAGCTCTGCTGCAAAGTACAAGAGCATTCTTCATTGATTACACTTCCATGGGCATAACATAAAATGTGAGCACGGCTTTTAGTAACTCTGTGAAGTTTGTATTGCAGAAATAAACACCTGGATGTCTGTGTTTAACATTACTTTTTAAATTCTATACATTTCAGCTGGTACCCTGCTCTGGTTACCTGCAGGAGCAACACCAGTAAGTGTGGTACACAGATCATCAGAGGTAATTTAAGATGACTGAAATATCATAAACTGACACTTAGGATAAACATTCGCAATATGTCTGTGAAGGTTCTCAGTCATCCAGGTCATCATAGTCTAAGGAGTGTATGATTAAAATATTTGCGTTACTAAATACTCAAATATATACTTAAAAACTTAAAATCTGATTCATAATCCTGCGTTCACTTTAGCTGCTGACATAATTGTTTGAATAAACATATACAGGGATTTTCAGAGTCATGAAAATGTAAAAAACATGTTATAAGTATAGATAATAGAGTCATTACCTTTTTGTTAATAGATATACATTTACACGGCCTAATAATAATAATAATGGGAGCAATCCCTGTTATTGTGGGCTGTGTAGTTATATTTCTGGGAAGGCTTTCTTTTCAGCCTACATTTAGGCTACAGCACACAGTATGTAACTACACCGTAACTATGATACAGATTTTATGTAATACTTCAAATTAAGCTTCACTTAACTGACCTTTGCGTCAGGATGTAGCATATAAAGAAAATTCCAAGAATTAAAAAAATGTATTATCTTGATCAGGTAAAATTAAAAAAATTGATGAGCACTGATGAGCTGCATGAAAGACAGTTCATCAGTGTTAGCTGCAACAACTTAGAAACTTAGAAAAAAAATTGTTAGTGTATTAACATAAGCATTGGATTTACATAGGCAGATTAAAGATATCCTGTACAGACACAACAGTGAAAAAACATTTTGTTTTATACACTGGACACGTTTGAGATTTTGGGCTATTTTGTCTTAACATCCCCGTAACAGATAAGAATGTGTTTATTTTCTTCTTCCACAGGACATTTTGTTCAAATTTGTACAGTTTTAATGACATAATCCCTCATTTGCATGTATAAAAATACAATTTTAAAGGTTTACATTTGAAAAGATAATTGCCTTAATATGAGTAATCAACTAGGGATCTTTTTTTTTATTCCCAGTGTTTGCAATACAAAGATTTGAAGAGCATTCTTTGAAAATGAGTTTTCATTTTCATACTCTGAGCCACACAGCTCCACTTCAATCTATTTTCTGGTTATATTTTGTTTTAGTTTTTGCAGTGGGATTCGTTCAGATCTCATTCAAAATCTGAAGTGTAGAACATTTTTCTCCTAAAAACATGAGGGAATTCTAACTTTTTCTGGCTGTGAACAGTATTGTCTGAGTTGGAGTGATAAAAAAAAGAGATTTTCAAAATTTCCCTCTCTAAAATTCTTTGACTCTAACATGCAAAAAACCCCCAATATTATCACCAAGATTTGCATATCTATTCATAAAAAGTTTGAAAAGTTGCACAAATGTACTTATTTAGATAATTCTGTATTTGTATATTTAGAAGATACAACTCACAAAAACTTTAGAAAAATGCTATTCACATGTTAAAGCTTGACTGTACTCTAAATTAATAATTTTAAAAAACAAAAACTCTACAGTTCACCTTCAGTGTCTCGTCTTATAAAGGGATGATAAGTGGACACCCTTGAATTAAAACTCAATGTCAAACAGTATCAACTACAAAAATACAGCAAAAATATGTAACTCAAAATGACTTCCTCAAATGAAAATATCTGCTAAAGTCTTCTCTTATTATATTCTAAACTGTAATTTCAAGAAAATACTTAAATTCAGAGGCATTTGAGTCAAACAGGCCTTTCAGGACACTTTCTAACACTTTCATGTTTCTACACAACACAAAAACCAAAGCACTTTTGTCTCCAAAGATATAACTGACCTGTGTTTAAAACAACAAGATGAACTCAACGATTAAATGAGTGTATGCAAAGCGTATTCACAGCATTCATTGTGCTTTAGAAAATAATTCCTCAAACCTCCAGGTACTCAGTTGTGTCAGTGGATGTGTTCATCTCGGGTTTGCAAAGTCATTACGATTACTTACCCACATGCCTAAATTATACAGCACTTATTGCCAGGCCTTTTGACCCACCTGAAGACATACTCTGAATACTCTAACATTGTATTTCAAATTCAGAGCAGCTTCCACCCTTGGGCATTATGATAATCTTTCCAACTAGCCATATCAATGAAAAATGCCTATCACACAGGCATGCACAAAAAGCACCCATTGTATCTTTTTCTGAAAGTACACATAGATGGCACAAAGCAATGGCTGCATCCATAAGGAAACAGCAGAATGGAGATGTACAATAACAGCCGTTATTACTTGGCATTTGGCAGTGACATCAATCAGATCCAGCCATTCTAAGCACTGTGATGGTACATAACTGCTCAGCCAGAGAGCTGATTTAATAGAGCATGGTCTGATAAAGTCCCTGCAGAGATCACTTCATGGCCAATAGGTTGCTCAGGCAGCTAATTGGTCAAAAAATAAAACCTCTCTCAGGAATTGGATCCAGTGTTATCACCGTGAGTCTGGCACACTATTAATGAGTTGCACTGGCTCCCGTTAGCCCCCTAACTATATTTCTGCTCAGGCTGCGCATGGGGAATTGTATTTGGGCATAATTATGGTGATGATGACCAAATGTTTACCTTATAAGCAGAGTGAACACTGGAGCATTTCAGCAGACGCCGTACAGTTGTAATAACACGGAGAATAATGATGCGGACACAATCTCAGCTGGACTCACAGCAGACCAGCCAAAAATTTTGCATTCACCTGAACATATGGAGAAAAAAATGTTTCCAGTTCAGTAAATTGTAGCATTTAGTGCTTAACTGTCATTAAACAGAGTCACAGCATGTAGTTATTTCTTTTTAGAGCAGAATAGAGCCACACAATTAATCTTGTTAAGATCACATTCTGATTAGTTGCCAGAGGTGCAACTGGCTGCTTACATGTGGCTTTGATGTTCAAGGCACCTTTGAGCTTTGCAAAGTAGAGAAAGTGGTAGAAATAATCGTTTTTGCTGTTTCTTAATTAGCAACCTGAAACACAATTATAAAGGCCGATGTCGCTTTGGAAGTAAGTGGACTGTAACTTTTTATGTTTTTAAAACTAAAAATTCACAAAAACTGATAAAAGACACTGAAAGCCATCATAATGAGAAAATTTGTACTGGAAAATTCCAGTTGCTCAATCAGTCATTTAACGCTTTTAAGAATGTGGTATCGATCCTCAGACAAAGATATAACTCTGATAATAACTACAAAACTAGCTGACTCCATTATTTGGGTTTTCTTCCAGTTGCACATGACGCCTGTATCAAAACATATTACTATCTATTTATCTGATAAGCCATTTCACCTGGGAAAAGCAGGTTCAACACATTCTTTTAATTATCTGGCTTCACTACACCTGACAATAACAGTCAAGCTAAGTGTTTCATTATAATTTTAATCCAGGCTCGCTTAAACCAAATCTAGTTTAGAGCATGTTCAGTGAAAAAGGGAATGGGGTTTGAACCAGATGATATTTTCAAATATGGACTAGTTTCAGTCACACCGCTAATTTAAACAAATATGCAGAGTGAAATAACACAATAACAAAACTCAATGTTACAGAGTTACTGCAGTGAAAGCAAGCAAAGGAAGGTAGCAAAAAAAAGAACAGCAGCACGTAGAGATTTTCTTTTGTTACTGACCACTCATAGTCCTTTACACTACAAGCCACATTCACCTTTTCACACATTTTCACACATATTCACATAGTACTTTAGACATCTTGGAAAGCCAAAGTGCTATCCAAGGTTAGAACAATCACAAATTATCCTAATTGGACTAATATTAAGTCCAAATATACATTTGGACTTAATATCCATAACAACATCCCTGCCCCACAATTAAAGCACAATTAAAGCATGGTAGAAGCTTTATGCATTTCATTAAAATAATATTTTGCTTACATGTATTCTTTTGACATTTTTAGCTTTATTCTTTAGCTGCAGCTCTCACAGAGTTAAATAAGGTCAACTAGTAGCCTACAAGGCATTTGTGCTATTTCTTTTAGGTTAGTGCTGCTATTTAAAGGCCTATAGAACAGAGACATGGCTTTGAAATTTCTTGCAGCCTGCAGGAAAGAAATGAAGGAGGGAATAACATTTCTTCTGCTGAAAATCTGCATCTCTTATGGACGCTTGTCAACAAAAGATGAAGTGTTACACTGTCTCTAAAAACAAGGAACAGTTCTAGTGTCATGGGGTTCACTGGATACTATTTGTCCAGGGAACTAACTAATCAATACATATTGCATTTTCTTTTTGTTTTTTAACTTTTATTTAGCCAGGATAATATGATTATTAAGATTAAAAATGTCTTTTACCAGTGTGTCTTGGCCAAGACAGGCAGCAATATCATCACTGGTATTTGAATAGACTAATAACACATATCTGAATACAAATGGCAATGATATACGAAATAAGAATACAAATGTACAAGTTGCAGTTGATTGCAGAAGAATGGAGCTGTAAATTTAAGTGCTGTTTTTCCAGATTTGCTGCAAACATTGGCGATTTTTGGGAAAGACAATAACTTTCCACTTTTTGGATGAATGAAAGTCAACGATTTAAATGGGAACAGACCAAGAATACCCTTTGTAAATAAAAACGAGTAACATTCAACTTAAGCATAGAAAGTACAATTGTGGGTAAGAGTTTGAAGGTTTGTAATAATTCTCAGGGCTGACATAAAGGTGGAAACAAAATGTATCTTTCTTGCCTCAAAGGATAGATGTAATTCTAAAATAAATACCCAGTTTCAAGTTAATCTTTTTCACTGTAAATTAGGAATTTTTATTCCTAACTTATTTGGGGATACTAGGTCAGTCTAAAAGCTATGATAATTAAAAGGTTCAGTGGTTTTATTTTAAATTTAAAAACACTACCAGTTTAGTTTTGTCAGCATTTAAAACAAATGTATTAAACTCTGGTTGCAGCTGACAGAAAGCCTGGCTATAAAAGATAGAGGAGTACATTACCATATTATCTGCATAAAAATGAAAGCTTCATCTTGTAAAAGTATCACCAAGATTGCTTAAATATAATGGTAAATAGCAGTGGTCCTAGAACTGAACCCTGGGGCACACCTTTAGCTACAATAAGCAAGCTGGAAGTGATCTCTTCTACCTGCACACACTGATCTGGTAGATCAAATGTCAGCAGCAGGTTATGTTTGCAATTACAATGATAAGTAAGAAGTGACCCACCTTTGTGGTATGTGACATGTTTATCAAAATATGAACATAAGAATAAAACGGGGTGTCGACTCAAGCTGCCCTGAGTTTATGTAGTTTCATCATTTAAATTCTCTGATGAAAACCATAAGTAGACCCTGTCACATAACACTTTTTTTCTATGCTGACTGACATTCTTTTATTTGATATTGTAGTAATACAGTGGACATCCTTAAATTATGTTAGTGCTTGTTTTTTTTTACCTGGGGCCCTGAAGATGTTAATTTGGGCTATAGCTTTCAAGCTGAAGCTACACCCAGCTATAAAGGAGCTGTGTGTATTATTTACAGCACATCATCTCTTCCCTCTCAGCTTCTATATCTCCATCTCTGCCCCCCACCCTTCTGTTGACTCTTCTCGTCTTTCCTGTCCCCGTGGCCACCACAGCGTGACAGGTGACTGACGACGCTAACAATAGTGGGCGCGGCTGCCCCTGCTCAGTAGAGCACAAGCAGCATGATAAATTACCTTCATCAGTTTGTTTTGCCAACAGCCCACACAGGTCACCACCAAGGCCGGTCGTGACATTTTGTTGCGTACTGTATATGCAAATACCTGCCAATCAATTAGCGTGTTGCTCCCCGTGCTCTCTGCGCTGCCCATTGTGATTAAAATGAATTGATTGCAGGCTAAAATCAACACCAGCCAGCCTGCCAGAAGCTGAGGGGTCAGCAGGACATGACAAAGTAAATGGGCGGGGGGTGTACCAAGTTATTTTATGTTTCTGTTTTCTATTTCTTCACTCGTCTCTTGCCATCACAACTGCAGTCATAAAACACAGTTAAATTTGCTGAAAATGACAAAATTGCAATGGAAACAGACTGAGCGATAAATCTGAGGAAGTCTGTCAATGCTTTCTGCAGATCAGGACGATGTGTGATGGGAAATGATGGTGGCAGCAACATCATGAGCAGCTTGAAGCCTGCTGGTTATCTAGGCCAAGTCACATGTGTTCTATATGTATGAGTATGATTTTACATGCATGTCACACAGGATCCTGAGGGTTTTTAGTAAGCACCGACAAGACTGATGGACAAAGAGCAAGAGCTTTGCAGGCTGTTAAGAAGAAAAATACAATCAGTTTTTAATTTAGTATCAAGGGCTTAAAAGAGAGGTAAACAACTCACTGCTGGTTTACAGAGGGACTGATTAAAAGAAGAACTCATCATTCAAAACCATGCCCGCTTACACAAACTGTGATTGCACAAGAAAAGCAGAGTGCAAGAAAGTAGAGGGTGCAATTCTTTAAAAACACTTCTTTTTAACCCTGTGATTTTGGAGGATTTGGGCTCCTGTGTTGTTTTTCTGTGCATGGACAAGTAGTCAAATTTTCTCCTGTAACTACAGTACTGTGCAAAAGTCTTGAGTCACACTACATTCCTTTATATTTGCCTTTCCAGCAGCTAGACTTCACTGTATTTTTATAGTCTTGGGCAGTAGCTTGCCATGCTTTCATGAGATAATTCAAAGTTTCGTGCATAACAAGGGCACTTAATTCAAGGATGTTGTGTCTACATATTACTAACAACTTAGCAAAGAAGCAATTATTGTTTCTTATGGGACTATGTATCATTTTATCTTGAGGGACTTTGAGTAAACCCAGAATCTCTTTTAGTAAATCTACAAAAGATGTCAATGATAATACAGGTTGACAGCCATTAAATAGCATTTTTGAGGAAACTGGACAAGTGGCGCACAAAAGATGAACCGTATCTAAAAGTCGTGTCCTTTAACAATAAGGAGAAAGATCTGATACGGGGCTTTCAGAGATGGATCTGGCTGTTAAGCTGATCCATCTACTGTTCACTGACGCCTCATAGTAGTCTCAGTGGAAAGATGGCTGTCAGAAAGTTACAACTACTATAAAATAACAACTATTGACTTTCAGGCTTTTTAGAATGGTACAAACTCTGCCTTACATTATGTATTTCCATGTATGTTTGCACATTTACAAAAAATCGCTGCACTTATTTCACATTTTCACACACATAAAGTACAGTAGAGCATAGAATAGTAAAAATGAGTTGTGACTCGAGAAAATATTTCCTGCCTGCAAGCTATTCTCAGACCTTCTCCTCCTCACCTTCCCCAACGCATCTTGGCCTTCCTCTCTCCATCACCATTGACTTCAGCAGCAGCACATTGTGTAGGTCGAGCTCACCCACCTCCAGTCTCACTGCAGCACCACCATCTTCTACATAAAAACGAGCAGATACCTTGACTTTTTAAAAAAATCATGAAATAATTCCTGCAGTGGCACGCTATCACTGAGTTTCTCCTATTATTTTAGAAGAAGCTGCCATTAGCAATCAAGCCATTTTATTCAGTAATTGCAGGGCCTGGTTAGGGTTTAGGTACAGCTGTGACACTTCAGTCACCACAGTTTCCATACATGCTGATTATCCTCAACATCCATTAACCTAAAAGGTTGATATGTTCATGCAGGTATTTGTGCATCTTTTTAGGATTATGGTTCATTGGGTTTAATCCATCAGCGGTGGATTATGGCATGTTTGATCACAGAGGCCACGCGTTCAAATAAACACTGCCTGATCCATCCGATCGACCTTATGTGGGTTAAGACGTACATATTCAATCGTTCTTTTCTTTTCACTGCTGGAAAATAAAGTACAAAGCAAGTTCTAAACAAATTTCTTCACCCATTAATTGTTTGTAATTTATGACTTCAAACAGTTATGGCCACTGTTGTTGGTGTTTTTGGATTTTAATCATATTATTTATCGCTGGTTCTGCCATGTCCACCATCTGCTGTGTAGCTCTAAATGTTATGAACAAACAGACCTCCAGCTGCAGTCAGATTTCTAACCATTTGCTCGCAGTGCTGTTTGCAGCAGCAGTCAGACAACCTCTGAGATCATGATCCAAGTTTTAGTGAATGAAAAATAATAATAATAAAAATAATAAAAATCTAATGTAGAATAATCAATGGATGTTATAAGATGCTTATCAAACAGAAGACAAAGAAAGATTAATGTTGTTTCTGTCATTTAGTTGGCATGGCTCTGTTCTGGGAGAGTTAGTTTTGTATTTCTCATTATTTTTGTTTGGTTTTCAATGAGTTTCAGCCTTATATATAGGGATGGGTATCGTTTAGGTTTTATCCGATACCGGTGCCAAATCGGTACTTTTGAAACGGTGCCGGTGCTCAAACGGTGCTCAAACCAGTGCTTAAAGAATGGAGAACACAAAATTGGTCCAAAACCTCTCATGTTCAGCTGGTTTTTTTTGTAAAAAGATAACAAAGTTAGCCTTTTCTGCAGCTATGGGGCATATATGGTATCACTCTTGGCTGGAAGCAGTGCTTAAACAATGGAAAAAACATAAACTTTGTCCAAAACCCTCTCATGTTTAACTGTTTTCCACTTTTTCTTTGGTCATTTTAGCCTTTTTGGCCAGGGTGAAGGGAGTATCTGCCATCAAACAAGAAGACAGCCGCATGTAGCTATGATGAGGTTTGCTAGTTCACTTTACATGCATTAATGTAATAACGTGGTTAGCCTACTCAACGTAAATTACACACTAACAACATTAAGCTACTCACGCAGAGAAGAACGGCTGCTGCTGCCATCATCATCATCCGTCATCATTTCTGCTACACTGGCAGGGCTAGGAGCCAGGACTCTCCTCTTCGGGGTTTTTGGGGGATATTGCTAACTCCGGGTCAGATAACAGGCAACCCACGCACAGTAGATGTGCTCGGTGTGAGGTCTCGCAGCAAGCTATCATACGGCGCATTTCTGGGCTTTTAAAAAAAAACGCTATGCATCGCCAGGTGTTTCATCGGATTTGAGGTGTTACCTCCTTTGACAGTATCACAGTATCAGCTTAAAGCACTTGTTGCAGGCTGCTGAGTTTGCATATTTTGCTGTGAAGTACAGCCAGACTTTTCACCGCTTCGCCTTGGGCATTTTTAATCCGTAGCTCTGCTCTAAAAGAACGTACGTACCTGGACCCGCCTACTATCCTCGGAAACGTAAAATTATTGGCTAGAAGTGTATCACAGCTCAGGAAAAAAAGCACCGAAATAAAGCACCGAAATGTGCGCTGCTTTTCGGTCTGGTTACTACCGTCTGGTCTGGTTACTACACACCGGTACCCATCCCTAGTCAGGACTGTTTGGGTTTGTTTGACAGCTACGTTCTGTTGTTCCAGGCGGCAGCGTTACGGTTGCCATGGTTACAGGGTGACGCTCTCTCTGTGTGTGTTTCCTGGGTGACAGAGCGCCTTTTTGTTGTTGTTGTTGTTGTTGTGCTAAGCTAACAGGCAGAATGCTACAAGCATAGCTCTAAAGAATGTAGCATCATGGGCAGTGTAGTCCGTGCTGCAGGGAGAATGGACTGCCATACACGTTACGTGTCTGTGAGCGAGGGAGGGAGAAAAAGGCAAAGTATGAGTTGTCATCGAGCAGAAACGGGAGCTGGAAGCATGTAAATATAATAATAACCACTGCAGCCAAGAAGAGTGCCTGACGAGCCCAGTTGTAAGTAAGCTATTAAGACTCGACTGTACACCGTGTTCGTGTTTTCCTCCGAAACAATAAGTTCCGTTGGAGCAGCCTTTCAACGCCTCTCTCTGTCTCTGCAAGAAAAGTTGACCCACACAACAAAGTAAAGCTATTTTTCGGCTACGAGCCGACAGGGACCCCGCCGTATTAGTCAGAGGTCCCTTTACTACGGTTCGGAGTCGCGGACCTTCAGTAATAGTAATAAATCACACAGCAATAGTACATTCACGTTGTTGTAAAAAGCATGATAATATATTAAGTAATCCAAAGTATTCAGAATACGTTACTGTCATTGAGTAACGTAACGGAATACGTTACAGAATACATTTTGGGGCATGTATTCTGTATTCTGTAATGGAATAAATTTTAAAAGTAACCTTCCCAACACTGTATACATGTGTGATTTTCAGAGATGGTTGTATGGGGGGTGGATATATGATATTCAGGTGCAGTTGTTCAGATATCTTTATGCCTGTCATCCCTTACTATCAGTCCTGAGTAGGGATGGGTATCGTTTAGGTTTTATCCGATACCGGTGCCAAATCGGTACTTTTGAAACGGTGCCGGTGCTTAAACGGTGCTCGAAGAATGGAGAACACAAAATTGGTCCAAAAACCTCTCATGTTCAGCTGTTTTTTTTTTTGTTTTTTTTTGTAAAAAGATAACAATGTTAGCCTTTTCTGCAGCTATGGGGCATATATGGTATCACTCTTGGCTGGAAGCAGTGCTTAATCAATGGGAAAAAAACACAAACTTTGTCCAAAAACCTCTCATGTTCAGCTGTTTCCCACTTTTTCTTTGGTCATTTTAGCCTTTTTGTCCAGGGTGAAGGGAGTATCTGCCATCAAACAAGAAGACAGCCGCATGTAGCTATGATGATGTTTGCTAGTTCACCTACTCAACGTAAATTACACTCGAACAACATTAAGCGACTCACGCAGAGAAGAACGGCTTCTGCTGCCATCATCATCCCTGCTACACTGGCAGGGCTAGGGGCCAGGACTCTATTCTTCGGGTTTTTGGGGGATGTTGCTCCGGGTCCGATAACTGGCAACCCACCCAACGTGCACAGTGTGAGGTCTCGCAGCAAGCTATCAAATACGGCGCATTTCTCGGCTTTAAAAAAAAAACGCTATGCATCGCCAGGTGTTTCATCGGATTCGAGGTGTTACCTCCTTTGACAGTATCACAGTATCAGCTTAAAGCACTTGTTGCAGGCTGCTGAGTTTGCATATTTTGCTGTGAAGTACAGCCAGACTTTTGACCGCTTTGCCTTGGACATTTTTAATCTGTAGCTCTGCTCTAACTGAACGTACGTACCTGGCCCCGCCTACTATCCTGGGAAACGTAAAATGATTGGCTAGAAGTGTATCACAGCTCAGGAAAAAAAAGCACCGAAATAAAGCACCGAAATGTGCGCTGCTTTTCGGTCTGGTTACTACCGTTTATGTCAGAACCGGTGCCATCATGGCACCGGACACCGGTACCCATCCCTACTTATATATATTATTTATATCATGTAATCATGCATTAAGTTTATTAGTTCAGTAGTATTTTTATTTCTTTTAAATATTACAATTTGGTCACTGTTTCTGGAGCAGATTGAAGCTGTTCAGAACAAGTATTACAGTATTATAATGATACAATAAACTAATAAACTCTGAATAAACATGTGCTCTTATACATGTTGTGTTGACAAAACGACTTAAATGGTTATATCGAGATCAGTATATTAGTTATCAGAGATGTTCTTTTATTCTTTGTATGTGGAACTTAAAAATAAAACCTTTAGAGACCAGAAGGTGAGCCCCTGGCAACCAAGGAAAAACTGCCTATTCCCAAACTGGTTGGAGAGTGGTTGCTGGAGGCTGCTGGTAGTTGCTTGGTGAAACTGGTTGCAAAGAGGTATATAAACTTATTTAACTTATATAAAATCTTGCACAATACACCAAAAAACCCAAAGCTCTTGCTTTGGTTGCAACTGCCAAACTTGTCTGCAAGTTGTTCCCAGTAGTAAAGAAGTAATAATTCTGTAGCAAACTACAAACAAGCATGAATTCGGTGCTTTACAGAGGTGTTATGTCCCTAAAGGTTGTACAGTCAGGTCCAGATTGTTGATCAATCAGATTTATTATAGTTTTTCAGCCTAATGATGCCCTCCTTCACTTGACTCGACATCTCTTTGGACCTCATTCTGAGAGTTGCAGTGAACAACTCAGGAGGAGAGGTTGTACCTCGGGACGTAGAGCAGGTTTTCTATCAGACGAAAAGTGGGTGGTTTGATCACCAGCTCCTCCATGTTGGGTGTTAAAGTATCCTTGGCAGTTACCCTGATGTATTTGTATCAGTGTTACAAAAAGTGTTTAGGCACAGAATAAAAAGCAATAAGAAGATGTTTTCATGATTGGGCGAATGAGTTTTATAGAAAAAAAAGTTTTCAGTTAGAGTAGAAAAGTGTTATATAAGTACCACTCCATTTTTCTGCTTTATCTACAGGGAACGGGCCTCACATTGACACAAAAAAAGATTTGCAGTAAAATTTTGAATCCCGAAAGATTTGGGTCTATGTAGAAAATTTGTTGGAATTTCTAAATATTAACTGAACACTGTTGTTAACCCAGCTGAATAAAAGATGACTGATCAGAGGCAAAGTAACCTAAAGTTGACCAAATGCTTGTGGTTTCAGCTGTAGCTAAAATACTATCTGTCTTCCTGCCTACCTAACCAGATTCTATAGTCCAGAGTTCACAGCATGACTGAGCAGTTCTTGTTTTAGGATCTAGTGTGAACCATTGACTGCTTTTATTGCACTTTTCAGAACAAAATTATGACTCCATTTGCGTTTGTGTGGCAGCCTGTTTGCTTAATATGCATGTTTGTGCATTCATTGTGCGTGTGCTTGAACAATACTCAGTGGGTGTGTTCCTAATGTTAAGATGAACAGGGAAAATTGGGGGGGTGCGCAGTAAACTGCACCACAGTGCATAGCCCTTGCATAATTCATAGCTCTGCACTGAGCCATAATCTTTCCTCAGTGTGCTAATGAAAGCTGCAGCGCTGCATTTTTACTGCATGTAAGTCAAGCTGATGTTAATGTGGCAGGAGAGAGAACATTGCATCATGACTGGGTACACTGGCTTCTCACTCCTGCCATTTCTACTTTGTCCCTCCAGACACTTGCACCGGCTTTAATCCAACAGTCCATCAAATGTCACTGGGGGCTGATGATTCACACACACTTTTATGGTTTTTCAAAGCCAGAGAATGGGTTTGTGGGGAAGAGAACACCTTTAGATAGGAGGTTTGTGTGGCCAGTAATGAACAAATTCCTGCAGGTAGAGGTGATCCAGCTGCAGCTGGCTACCTCGACAGCAACACGTTTCGCAATTCCCATTCAGGACTGAGAATCGGCGAGCAAAGCCAAATCTCCCCCTGATTTTCTTTCAAAGAAACTTTATGTTTATATGATGAATAATGTGCATTAGTAAGAGCAGCAAATCATTCACACTCCTTTCCTCTCCCCTCTTTCCCTCCCATTGCCCATCAGTTCTGTGGGTTTGCCTCATTGAGTGCACTGGAGTGAAACCGATGTGCATGGTCGCGCTCAATAGCTCCACGCTGCTCAGCACGGGGATATTAGTGTACTCTGCCAGACGGTTTGGATACAGTCCTCTGACATCACTTGGAAAGAATCGGCTTTATATCTTTCAGCCCCTGACGCGTGTTTTAGTGCCCCACATACAGAGATCCAGACGAGGGGTATAGGAGAGTTAAGCCACTGATAAATGCTGACAAGAGAGAAGACACCGAAATTATTTAGTTGACTGAAAAAGTACAGCGAGGGACAGATTCTATAGAATGGTTCATGATAGTGGAAATGAGCGGGGATGACATGCGTTCTCTACACTGTTTATCCCACAGCATGACATCATGATTTAGCTTCTTTTTTTTCTTTTCTTTTCTTTCTTTCTTTTTTTTCTTTTTTTTACCAAAATCAAAGAACCTTTTTTGTTTAAAAATTTCAGGCATGATTTCCTCTGAAAAGCTTCAATTCTTCCCCACAAGAGACCCTGAATTTGAACCAGAAGGAATAGCTCAAGGCAGGAGACAACTGTGAGTCTTGTAGGCGTTCTTGTGCTTCCACATTAGTCTCACTCCAGGCTTCATGGCTGACGTGATGTCTCTGAAGAAAAGTGGGCGTGTGCTAGGTGTTATAAAAAAAATGGGAGCGCTTTATTAATTTCAAACAGAGCAAATAATCTAAAGAATGAATTTTCTGTGTCTCCCTGTCTGTGGGGCTAAGCTAACGTGACAGTGGGAGATGGCCTCATTATTACAGGCGATGGCTTTAAAAGGCTCGCCTAACACCTCGCCACCTGAGGTTCATTCTTGGGTGGTTCATGTCAATCGTCTCGCAGCTTTATAAACCGGGCAGACTTCTGAGGCAGGAGCTTGCAATGAGCTTATCCATTATTCTGAGAAAAATTCACTTTCTATTTTTAAGAGAAGAGAGGAAGCCGTGGAACATGGAGAAGACAGCGCGTGGACCATCTCGCTCTCCACGTTTCCTCTTTGATTAAATTCTTTTTATTATGATTTTTTTCTTCCTTCTCTTTCTTCATCTCGACCGACTTACAGTGTCCTGTTGAAAAGCTGAAATACAATGCACTATATTTTGAGTTAATCATGTGTTCAGCTGAACTTATCTCATGCTATGCTGCATTGACATCAGTACTTATAATAAGAAAGAAGCTTAAAATCTAAGAAAAGTTTTAAGAAGCTGTCAAAATGCTCACGCTGGGCTTGTGATTCAGTAACATCCTCTCTTCCAAGAATGTCTCTTCAGAGCAGAGGAGAATACAAATTGGAGTGTGTGCTGCAAAGTCACAACCTAAAAAGGAGGACAGTGTTGTTTTTTCCCCCCTTTGGTATAAATCTTTTGAAATTTGCCCAGCACATCTGTCTGTTTTGGCTCATCCCCCATGAGACAGATTACTTTAAAAGTTACACTGCAATATCTCATAGATATTTGCTAACAACCTGTCACTTCTAAGCTGAAGCAGTATAGTCTGAAAACCCCTCCAGAAAAGAATATTTGGCTTAAAGGTTCGATGTACATATTCACTTGTTTGCTGAGTTTAATATGAGGATGGTTTCCACTGTCATGGCTTTCTGATTAAAACAAAAACAAAAAGGAAACAGGAAAAAAATTATGTCCAATTCCAATCTGCTCCCTACATTGACTTGAGGATAACTCCATTACACTCAATCATCTCTTATGTTACACTCACGAAAGGAAATGCAGCGGTAGCAGGACTGAAATTGTTGTGACCGTGTGCAATGAACTTGCAGTCTTGTTTCATATAAAATGATTGTTTTGAAGATGGAGACCAGGTTTAAAACCACTTGCAGTCAGTTGCCATCTTCAAAGCAAGTTTGGTGGATCAAAACCTGGATATAACCTGACAATAACAGAGAGTCAGTCTGCTATCAGTTTGCAATTGAATGGGGTCTAGTTGTGATGTGAGTAATCATTGGAAATCTGCTGAAAATTGGTTGCTGTCTGCATGCAGAGAATGTCTCATTAAATATTTAGACTGAGAGAGCCAGAACCTCATAGATCTGAAATAAAATATCAGAAATGTCTTCATAAACGGTGACGTGGGTCCTGCAGGTCAAAAATTTAACTGTAAAATGACAAAGGCAGTCAAGCAGCCTTGCTTTTATACAGGAATATAACCAGAAAAGAAGCAGCTGAGTCCTCCTATTGCAAAGAAACATAAGTTCATCAATGCAAACAAACTCAGATTGATTGTTATATGCTGACAGATTGTAAGCATTTATAAATAAGACAGTTATTATTTACAAACCCTGCAAATCTGTCTGAGAGTGATTGCAGTCAGTCTAAGCCCGAATGTGACTGTTTTAAGATAGGTTGCCTCCCACCAGGCAACATTTCCACTGGTGATCAAAAGTGATCGCTCAGAGCTTGAGGATGTTACTGGTCACCACAACTACATGCAACATTACTCTGTTTCCTAGTCACAAGGAGGTTGCTGTCCTATTTGTCATTAAATACACTGGCATGCCTTATAGAAAGCCTCACTATTCTGTTATTTATCAGCATCAGCGGCAGTTCATGCTGCTATTACATGGATGTATTCAGATCATGTCCATCTCTCACTCTAAAATGCACCTAATGTGTTTCAGGAATTTAGAGCATTTCCAAAGGCTCCAAACTGCCTTTATGCGCTTCTTTCTTCCTGATCTTTATTATTGGCATTCATAACAAAAGCAATAAAAAATGCACAAAAAATGTAGAACAGGGTCATGTAAAGTACAGTGAACAAATAACTACTTCCTCTCTATAAAAAGTTCTGCAACTTGTGATCATAATTATGCATAAATTCTTTTTTCTCTGTCTGCAATTGCTGTGCTAGACACAAAAAAAGACCTAAAGGCTCAAATATCTGTCACTGGTAAAAGCTCTGAAGTTACAGACAACAATCCACAGATTCTGTCTTCAGTATATAACATGTGCTGCACATGCAAGAAGTGTGGTAGTCTGAATAAATGTATATTGGATGTTGGGGTCCTTATAACCCATTCCCTTTCTAGTTTTTTAAGAATGACAGTTAATTCCATATGTTCCACATGAACCTACAAAGAAATGTGCGAGTGGATATGGAGAGGGTGTAGGGTGGATACCATTTGCTGTTAAAAGATCAAAGTTAAAAGAGGCAAAACTGTGGCTTAATTGACACGCACAAACACACAAACAAAAACAAAAATGCAGGAAGCATGAGAATTGATCTTGAATTAAATGGTAAATAAATCAGAACATTGGTGAGCAGTTATTCTCAACAGATGTAGCACATGTCCCGCAATATTTTTGAAAATACAGTTCCCAGCAAAGCTCACAAATACAGACACACAATAGGTGACGCGCAAAATGCTAAAGCTCTCCCAAAATGTTAACATAAAAATAAAGTTTTGACACAAACCACAGTCTTGTCCTTTAGCCACTGAAGAACTGCTGTAGTAGACGCCCAGTATTCTGAGGATAACTGACTGATATTATGTGTCAAAGTGAAGGTTCTACTTTTAAAGGAAAATAACACAGATGTAGGTGAGTATGGGGAACAAAACATGTTTTTTTCATGCAATGATCACATAAAATAATACTACAGTAAACCAAAAAACAAAATGCCATTTCAAAACTGTATAAAGTGTGAAACAGTACACACAGTACTGCTTTGTGCCTGCATAGCAAAAAAAGAGTTTGTGCCTTTCTAGTAAGCTTGAAAGTCAATATTTGGTATGACCACCTTTATTCTTCAACATAGCCTGAAAGTTTCTTAGTCAAGCTTTCTTGTCATTTTTTAAGTAGTCTTCAGGAATAGTTCTTCGGCCTTCTTGAAAGCTAAAAGTTCTTCTTTGGATGTTGACTGCCTTTTGTTCTGTTGTCTGCCAAGATGATCCCACACTCCTTCAATAATGTTGAGGTGCGGGCACTGGGGAGGCCAATCCATGACTGATCATTTTCTAATTCAAGTGCTTTTTTTTCATTCAAGTATGGTTTTACTGGATTGTGCGAGTGTTTCAGATCATTGTCGTAGTGGAAAACTAAGCTGCTGCTAGACTCTTTCCAGATGTTACTGTATGATGACTTTTATGTGTCCATAATTCCATCATTTTTGGCAAGCTCCTCAACATCACTGGCTGAAATGCAATCCCAAACCATGAAAGAGCCTCCACTGTGTTTTAAAGATGGCTGTAGACACTCACAGCTATTTTGAGACTCTTTTGGCTAACCAGTCTTAATATATGTAATACAATGTGTCTAAACAATTAACAAGATGGCTTTAGAGCTAAATATTAGAACTATTAGTAGTATCCTAGTACCCTTTAACTAGCTTAATAGTTTTTTGCTTGCTTTCACATAATCTTAATTTAAAAAAAATATTTAACTTTTATTTAACCAGGAAGATCCCATTGAGATTAAAAACCTCTTCTTCTTTTTTTTAACCCTGTCATGCATAAATTATGACAATCTCAATCAGGATTTTTTTTCTTAACTATTTTTATTCATCTTTAGACATGAAAAGATAAATAAAAATACTTAAAATCCTGACTGAGGTTGTCATAATTCATGCATGACAGGGTTAAATAACAATAATTACAATGAAACACGTCTTGCATCTATAGTAACATTAAATGACCAGTGGGTGGCTGGATATGGAGTGACACATCGGTGTCCAATGTAGTGGTTTATGTGCAAGTATACCATCAATATTGACACAAATACAAGAAAACAGCCTTTGAATAGCTGTAACTGTAGGGATCACTATGTGTGAAAGGCTTAAGCGAGACCTGACTAAGATAGGCAGCAGCAAGTATCTCACAGTTACAAAAATTACACATTTAAACACAGGCAACAACAACAACAACACACACACACACACACAGAAAAACAAAAAATTATAAACAATTAAATAAAATTACAAACAATTTAACTGAAACAGTTGCATGAATAATTTGAAAATGCATTTTGAAACAAATGAGGGGGTGGCTCGAGACTTTTGCCCAGCACTGTATTCCTCTCACTTGCAGTAAGTCTATAAAGTGTCGTGCTTTTGATTTTGACAGTTAGATGAAGTGTTCTGCATGCGATGTCTTACACAATGAAGTGATTCTAACATATTTTGGAGCCTAACAAGGATTGAGAAATGTGCTTCGTGTTGTGCACAAGTAACAAAAGTCTGTGAAGCTCTTCACACATTGTTTTGACATCTTCAACTGAGATCATTGATAATAATTAGAATGTTTGGGAAATTCATTTATTCTCTTGGCTGATAGTACATATCTATCTATCTATCTATATATCTATATATATATATATATAGATATATAGATATATACACATATACATATATATACATACATATATATACATATATATATATATATACAATCCCAAGTTTAAGTGACTTTGTTTTTTGTTCAGTGTTTCCCTTTCTGAGGTTCCTACAAGCCATTTTAGGCCAAGTATTTTGAGCAACACACAGAGAGGGAACCTGACCTGATCACAGTGACCTGCTGCTTTCTCTGCCTCTGCGGCGCTTCACGGGATACTTGGTCCCTGCAGCAGCTGTGTTCCAATTAGAGAGCCCTGACTTCTGTGGCCTGTATTAGCATTTCATTTAGGCTCCCCTGCTCCTCACCTGGCTCCCGTGGTGTGGTGGTCCACCACAAACTGTCACCGGCTCAGACCACTTGGCTGAGACTGCCCACCAATCCCACTAATTGACTCCTGATCTTCCCACAGTGCGCAGGTGAGCCCACACCACATTAGCTTAGATTTAACATGCAATCTGGAGGAATATCACCTAAACTTCTTAGTGCATCCCCTGTATAAGTCAGATAACAGTTGTTGTAAAAGACACCAAGAAAGCTTGTATGGAGGCTAATTTTGAACATAACCTGCATTGCTCATACTCCCAGAGACACCAGATCTTAAAGGCAAGCTCATTGTATGTTTCTAATACTTTACTAACAGTAGCGGAGTTGCTCCAAATCATATTTTCAAGCGAGATAATATCACCAACCACAGGTCCTTTGTACCGCGGTGTGAACATTAAGGGAGTCACGCTGCTGGCTGTGACTGCAGAGGGGTGCCCCGCAGAGAATGAGAGATTCCTCTAATCACTGCTTGCCTGGGGTGAGGGCTGCAGAGGGCCAAGCACTGCAGTCTTATCTCTAGGAAACATGCCACAGCGACTCACACATGAGCACACGCGCGAGTACTTTTTATGCGCGTCCGCCAGGATGCACACATACACAGACAACAGCGAGCTCGCTCCCTCGGCAGCTGAGATATCCAAAGGAAGGCGGATACATACAGGCGGCGCTCACTGTGTGTACTGAATTATCTCAAGTATTCAAATAATATTATACGCTACGTTATTATATAAAGAGAATCCCTGGGCTACCATTGTTGAGGGGGTCTTGAAAGAAGTGATTCCTAAGTTTATTTCCCTGGCTGCTCCAGGATATAAAAGGTTTGAAAAGATCTTTAAAAGATAATATATACACTCATAACTTGCATAACATGACTCAATTTCCATTTTGGTTTACATAAGTTATTGAAAAATGTGTTAATAACAGAGGGGGGAGGGGGTTCACAGCCGCTGGGTATCAAGGCAGGGACTGAATTCTTCTCTCATTTAATTAGGTGGGTTTCAATCGAGAGAAACACCAACAGTCATTTCACTAAACAATTGGTTTCATTTTGCAACGACACGGCACCTAGTGGAATTACAGATGGCCTATCAATTAGAGCGCACAAGAATTACACAACACATTCTTTCTGTTAAAAAGCAGGCCGCTTCATCAGTCCTAAATCTGCCAGTAAATAAAAAATAATGTCAACCTTTTGTCCAAGCTAAATAACCTTATAAATTTGGTTCTAGAATGAAGTGTGCATTAGTAAACAAGAACGACTGCTGCTACTCTGTGCTAGACCCAAACAGAATCTTAGAGCTTTAAATAAAACTTCAACCAAACTATTTTGCATAGGAAAAACTTAAAATTACTCTTAAAAGGTTGCAACATCTAATAGAATGACAAATTCTATACAACAAAATCTGCAAACTATGCTTTTTTTTTGGTTTAGACTTTCTGGATGCATGCATAATCCCCCATCGTTCCAGGAAGCAGTTAGTTTCCATTTAGTTTTGTACAATATGAAAATCGACTAAATGACAGTTGAAATCTATTTGGGATGTGTAATCCATCACAGAGTCTGCCAAGTCTGTGTTCATTTTTGTCAAAGTCATGCTATTGCTGCCTGGTAATACAGTTTATATGCAAACGGATTTGAAATGTTGCCCGCCTTTAACAAGTTGTAAAAGTCTTAACCATCTGGAAAGTTTACTGCCAACATTTTTTTTAAACCTTTTATTTTCCAAGTGGGACTAGAGACTAATATCTGCTTACTGTGATCATACTAGTTACATATTATCTGAGTTCTAAATTAAGAAAAAAATAGGACTATAGTCCGAGCAGACAGACTCCTGTAACGTCTGCCAGATGGTAACAAGGAGAACAGCTGACATGCTGGGTGGCTGTGGTCCTTGATGATGCTGTGTGCTTTACGGAGGCATCGCTGAAGATAAATGTCCTGAATGGCAGGAAGCCTCATGCCAGTGATGTGCTCTGCTGCCTTCACCACCCTCTGTAGTGATTTACGGCTGCTGGCAGAGCAGCTTCCGTACCAAACTGTAATGCAGCTCGTCAGCAAGCTCTCGATCGCATACCTGTAGAAATTTGAGGTGATATTCACGTTCATGCCAAACTTCCTCAGCCTCCTCAGGAAGTAAAGCCGCTGGCAAGCTTTCCTGATAGCAGTGTCTGTGTGAAGGGTCCAGGAGAAATCCTCGGTGATGTTGACTCCAAGGAATTTGAAGCTGCTGACCCTTTCGACCTTGACACCGTTGATGTGGATGGGCTGGTGTTCCCTGACTGGTCGTTTCCGGTAGTCCACTATCATTTCTCTAGTTTTGCTGATGTTGAGAGTCAGGTTATTTTCCAGACACCACTCGTACAGCGCCATCACCTCCTCTCTATAGGCCGTCTCATCGTTGTCTGTGATGAGGCCTATGATGGTTGTGTCATCCGCAAACTTGATGATGATGTTGGACTCGTGTTTAGCAACACAGTCGTGTGTGAACAGGGAATATGGGAGGGGGCTAAGCACACAACCCTGTGGCGTACCTGTGGTGATGGTACCATGGCCGTGTAGTGTCACTGGTTGTAAAGTTATAAAAAATACCAACATGATCTAGTATCATTGTGAGACACCAACTGTGCTTAATAGATATAAACATACTAACTGAGTACACTAACATTCCAACAAGTGATCTTGATCACTCACTGAATGCTATGAGGCCTTGTTGTTTCAGGCTTTTATTTGATTCAGTTAAAATTCTATTAACATGGATGTAAAACCTGAGTGTTGCTCCTATGCTTTCCCAACTACAGTATGCATTTATCACCACGTTTGTCTTAAGCTGGGACTGTTTTTGTTGCAACCATAAGAAATGGATTGCGCTGCTTTCCCGCCCCAGTAAACAGGCTTCCTCCTTGTGAAGGTATAGATGGGTTTGATATAGGATCCTGTTTAACCCAGAAACGACGCCACGGCCCCCGGGACAGCCCATTCCTCACACTGCACATCCATCATGTAGGGCAATCGAATGAATGGGATACTGGGCTTCCCTTGGGGATGGCCAGGAGAAAAGGAGAGAGGCGATGTAGAGAGGAAAAGAGGGTGTCAGATTTCACCCAGGCATGTGGGTGGAGGTAACAATAGACCCGCCTTCCACATTTTCCCACTTACGGCGTTCAATTTTTAACGGCCTCTTTTGTCATGCTCCATCATGTTCTGACTGCTAAACAGGAGACAGAGGATCCACAGGGAAGCCAGGTGAAGCCTGGGGAAATCTTCTGTTTAGGCTTGAAACACAGGATCTAGATTGGTGTAGTCGTGCTGGATTGGTGGTGGCTGTGAGGAATTTTCTGTGTTTACCGGCTCATTCTGATGTGCCAGACCTTGTAACAGCTTTTAGGTACCACAAACCCCACCGGAACTATATTAAAAAGCACACAACAGCGCTTTGCCCATCACACTGTGACAGACAGAAACTTATCAAGTCTGCATACCTTGAGCTGAGCCTGAGAATTGTTAAAAAGTCACCTCTAAATTCTCTCCTTTCACGCTGACTTTTAAGGCAGAGCTGATATCAACATTAATCCCTCCAAAGAAATTAGCATAAATTCTTTGTACTGTAATGGGATTGGCTTGTGTAAGTAGGAATTCAAAATATTACTGTTTTTTTATACTGTTGCAAACTATAATATCACAGCCTTTTACGTAGTTAGCCATCTTTATTTTTCGCTATAATTAAAGGATAAATTCTGCAAATTATTACTCATTGCCATCACTCTGTAACACATTGGGTGCTGAGGTTAAGCTCTTTAACTGGGTTGATGAAAGCCAGTGTTTTATGTAACTTTTCACAAACTAAATTTGTTGTTAATTTGATGACACACACACACCCTGGACAATGTCATTGACATCTAAAGGCTAAAATCAAAGAAGTGTTTATTGTAGTTTAAATGCAAAACCACCCTAGCAAGCTCCCCCCCCCCCCCCTCAATCAGTAACATAACATTATATGGATTAATTTTTAATAATAGTAATCCTGTAGAATAGCATGGTACTTTTAACAGTAACTTTATCCAGTCCTGCTAACGCTTTAAATGGCTCAGTGTATGTTTCAATAGCATGAACAAGCTTGCAGTTATTATTGTTTTGCTATCTATAGTATCAGCTTAATATTACTCTCTGAGAAAAATGAAAGCATTCTTGTATCAGTTGACCTGTTTATTAATTTTCTAAAAGTTGAATTAAAAACTATATTATTTAGACGAACCAAATTTTGCTTCTTTAACGGGACCTTGGTGTGGTTTTGTCAAATGTAGTGCCACTAGCCTTCAAGTAATGGCACGTGCATTGGTTATGTTGCATGCAAACAAAGACTTTGCCACAACTGTGTATGTTTTTTCCCCAGAAAGTTTCATCTTTTCAAACTGTTGCAACATCTCCATCTGTATAATCTGGGATCGTCTAAGTCTCTGTGCTGATATATCATTAAAACTTTGGTAAAAAAAAAACAAAAAACAATATAATCATACGCTTGTGTCTTTAGCCTGGCTGTGGTGGAAACTCCATCTGTGCAAGGCTGCAAAAATTGAGACATGCACCACCAGCAGTTTGCTGTCTTGCTGTATGTTTTTTTTAGCGACACCTCTTTACTCTCAGTTAGTTACCAGCAGGACGTCTCCAAACATTTCCTTTTTTTATTGTGATTTTTACTTTTCACAACATTTAGTTCAGCTTTTCATCTATTTTGAAACTGGGTATTTTGTTGTTTGAATGTGCTATAAGCTCTAAATATAATAGAGGTGACATTCAACACAAAACGGTTCAGACATTTTTCATAGCACGTGTTTGAGGTATATTTTTTTAAATTTCCCCCAACACAATTCAGTGGGCTACATGCCCAAACTATCAACCCTATTGCATTACTATCGATCCAACACTAATACCAGCATTGGTGTCAATACTATCGATATTTAGACCACCCACCTCTTAGCATGTGGTTGTCGCTCTTTCGTTTCTTTTCTTCTCTTCATTTTCTTTCTATTATAAAAGATATTTAGACCACTGGGATCACCGATGTTTACTGATAAAAGTACAATTTTAAAAAAGGTCATCATGTGCAAAATTTTGTGCAATTTGAATATCCTGTGTCTTTAAATATATAGTTTAAAGACAAACACATTCTATTGGACAGGTGACATCTCACTTCAGTAGGGAGCGACTGTAATAGCGCATGTGATTGGCTGAGACATTAATTATGCACTTGGCTTCCCTTGACTGTCTCTGTGTCCCCCTTGGTCCCCTCTCTCCACTGAGTGCTCATTAGTGAAATGGATTACTAATGGATTATTAATCTAAGAGGAGGGAGTCTGTGGCGACCCAGCTCTGAACACCTGGAAAACATAGTAAATAGCAGTTTACACACACAGACACACACAGGGTAACAAAAACAGCAACAGAAAAACAGCGCATAAACACAAAGACACTCTCATAAGAATATTCACACACACATGCACGTTGGCTGGGTGTTAGTTACAAGTCTTTTAGGACAAAAATAGCACGACCATCTGATTTATTGTTGCCCCAGTAAATATAACGGATACATCTAATTAGCCGTAATTAATCGTTGCACCATCTCCAGGTTTTGGCCTCCAAATGTACGGCCTCCACTACGTCCTCTGCTCCAGTCCGTACCACTGGCAAACAAATGGCACTCTCCACTGAACCACACACAAGACACTACATATATCTTTTTTTTTTCTTTTTTGCGGCGAGGCACATTTTGCTTTTGTCACATAATTATTCCTCAGGAGAGACAATTAGCCACCACACAGCAGCTACGCCTGAAACATGCTACACACATGCATACATATACAGGTATACACACACACACAAATCCAGCACATGTGAATGCAAAGCGGTAGCAAATTCATTCGAACATACCAGTCGTAATCACTCAAGCGCCCGAGTCCAGGGACAGCACAGTGTTTTTCACAGATAAAAGAATCTCTGAAACAAACCAAGGAGTGTATATTTAGATGGATAATTTAATCAGATATATACTTTTTTTTGCATAAGCAGACCAAACCATAAACTGATTGTACTGTACGTATTTTCCATATCAAAGAGAGACTTCAAAAGATAAGAGGCTTTAGTGTGTCCATTTGGGGGTTCTTCTTTTAAAAATAATCACTGTCCTAAGCAAAAGGCAAAATGATACAAAGCCACAACAAAGTGTTTCTTTTTGTAAAAGTTGCTGGCTTCTTACAAGAACTTCGAGCTGAGAGAGCGGGCCAAAAGACGAAACGCACCTCCTTGTGTTTCACCCTAAATGTGTCATGTATTTGTCACAACTCACAACTGGCCTGGGCATCTCATAAACACTCAGAGCTTATCAAAATTGCCCCGCTACTCTCTAGAACGTCACTTGTAATCAGAGGCCAATTAGAAGTTCCAAATGGGACCGAAACAGATCCAGTAACAACTGACATGCCAGTTTCATTAAAAATGAAGCAAAGTCTGACGGGCTCATTTGTTATCAGTTCTTAACCACCTCTGAGGAATTAGCTTTTTAGTCCCAATAGCATTGTTTGCCCCATTTAAATAACATTTCAGTGATTTTAATATGAATTTCTTCGCGCATCCGTGAATGCCATTCATTTCCTGAATGATCTTATTACTGAGAAATGGCACAATCTTCTGCTTCTTCTTTTCCGATTGTTACTGTCTTGGGAGCTGATTAAATCAGTTGGCTTCTCCATGTCTAGAGATACAAGCTTAGAAAGATACAAGGGAGGTCTACAGCTCTCCATTTTCTCTGATTAGTTACAAAGGTCTCCCTCTCGCTGCCGCTATCCTGGCCAAGATACGGGGCCAAGATAATTTGGCACTGACACACAGCTATGCCCCAAACACACGCGGCCACGCACACTGATGCAATGCGAGAGTACACGCCGACAGCCTTCTTGTACACTTGATTTGGCTTAACGTATGAGAGCAAATACACACACACACGCGAGCGATCCACCCCCATCCTCTGTACACAATGCTGATTATTAGGGGCCAGTGTTTTGGGGATGCAAGGGAGAACAGATAAAGAATTTGAATTCCTGGCAGGACTATCAGTAAAGGTTATTAAGCCGTTGTTGATGCATCCATTTGTCGTGGCTGTATCCAGCAGTGTGACATTTATCAAGTATGTCCAGCTAAATGTCACAGAGAGAGGTAGCTCGCTGTCCTGTCCCTAATTAGGACCCTGAAAGTCATACTGAAAGTCCCTCTCATCCACTCTTCTACTTCGGGACAACTTTGATCTCTTTCTCTTTCCTTTTCTCACTATTGCCTCTATCTTTATCTCCCTCACTCCTTTTTCTCCCCCCTGGCCTAGCAGGGAGTGCATGTTAAGCAAACTTTGGAGTTCAACAATTGATTCTGAGATGGGGGATAAAGCGCAGACAAATGGGGAGGGATGTAGGCCATCCGTCACGAACACAGGACTCATTGTTTGCAGATTTTAACCTATGGGAGAGCTAGCTTCTTCCCCAGTGGGCTCCACAAATCATAGGCAGGCAGGGGAGAGCAGCGCAGTAGGCAGGCCTGGCCTGGGAATAGCCTGAAAGCAGGACGGAGACTCAGGTGTAGTGAACAAAATGCCTAGCTTGTACTACTTGCTCTATCTCCCCGCTCACCAGCCCCAGTTTTACTGGCCAGAAACAGATTTTAAGGTGAGGTTACAAAAATATGAAGTATAGCAGGAAAGAAATTGATTTAAACTATTTAAAGGAAACAGTGTCATTTCTGATCAGTGCCGTTAATCCAACAAAACAGCTTGAGAATAAGAATGCATCACTGTTTCATACAAAAAAGAGAGACTTTTCTATGTGGCATTCATAACTGTTGTGTAACAGCTAAAGAATTATTATTACAAATGGTATAACATGGCTGTGATTGTATCAAATGATACGGAGCTGTACATTTAAAATATTCCTAGAAGTTTATTAACAATCACTAAATGTATAACAATGCCAAAAAATAAAGTTGCATAGATATACTAAGAAATACTCATAAATACCCCCTATCCCCCTCCTAGCCTATCAATTAAACCACAACCACTATTAGTTTCTTTGCAAATGCATTTACCTTTTTGGTTTTTATATATGAAATTGTGTTCCAGATATTTATCCAGTGAGCCAGAAAGGACATTGTATACACATCCTTTTGTTATTTTTATTCCAGTTTTATTTTAGATTTTGATGTGGGTCTTTGTAGATTTGTGTATACTACAGTTTCATGTAAAACACACTTAACACTGCTGAATAACTGTTTTGTTACTTTGATTAAATAACTTATTAACTTATAACTTACATTTGTTTGAAGAAACAGGACGTTCTACCTTATAATGTTCAAAAAATAACCAAACTTCAAAAGTCTTATTCATCTGCATAAAACACCAAATGTCTGTTTTAAGTCACTGTTCACATTATGTCCTAACAAAATACACATAAATAACAACATTTTAACACCGTTCAGTTACAACTGGAAATTCTAGCAGTAGTACCAGTCCTGCAGGAGCTGCCATTCTCAATTTCAGACACCGAGACAAAAGATGATGTGTGGTAATTGGCAACTTTACATGCAAAATGATTTAAAATGATCATTAACAATGATTCAAAAGGACTTTAAGTTCCTATTGGGTGGCAAAGGTGCAATCACAAATATTAAACAGTGTGCAACAATCCTTATGAGAATAATGGCAGCACGAGTTACAATGACAAACACTTGAATCCTTACAAATCACACTTTTTGATACAGACAGACTTTATCTGCTGACATTGAACGATGACTCAGATTGAAATCTCATTTATTAAGCCCAAATCATTTTCATAATTGGCTCAGCAGTCATTGTCTCCACTTTTACTGAACTGCTGCTGGAAATGTCTTTGGCTGACATTCCTTCCAGGCCAACACAGAACGTCTTTGACGTTTTGTGGCTCAAAGCAAATTCTTAATTGTCATTTAACCCTCTCAGGTTCAAATTAAACCTTTTGTTGCTAATGCACAACCAAGTCCTGCAGTGGTACTTCTGAGTAAAAAAAACCTCATAAAATATGTATGTGGGGTAATCAGGTTGTTAGTTCTTAACTGTTGCAAATCGGCAACGGCTGCCTTGAGAGGGTTAAGACATAAATGAAATTTGGGATTAAAAAGAACATTTGGAATCACAACCAAGCAATAAATAAATAAATTAAATTGAAAAAATCTTGATTTCCTTCGAGATCAAATTTTAATTTGATGACATCAATGTGAGAAAAAAAAAATCAGATCAAGATATGAGTTAAGATAAATTCCCTCCTGGATGATTCTTCCTCTAAAGTCTTGGATTAATTTGTCCACACAAGAACATGAAAGCTGTATTTGAACTAACTGGTCAAGTTAATTATGATTTTTTTTTTCAAGTTGTGAATTAGTTTAAATGTTATGTCATTTCACTTGAAAAGAAACTTACTATGGAAGAAAAGTTTCTCACTATTCTTAGTTGAACGATAACGTGCGGTGAGAAATCTGATCTGGGAATAGTCCACTGAAAGCAGGACGGAGCCTCAGCTGTGGAGAACAAAGTGCTAAGCTTGTACTACACCCTTTACTACTCACCGTCCTCATTTCCTCTGGACCTTCTTTTAGTCTTAACGTGACGGGAAAGAGATTGAAAAAAGCAGACGCACACACAGTTGTGGAGAGCGAAAAGCAGGCTTTGAATCAAGTGTTTGAGGGTTTGAGTGTTCAGGTTGGCAAACACCTGCTCTGCTACAGTGCTTACCTCTTCTGTGACCTTCCTGAGAGGGTAAGTAATGAAAAGAGACTTTGACTGTGGGAATTAATTAAGTTGTATTTAAACGTTTCCTAAGCGCTACCAAAAACATAAAAGTAAGCTTAGATCTCTTTTGATATATTTCTCATTACTGAAAAGCAGATCTATTAAAAGGATATTCCCCCATATGACGAGTCAGATAGGAAAATTAATTCAAATCACTGGTCATATTTTTACTCATTGATGTGGGAACGTAAAACTGACTTTGGTTTCTTCTCATCCTTTTTGTTAATAAAAATCATGGCAAAAAAGAGCATATGATAAAAGAATAGAAAAGATCGACATCTATTTTATTTATAGGCAATAAGAGAAATTTAAACAACAAGCTGTGCTTTGTTGTGGTAATCAGAATCAGAATACTTAATTAATCCCTAAGGAAATTATGTGGGTTACAGTTTCTCCAAGACAGTAACAGTAACAGACTAAACTAATTAAATAATACAATATGTTACAGAGTTTACAAATGTAAGAAATAGCACTAATATATACAAATTATATACAAGTTTTAGATGGAGGAGTTGTACAGGGACATGGCCACGGCAGGAATGATTTCCCGTGTTGTTCAGTGGTGCTTTTTGGTGATCTCAGTCTCTCACTGAACCTGCTCCTGTGACTAGCCAGTACGTCATGGCAGCACGTCAAATAATTATCGTGGAAAGTAAAAATCTGTGATTTAGTGGTCATTAAAATGTGACCAGAATTTGCAAATTAATGATGATTCATTTCATAAGTCGTGACAAACTTCTCTACACTGCCCTGCATAAGTTGCCTTTATAGGATAAAAGTATCGGTATCAGTATCGGCAATAACACACCAAAATTTGCTGTATTGCACACCGCTAATAACAACAACTTCAGCCGTGTCCTTCACAAAACTGTCCTGTTTAACTCATATTAAAATGACAATTTTTGTTAAGTGATCTTTGCTGCTTTTTAATAGTAAAATATTTTCGTAGAATCAGAGATGATGTGTTATTGCATTTTTTAATTGATTTTATTTTATTCGGTGAGAGTAAGTCTACAGTGAATTCCAAGCGTCTGTAAACTTTCCCACAGCTGTTAAGCATCTATATATTTAAAGATAAAGATGGTTCCCTGTGAATTTTGGACTTCCATAAAGAGAAATTCACTGTAACTGTATCCAACACTGTACCTGAATAAAGTGACAGCTTTCACTCTTTTAGAAAGTGTCCGTGTGCTTTGGGATTGATTTGTTAGTTTCATTAACATTAAGGTTTGCTGTGTTGCTTGGTTTCTGTTATCTCATGTTGTAAGCATATTTTTGTGTAATGAATCTGTGGATGTGAAATGTCGCTCATTTAGCTGTTTGATGAACTTGGCACTAAGTCAAAATTGCAATACTTTTTTTTTTTTTGGTTATCACATTTAATTACTTAGAATTCATTTGGCACAACGCTGACTTCAATGTGTATCTCGTACAAATATTTTGTTGCCTTTTCACGCTGTGATTTCATTCACAACTGCAAGCAAACAATGCAGGTCACCTTGGTGTTCAAGAGGTGGCCCGGGGCCGGGGGAGGGGCAAAAAAGGGAAATGGTGCAAAGCCCTCTGTCCCAACACTTTGAATTCCTGATGTGTATTTTGGCTGTAAGAACTCTGTAGATAAACCAGCAGCATAAAGGCCCACAGAGAAACAGAAACCCCTTGAAAAATCCCACAGGGATATCGAGTGTGGTCCTGGAACATGGAATATGTTTCTCCTGGCTTCTAAGTCAGCAACACAGCGCGGTCACAAATGATGTTTTCGTTAAAAAAATAAAGGCAAGAAAGAAAAAAAAGAACAATGCCTCAAACGGTGATTCACCATCAGTCTTTTTAATGTAGCCCTACACACCGACTCTGGATTCAGTTTTATAGGAAGACTTACAAGAGCTGCTGAAGGGAAAGGAACAGAAACTGATATAGGGTTCTTAACGAGGGACTATGTTGCATTAATGTGCAGTGAGGTAACCCAGTGGTGAGTATCAGGAGACCTCCTACCTGCATAGAGACAGAGCCAAAAACAGAGCCAAGGACTCATGGGGGGAACGGTTCTGAAGCCTGAGATTGATGATAGCTTGTGTGTGTGCGTGTGTGTGTGTGTGTGTGTGTACGTGTGTGTGCGGTCTCCAGGAACTTATTACATATATTCTATTCTGTATCTGTTTATGTGCATTGTATGCGTATGTTTGCAGGAAACATGCAAGAATCAGAGACGAGAGTCGCGCTGTTGTGTGTTCCTGTATGAATTTATCTGAGGATGTGGTCTATGTGCTTGCAAAGAGATGCACACATTCATCAAAACTGTGTATGAACGTGCACTCCATTCCCCTGATCCTACAGCTCCTTTCTGTTTTTTGTCATTTAATTTCCCTTTGCTCATTACCTCGGGATCCCCACTGACTCCCCCAGGTTTCTCAGCTGGCCCCTGGCCTCCAGGTTCCCTAACTGAATCCTGGGTTGTTCAGATTCAGAGCTGTCTAGGGACCCGCTTGGCGCACCGTAAATAATTCATTGAATTCTTATGCTTTGGCAGAAAGGTGATAATGCCTTACTCGGTCTGTCTCATCCCTCAGGAGCGATACAGCCGGCGCAGAAAGCATCAAGAAATGGCAGTGTGTGATGCAAAGTTTGCATAACCTTTTGATAAACATGTTCAGCAGTGAACACACATGCAAAAAAGCATGCAGGCTGTACCTGCTAATGCCTGAAGCCTGCTCTTGTTAGAAACGTTTCGATCTGAGAAAGGCAGGCAAGACATTAGGGACACAGAACATCAGCTGAACACACTTGTGTATTTCAATCACATATAAGTATAAAAAGTAGGCTTCCATTTACAGAATACAGATGATGGGAAAGCATCAGGCAGAAATAAAATTGTGAATTTAATTTACTGGAAAAGCTGGTTTAAGCTCAAGATTGCAACAGCAGCTACCGAAAAGAAATAAAAAAAGGAGTAAATAAATTAGAAACCTCATCCACTGTGCTGCTCTACTAAAACACTGCAATACTTATGATTGACAGTTTTAAAAAATAGATAAAAACTGATGGAACTGCATCCCCACATTCTGCATTCTTGGCATCCAACTCTATTGCCTTAATTGACAGGTGTAGGTGCGTTACTATTAGATGTGTAACCCTAAGCAAGGATTTGGACTAGTGCTACAGAGAGTAACTCATCACTAAAACCCACTGATTCACCACAACATCAAAGCTACTGACAGGTGAAGTGAATAACACTGATCCTCTAGGGAAGCTTTGGTTCCTGGCATTCAGGTAGATGTTTCTTTGAAGTGTGGCGGCCCCTCACAGCAGGACAATGCACCCCACTGCACCACAAATAAACTGCTCGGGAACGGTTTGAGGAACATAATAAAGAGCCCAAGGTGTTGACTCTAAACTCAGAGATCCACAGCCTATTGTGCATTGGCAGGAAAAAGTCTGATTCATGGAAGCCCCAACTCGAAAACCGCAGGACCCCGAGGATCCACTTCCAGCAAGACAGGAGCAGATTAGAGCTGCTTTTGGTAGTATATTAAGCTGCTGGTTTTAATGTTATTATTTGGATAGATACAAATTTTGATCTAATGGTGACCTCACATAAAAAGGGTGATAATCAGATTAGACTAAGTACAACATGTCAACACAAAATAGAGGTGGTGGTCTAATTTTACGAGAGGTTTAGCTCGGTTTTGTGAAAACACTTGACAAAAGCATGTATTCAGTTTTCATATCACTAGCTGACATTACAAAGTGCCTGAACTAGGACATTAAGAACTTAATAGTTCCCAAAATTTGAAAACCTTAGGACGTCTAAGGAGCTTGGAAAGAAAAGCGTCTGGACTTCTTTGATGCACAGAAAAGATAAGATGCACAGAAAAGAAGATCAGACACCAGCTGGGGAAGATAAGAAGGACAGACGCAACAACATTGTCATCCCCTATGTAGCCGGTGTATCAGAGAAACTCAGGAGAGTTTTCTCCAAGCACGACATCCCAGTGTACTTCAGACCCAGCAACACACTAAGACAAAAACTGGTTCACCCAAAAGACAAAACTCCAAAACACAAACTCAATGTGATATATGCTGTACAGTGCAGCGAGGAATGCCCAGACCTCTATATTGGAGAGAACAAACAGCCACTTCACAAGCGCATGGCACAACATAGAAGAGCCACCTCCACAGGACAAGACTCAGCAGTCCATCTGCATCTAAAGGACAAAGGTCACTCTTTCGAGGATGCCAATGTTCACATTTTGGACAGAGAGGACAGATGGTTTGAAAGAGGAGTGAAAGAAGCCATTTATGTCCACTGTGAGCGACCATCTTTGAACAGAGGCGGTGGTTTTACGACACCTGTCTGCCATCTATAATCCAGTTTTGAGATCCCTTCCTGGACGCCTTAACACCCACTCACACCCTGGGCCATCTGACCTCAGGGAATCACAAGATAGGGTGGGGCCAGGTTTCACAATGAGCTCACCCGAAACCCTCACTGATTGTGACCCACACCCGTTTTCACACCTTGGCTCATGTGATTAGGTAGAGGATCATCAGGGGGGTCCTTTTGTCCCTCTTTTGGGGGGATACTCCCACTGGGTTTAAATCTGGGACTCTCCACCATTTGACCTTAGAACTGAAGAAGTCTTCAAGCAACTTAAAGAAGTCCAGACGCTTTTCTTTCCAAGCTCCTTAGACTATGATGACCTGGATGACTGAGAACCTTCACAGACAAAACCTAAGGTCACAGTCACACAGGCCTAGAGACTAGAGAGTGACCTGCTGGAGAGTTGTTGCTGGAGCTTGCAAGTTCTCACTGGGTGAAATAAGTCTTAAAGACGGTGCTGCACCAAAATCTGCTTTTTATTGCTTTGGTCACTAGTACAGTATTAGGTCTCACATAGGTTGCATGGAAGGCACAAACTTTTCTGCAAACACTAGTTGGCATGTTGGAGACTACAGGCCACTACCACATTCTAGTCTGCTGATAACCAAAGCAAACTCAAGGTTTTCGGTACGTCACTAGCGACAGGCAAGAACCACTCTTGCAACCACTTTTCAACCAGGATCACTGATTGGTCTCTTTTCCAAAGTGACTGGAGCATCAGCAATCAATTTCACAGTAACTACCAGCAACCACTCACAACCAGTTGGGGAAACTTAGTTTTTCCCTAGCAGTTGCTGGGAGGTCACCAAGCATTCTCTAGAGTTGAGGCTGGAGCCTGCCCAGCACTCTTTAAGAAAGGGTAATGTAAGCAGCTCTTTGGATTTTGTAGGACTTTTGCTGCAGCAGCACCGGTTGGCATTGGCTGGGATAGTATTACTTGTCATCAGGCACACCGGTTAGCCCTAATATTAAATGTCTTTGCTTGTAACACTTTATTCTTAGCCATGCAAATTGTTCTAGGAATTCTTTCCATTGTTGCTAACTAGAAATCAAAGGCCGACTTTTGTCCAGCTCTGTCAAATTCAAGGGCTCAAAAAAAAAAAAAAAAGCAACAAGAAATGTGACAGGGATATCTTTGTACTGGGTCGGTTATTCTCTGAACACTTTATTAAGGAGTCCACATTTTTGAGAGGTTGCAATGCCAAGAGAATAGAAAGCAACAAGTCTTCGCAAAATAAAGTAAAACGCGAAACGTTTTATCTGCCTGCCACTGGAATTAAAATCTGCTCCAGAGAGCAGAGCAAGTTTCCTCTGTTCTCGTCTCACTTGAAAAATCTTGTGCATGGAAGCCAGCTCCATTCTGACACTGCATCCTTTGTGGTTACAGAGATATAAATGTGCACACGCTTACATGGGTGAGCACAGACACACTGTCTTCATCAGCAGCCTCTGATGAATGAATCACAGCATCAAAGACGACAGAAGGCATCGCCTCAACCAAAGCTTCTTTTTTATTTTATTTTAACCTAATCAATGTTTTCCAAGTGTTTGATCCTTAAGGCGTGTGTGTTTCTTTCCAGTGCGATGAGGGACTCAGCGGGAAACTGGTGTTAATAGAGCAAGAGGAGGAAACGTGGTAAGAAGAGAGGTGGGGGACAAAAACTGGTGTTGATAAAAAAAGGAACAAGATGCGTCTCAGATGCTCGCAGAGTGATGCATGCTGGGGACATGGCGGCAGAGTCGTTTGTGCCACATCTTTGCATCTCCAGGGTTCAATAGGTGCCAAAAAGCTCACTCACTACTTGTAGTCTTTTTCTCTCTGTGTCAGCCGGTCTCATCGTGACTTTTTGTCTACTTGTGTTTTTTTCCTCTGGTACACGAGAAGCTCTCTAATCTTCTTTTGGCAAATTTACCCTCCAGTATTTTCATTAGTTATTAAAAGCTGTCAGGCCGAGGTTGGCCTTCACTCCATCATCCCCAGGAGTTCCCACATTTGGTGCAGTCCTGAGGAGAGTAGGCATAACACACACCATCTATTAAGCGCAAAGTATGTGGGGGAATTCTGCAGAATATTCAGTCAGTCTCACTCTGTGCCTTTTATAAATTATCATATTATTAAAGAGGCACATTTGCTATGTATGGTTTGTTGCCTGGGAGCTCGTTCTAATAGCCTGCTCTAAAGGAGGAGGTGGGGGAAGGGCTTTGGACTCTGATGTATGCTGGCCTGAGCTCACTGTCAGCGACAGACCCAGCCATCATTTATCAGATTTTTTAAAAGAGATCTCCAGATGGGGAATATTAACAAGCATATTTGGCGCAGCTGAAGTCTATAAGAATCTTAGTGCCATACTTTGCTGACACTAGACGGGGAGGGCGAGGCGGGAGAGGCAAAGAAGAGGAGGGAGGAGGAGGAGATGGGGGGGGCGTTAGGGTGGGGGATTGGTATTCAAGATCTTGAGTGGATGAGTGGAGAAAATATCCACACAATATGCCTCAGTCAATTAGCGTGTGCCATGTTGTCGCGCCGCGGCCATACATCATCTGAGAGGGTTTAAATCGAAAAACTGACGTTGCCAAAGTGATGACATTTTCAAGCAGCTGAAAATGCATTCCCTCTTACAATGTTCCACCGAATAAATCCTCTGCGTTGTCAAGATAGAACGCAACTCCATTAATGCGTTATTCTTACCAATGATTTTTCATCCTTTTATTGTCTATGATAGCAATATGTAATAGCACGTAATATCACACATTGCATTCAATCCAATCTCGACGAGTAATTGCGGTGCTAAATACTGCACGTGATGTGACACACGCATTCAAAGTTATTAGTCTAATAGCAGATTGTACTTTCTCAAATATTTTTTGCACTATCAAATCAACCCGCAGCATCTCCTTCGCAACCGATTTCACCCTCTAGGCCTGTGTGACTGAGGCCTACGACACAGCTTCAGTTTGAGACTGTTATAAAAGGTCAGTTTCAGACCCTTTTTTTCTACCTTTGCCTCTCTATGACGTCAAAAGGAGGGGGTACCACGGTCACCTCAGGCACCACAGACCTACCCGTCTTCATAAAATTATAAAGCAGAAAATTAGCATATAAGGTCCATTTTAAACACACGTGCTGCATGGACAATCATGCAAATAGTATTTTAATTCAATTTTGTGATACACGAATTTTGTTCGTTTTGTTTATTGTCTTTTTTGTTCTGTTTGTTCCGGAGAATAAGAAAAGTAATTTTATAGGTGCTCACAGTCCAACTCAGACGTGTGATTGAACACAAATGTTTGACAAGTTGAAGTCTGCTCCGACAACAATATGCTCGGCTCAAATTAAAAAGAGAACACCGGCAAGGCCGTGTGTTACGGTCACTGTGGCTCCCACAGCTGTAGGAATCTGTTCTGGATTTATTAGTTTCAATTTCACACCTCTTCTCTCTTAAACCTTGCTACTTCACTCCTTTCCTGCTCTGAGTGTTTCTCTCAGCTTGTCCTGATGTGATACAAGGCCCAATACTGGTGCTGATACTTTTAACTTATAAAAGCCATTTGTATTTATGAACACATTTTAATGACCACTAAATGTCATTTTTACTTTCCACAATAATTAGTTAATGCAACTAAACACACCTGTCAGCTTTTCATCTGTTTTGACACTGGGTTTATTGGCGAGCTGGAATTTAAAAAGGACTTTGGGTCAACTTTTGCTATTTGAATGCACTGTAAATAAAAATCAACATAAAAAGGTTCAGACATTTTTCATTTCAATTTCCGAACAAACAAACAATCAAAAATTATTCAACACACTTTAGTGGGCTACATACTGAGCTTATAATTCATATCAATATTTGAATGAATCCACCCACCTCTATCCCTTAGCTTCCAACTTGCCACTGAGTCGCTCCTTGCTGATTGAACTTTCTGTTTGTGAGGGACAGCCAATCATAAGAATGCTGTCTTGAAGGTTTGGTAGTGTTAAAGGTACAGCAGGTATGTAGTGAAGATTTAAATGTACTCTAGTAGAGCCCAAGATCTAAAATACACAGCTGAAAATAATCATAATAGCTGCACTCTAAAGAGGCCCTCTGCACAGACAGTCCTGAAACTGCACATTTATACACAGTGTTTTTTCATTCGATTTTGCAAAACAGGCTTTTCAAGTTATAATTTTACTACTAGACATAAAACTAGTGTAATACCATACATATGCCAGATCCACGCATTTGTACAGGATTTAAGAGGCTTCAGGCTTTTAGAGACTATTTAGCTTTGACCAAGGTCCAAAATAGACTGCTTTATGAAGATACTTTTTTTATTCCTAGTTGACGCAACAGCTCAGGATGGGTGGTGACCATGGTGGCCATTTAGAAGTCGGCCATCTTGGATGCAACTTTTGTTTTTTCAATAGGAAGAGGGTCATGTGACACATCAAACTTATTGGTAATGTCACAAGAAAAACAATGGTGTGCTTGGTTTCAATGTAACTTTTTTTCTTTCATGAGTTATTTACAAGTTTCTCTTTGTTCACAGCCATCGACATGTCGAAGAGGTTAACACGTGAGGAGTGGATCGAAATTGTGTTGATATCTGGTGAACGCAGTAACCGGGTCATTGCAGCAGATTTCCATGCAAAACACCCTACGAGACCACCCATCTCCCATGCCACAGTTATCAAACTGCTTGCCAAGTTTCGTGAAACTGGTTCATTGTTGGATTTGCCAAAATGTTGACTGCAAGAAAACTGCCACTAATGAAGAAACATCAGTGGCTGTCCTAGCTTCATTCAGCAAGACCCCGCAGAGTAGCACTCGCCGCATGTCACTGGAGAGTGGCATTAGTCGAACATCCCTTCGGCGGATATTAGCTACTCACAAGTGGCACCCTTACAAACTCCAGCTACTGCAGCTGCTCAACGAGGATGACCCAGATCGGCGCACAGAATTTGCAGAATGGGCAAAACAAAAATTGGAACAGGACCCTCAGTTCACGCAGAAGATTTTGTTCAGTGATGAGGCAAACTTTTATGTGAATGGTGAAGTTAACAAAAAAAACCACCGCTATTGGTTTGACACTAACCCACATTGGATGGATCCCTCCAAGACTGTTGGAACAACAAAAGTGATGGTTTGGTGTGGTATATGGGGGACAACGATAGTGGGTCCATTCTTCATCAATGGAAACCTCAAGGCTGCTGGATATTTGAAATTGCTACATGATGATGTGTTTCCCTCTTTGTGCACTGAAGCTGGCACGTTCCCTGAGTTTTTCCAGCAAGATGGTGCACCACCACATTATGGGTGCCAGGTCCGAGCATTCCTAGTTAAACAGTTTCCTGGAAAGTGGATTGGCCTTCGTGGGCCAGTTGAATGGCCCCCAAGGTCTCCCGATCTGAACCCCTTAGACTTTTATCTTTGGGGTCATCGGAAGGCAATTGTCTATGGTGTGAAGATATGAGATGTGCAGCACCTGAAACTACGGATACTGGATGCCTGTGCTGGCATTTCTCCTGCAGTGTTGCTATCAGTGTGTCAAGAGTGGGAGAAGAGGGTTGCATTGACAATCCAACACAATGGGCAGCACATTGAACACGTTTTATAAGTGGTCAGAAACTTGTAAATAACTCATGCAAGAATAAAGTTACGTTGAAACCAAGCACACCATTGTTTTTCTTGTGACATTACCAATAAGTTTGATGTGTCACATGGCCCTCTTCCTATTGAAAAAACAAAAGTTGTATCCAAGATGGCCGACTTCTAAATGGCCACCATGGTCACCACACATCTTGAGGAGTTTGCCCCCTCACATATACTAATGTGCCACAAACAGGACTTTAATATCACCAACCATTCCCATTTTATTACGGTGTATCCATATAAACCCATATGGAAAAGATATATATAAATCTTATAAAGTTTGTATCTGTCTTGTGTGAAACTTGTATGAAAAGCATACAAGAGTGAAAACAGATATAAGATCCCTTGAAAAATTATATAATGAAACTTGTATGTTTTGGACACTTACTAAAACAATATATGAAAGTAATGAGAAAGTGGCCACTTTCATGAGTTAAATCATATAAGTTTTTACTATTTCTTTTCCACATGGGAATGGCCCACCCTATGTATGTATGTATGTATGTATATATATATATATATATATATATATATATATGTATATATATATATATATATATAAGCAAATGTTTCTCTATAAAGCTGGAGAATCAAATAGACTACACAGAGAAAAATAACATGCTGTTGTGTTGTTTTTCTATACCTGTGGTATATGAGTGTGATGGCATAATGCATTTCTTTTCCCTTTAGGTGATTAAATTGGTTCTGTCTTCAGAAAGTGGCTTATGAATAAAACAATTTCCACAAAGAAAAAATATTTTGACATTAAAAGTCTGTAAGTAAAATTCATTTGATTTTGAAATACCCATTTGTGTTTATAGATGCAAAATAAAGCAAGAAGCATTAACAGTTAAAATAAAAAAAGGTTTTGCCCCCTTCCTGATTTTTTTTTCTATATTTGTCACACTTAAATGTTTCACATCATTACATTTTGTCCTACTCTTCTTTCCAGCACTGTTTAAATTCAGCCACATTGGAAGATTTAAAGCATGGACAGCCTGTTTGAGGTCACACCAAAGATCATGATTTGGCAAAACCCTTATCACACTGACACCACGACCATTGTTGACTCTTGATATATTTTTTTAAATGCTGTATTAGTTCTTTTTTCTTCTTGTTTTGATAAATGTGAGATGAGCTTTTGTGTTGTTTTTGGTCAAGGGTGGTTTTCTCCTTGGAACTCCCCCATGGATGCCAGTTTTGGCATTTTCTTCTTATTGTTCAGCCATGAAATCTAAACCTTGATTGAGGCAAGTGAAGCCTGCAGTTCTTTTGATATGCGTGTGGATTATTTTGTGACCTCCTGGAAGATTCGTTGATAAACTATTGGAGTAATTTTTGTACGCTGGCCACTGCTGGGAAGGTTCACCACTGTTCCAGGTTTTCTACATTTGTGGATAACCTCTCTTACTGTGATCTTTTTGAGATCTTTAAGCCTTTATCAGACAGGTTCAGGCCTGGGTGTGGCTCGTGAAATTAAACTCCAGGAAATTCCAGACACATTCCAGAAAATCTTGTTAATGTCATGGTTGTGAAGAATTTGGACCCAAAATGCAGACCCAGACAGTTTTAAATAACGAGCAAACCTTTATTTACGTGAGAAACCAGGAAACATCTGAGGAGAACACTCAGGCAGACAAGCAGGACAAACAGTACAATACAACAAAGTACCAATGAAAACTGAGGGATTAAATACACGTGAGGTAATCGGGGAAAGAGACACAGTTGGGGAAAACAAGGTGGAGGTGAACAGAACCAATTAACAACAAAGAGGGGAACACAATTCACATGAGCTGAGAGACTATCAAAATAAAACAGGAAGCCTAAACACTGGCATGGAGCCTTTTTTCCCCTTAATAAGTTAAATCATCCTTTAAAAATCAGGTTATTATTTCTTCGCATTATCTTTGTGTAATCTTACATTTGTTTGATAATATGACATTTTTAAGTTTGACAAATGTGCAAATAACTAAAAAATTACAAAGGGGGCAAGTACTTGTTCACGGGACTGTAAATTGTGATAAACATTACATCCTGACAAGATATAAAAAGTTTTATAGCAGTATTTTTTTTACTGCTATGATGCAACATGTTGCTTTTTTTGTTGAAAAGTAATTTTGAAGGCACTCAGAACTCAGTTGAGACGTTAAACCTGGTGTCACTGACCACAAATGTTTGACAAGTTGAAGTCTGCTCCGACAACAATAGGCTTGACTCAAATTAAAAAGAGAACACTGGCGAGGCCGTGTGTTACGGTCACTGTGGCTCCCGTGACTGTAGGAATCTGTTCTGGATTTATTGGTTTCAATTTCACACCTCTTCTCTTTTAATGCCCGCTGTTTCGCTCCGCTCCTTCCCTCCTCTGAGCGTTCCTCTCAGCTTATCTGCTCCTTTCCAACCTGTCGCTGGCCTTCACTCTCTCTGAGCTACTTTCCTCTAAGTCCTGCCGATTCCTGCCTCTTTTTCTCCTCCTTGACTGCTCTCCTTACAGTTTTCCCTCTCCTTTGTGCTGTTTCTTTTTCCACTTTTCTTCCACGCTTCGCTGTTGATGGCCTTTGTTGATTCTCATAACAACGTACACACACAAAATAGTGTTACAAAAAGCTTCTAATCATAGTTAAACACAAGAAAGCAATTCATAGCGGAGTAGAAATAGAATCTGGGTCATTCAAATTAATACTAATGTGCCTACCTAACATTTACTCGCCACATAATTATTTCAATGTCAAACTAGCACCTGTTTCAGCCATGTGACTTCACCGTCTGTTTCATTTTAATATCACAATGTCACACAGAATTTCAGCGCACGCAATCTTTACCTATAATTAAGAATTTCGGGCTGTAGTTTGGGTTTTTTTCCCTGCCGCTGTTGTTCCCGCTCCTCTCCCCTTCCCATCTCTTCTCATCGCAGTGGCTTTTAGCCGCCCTTCCTCCGTAGCAGTTTCTCATCGTCCCACTGCAGAGGCAGAATGACCCCCAGGCTGTGAATTTAAACGAGGCTGAGAGCTGGGCAGGCCTGGGCCGCACCCGGCCATATGGCTCTGTCTCTGATAGACGGATGAAGGGGGTATAGGAGAGACAGAGAAAGAGGGCAAGGATGAAGGGGTAGGACAGAGCAACGGAATGGATGAGGAAAGCTTAGTTAGCAGAATGAAAAAAGAACAAAAGGAGGGGTTTACAAACACAAAACAGAGGAACTCAGGTGGCTAAAAGAAATGTACATGTCTCATCTGGAGGGGGGGTAGGAGGAGGAACAAGGTGGTGCGCGGTCAGGAGCAAATTACCTGGCATTAATCTGGAGGTATCAGTGAGCGGGACGGAAGCCTGAGGAGGGAGGGCGGGGTGGTTGCAGGTGGTTGCAGGTGCTCACGAGGCACCGACTCACCTGGCAGAGCAGCGGTTCTTCAAAGAGCCGGGTGGAGGGTGGGCAAGAGTAGAAAGAGGATAGAGAGAGGCATCAATCTCAACTCAGATGGGTAAAAAAATCGTGGGACATAATGAGATAATGGAAAAAAAGAAATTGAGCAGCATCTTGCTTTAATTTAGAGGAGACAGGAGGATGTTTAACGTTCTCTGAAGCTTAACAAGAAAAAAGTAAAGTCATGATTAACATCAAGTTATGCCATTTATGATGATATTTATCCATATTTATCAATAAATCAGTCCCTTTCTTCACAAGACATTCCTGTTTATATTTGTAGCTACTCGTTTATTCCTGGTGGTAACTCCAGGTGTAGGTAAGTCTGTGTAGCTTCGCAGTCGTTCAGGTCGTGGTAGTCGAAAGTGGCTTTTGGATGAGAAGTGAAACATCTTCAAAAGCCTAAAAGAAGTCCTGCTGACTTCAACTCACACACTTCAGACAGTCGTACTAAGAGGCTGCGCTGTAGTTCCTCATTGCCGAACAGCTGCATGTTATTAAAGTGTCTTCTAGCTCTTTAGTAGTTCACGGGTAATCAGTAATGAATAAGTTAGTTTTTTGTTTTTGTGCAGTTTGGTGTTTAGATTGGAATGAATCAGGAGTGACTCATGAAGAAAGTGAATCATTAGATTGAATTATGGGTAATTATGAACTAATTATTGCCTAATGATATATGACTATAGTTTCTCCCAGCTGGTTCCTTAGTGAAATGCCATCATCCACTATATAAAAACTGATAAGGATTTCAAAGGGAAGCAGGCACGGCGGATGAATCCACATCTTTCATTTGGCATAGAGTTTGCACTGGATGCCATTTATCCGGGCTTGGGCCCAGTGCTATAAATACACTAACCTGTGACCTGAGCCTGTTTTCTCTTTTCTTTTACCTCCCCCCTGGCCTTGACCCATGCATCTTTTGCATACAGTATATGGTAAATGTGTCAATCACTGCACCATGGGGATGTGGGAAGAAGCCCTGAGAATAGTAATGAACATAATGAATAATCAGCTTGTTCCACATTTGTTCATTAAGCCTTTATTTGTGTAACTAAGCAAGCTTTTACTCCCCTCATTATTAAAATTGTTTAAATGTGCAACACAAACAAAAGTTTACAGAATTTCTTTTTAGGAAATAACACAATAGCTGAGGCTTTAAGCGCTAGCTTTAAAAGACGGTATAGAAAGAAGTGATCCTGTGCTTGGTAGTAGTTAATAAAGCACTGAAACCAAAGTGTGTGGTTACACCTGTCATTGCTTTTCGTGTCAAGGTGAACAGCTTGACCAGGTTTGCAGGATGTGGCGTAAATATTAACAACACTTTGAGGTTCAGGCTGCTGAGAGTGGACCTTAAGAAGAGTCAGGATTTTTGCATGTAACACTATGTGCACTGTCATCACTCAGTGATGCTGGTCAGCAGCAAATTTGGAACATTTGGTCTTTGCATAGATTACATTACACTGCATTACATTACAGTAGTACAATAGTCAATTTGGACTTTAAATCCTATAGTTTTGTCCTGCACAACAAACGCACAATCAAAGTAAGGAATGCTGAAACTCCATGGAAGTGTGCAAAAAAAAAAAAAAGAACAATGGCACTGGTTCCAGTAAATGGGGAAGGGAAGATGGATGGATGGAGCAGTGAACGGACATGAGGCCGAGAGGGGAAAAAAAGGAGTAAAAGCAATTTTTGAGAGGACAAGACAAAAAAAATCCTGCAAGATGAATAGGTAGACAATACTAGAGAGGAAAGGATACATCGAGTATGGAGGGCCAGATGGAGGGAGGGAAGAAGAGAGGGAATAATGTAGGTGAGGACAGGGAAGAGGGCGGGAGACAAGACATACTGGCCCGGTGCTGGGCCGGCTGCGGAGGCAGGGTGTCGAGCTAGTCTCGGCAGGCCCAGGGGTGCAGACGGACAGAGGGAGGAGGGGGGGACGAGGAAACAGAGATCAATTCTGTCAGAACTGGGTTCATACCCCCGGGGCCACAGAACTGGGCTGGCCCAGGGAGAAAGTCAGAGGAGGAGAGAGCTGGGGGAGGTGCAGCTGTGCTATTTTTATCATTTTAGTCTGAACTTAAATGTTTCAGAGAAGAGAAAAGAGACACACAGTATGCGAGCAAAAGACGTTTGTGCACACGGTTGAACATCTGTGCATGCGGAAGTTCCGCGTATGCATATTTGCACTCTCAGATCAGTCGATAAAAGGGTTGCTGCCTCTAGAAAGACGCACACCGAGAGCTAAGCATCTTTTTGTCATTGCGAAGGAGAGTCATACATCCGAGAGAGCAACGGAGGCAAGACGGAGACAAAGACAGAGAAAGAGTGAGGTAACCCTGCGTTGTCCCCAGCACCGGGGGAAATCTCCAACTCCAAGGTTAATTAAGCACTGGAAATGAGATCAAGAAGCTTTCCCTTTCCGACTCATTAACCAATTACAACGCTTCTTCAAAACAGTTCAGCACTCATCTGAGAGTGCAGAATAATTGTCTGTCAATGCAAATCAAAAATCAAATCACGCGATAAACCAAGACTAGCTTCAGCAAAAGCCAGGGGCACAAGTGTGGATGTCCAAACCCCACAAATCAGAGCATGCTGAAAAGCGCTCATTAAACTGGTGGTATTTTTGAATCATGTGGGACTATTTAACAATACGCACAACAAATTTTGTGGCGGATTTAAAAGAGCAAATGAACTCAAAGTTCACCTCCACTCTAAAGCTAGTTCAATAAGAGAGAATCAGCACTGACAGAAAGTTTTGGCAACTGCCTTAAAGACTGCAATCCTTGTGAGAGCTGAGGCCTCACTGTCAGCCAAGGCAACCCAGTTCTCGTCTAAAACAAATGCTCCTCCACCATAACACCGAGTAAAGACAAAGAAGTCTAAGATCAGACATTTAGCTCGTTTGTTTTCCTAAAGCGAGCACAGATAAAAACCACCATTTGTGAGTTTCTGCCTCTGCCAGCAGCCTTTTCTTTTCAAATAACCAAATATCGCAATGCTGAAAATCAATGCCACGTTCTCATAGAGCAAATAACAAACACAGCTTTCTTGCAAATGGCAGATTCCAAAATGCGGTGCTCCAGTCATTGCTTGAACTGAAATTTAATAGTAAGATCGTTTGTAAAACAATGTCCCATTAGCTGCTTCTTTCACTGTCCAGGGATATAGAGTACTGTGACACCAAAGTCATTTAAAGCTCCTTCCAGCAGCTTTTGACCCCAAATCAGTAGCTCACTGTAGTCTATCACACTCACAAAGCTACAGGGTGTTTTACCAAAATACGCTGCACTGCTGACAAGGTCACCTATTTATTTTTAGAGGATCTAAAAGTCTGAAATCATTACACGGTACCTCAATGTTGGACACGGTGTACATGAAGAACATTTTAGTATTAAAGGCAAAGAAGATAAGAGGAATACTTAAAATCAGAGCTTTGTCATGATGGATGTTGCAAGTATAGATGGGAAAAAGTGGAAATCTAATGTCAGATCAACTGGAAGGAACTGTCGTCACATCCTACCGGATAGCTACTGTATTATACTTTGGAATACAGAATGTGTCATTTGTGCAATTTCTTCCCTTCTAGATCATCCGGGATCAACTGTAAATGGTATTATTGCAAAGCAGAAACATTTAGGAACCGCAGCAACTCAGCAATGAAGAGGCAGATCACGTGACGTTACTAGAAGTGAGGCACAAGGAGGGTAAAAGTGGCTAAAGCTCAGCTAACTTCAAACCTCCTCTGGGAAAGGAGAGAGATTAGTCACACAGATTTCCATGGCTGACCAGTGAGAGTACATATTACTTGTTTATAGGGGTTATCGTCACGTTACCTGTACACATCATAAACTTACAAAGACATTTAAACTGTCAGTTAAATTACCAGCGTCAAAATATCCCCGATATGTAAAAATGAAACACAGATGTAGTATTGGTGGAACACATTTGATAATATTGCAGATAATTAAATAAATGTTCTTTTTCTACTTAGTTGTATGGTATGGTATTTTGAGTTTAAATTCATTTGCCAACTTTGTTCAAAGTTATGAATTAATATGACTCATACCATTATATCTCTTACAGTTTTTATATGTCAAAATTAAATACTTAAATATCAAAATAATTTTTTTTCTTTAATGAATTAATCAATATTTTTGCTAAAGCAGAAATGCAATATTGGTGCAACATATATTTTTAAAAAATGTATTAAAATATATCACAATGTAATAACATAATATATGTGTTGGGTTTTTTTACTTGCAATTTTTAGAGTTGATCCAAAGTCTTTTCGAGAATCCCGTGGCAAATGCAGACATATCCTCTGGGATATCAAGTACCTCAGGTTGTCTTAAAGGATTCAATGCATGAAATAATTTATGGTTTATATGCACAAACTCGCCAGTTTTCATAGTGCTCGAGTAGGTGGATATCTCATTTTGGAACAAAAAGTGTGCTCGCTGAGCTGCTGTTGGTGCACATTGGCTTCATCCTCAAGAGTCAGTGTTTCGGGGGGGAATCAATATCTGTACTTTATCACACTGTCAGAAATTACAAGGAATGGCTTGGTAACTACTTGGATAAGAGACACCCAGTTTTGTGCTAAAATAAACTAATTCTGTTTGCACTGTGTAATAGTTAAGAAAGAATCCCCTGCAGCATTAGAGTGTGACACGCAGAATAAATGGAAGAAGCGAGAATTTTACAATAACTCCTATTGTATAACCTCATTTACCGATGAGGTTTGCCATACATGATTTATAGATTCTAAATGTATGAGAATGGGCAGATGGAGTGTGCTGCACTCCTCTTTTTATTTAGAGTAAAAAAAGGATGTGGATTTATGTAAAAAGAGCGGACACAAAAAAAAAGCGAGGTAAAAGGGCAAAAGATGGACTAGATAAATTCACTGTCGCCTCTCACACACACCTCTCTCCTGTTGTTCATTTGTCTCAATTAGAGAGTGTCCATTCCGGTTGTACAGTCTGTAAATTTATCCCACCCAGCCATCCCTTTCCTTTACCTTTTCTATTTTTCCTCTCCCTGACTTTTTCCTTATTTTTGTTTTAATTTTCACGCTAACTGACATCAGCCTCACATTGCCTAAACTCATTTACTGAGATATTCATAACTCTGGAAAAAAGGTTAAAAAAGATTCTAATTCCCTAATGAGGCGGAAAAATCTTCTGTATTTTCTCATTTTCTGGCCTGACTTAATCGGAGATGTCAGTCAGCGGCTAAAATGAGCCTCCAGTAACTGCAGGAGTTTAAACTGGTGACACTGATGCAAAAACAAATTGACACAGTTGACTCCAACCAGAGCGCAAAGGGACTGAGCTTTTAATGTCCCGCTGATATTTGCATTTCGAGTGTAAATGTAAAAAAGTAATGGCTGTTCCGAGCTCTGTGGTGCGCTCGCTGACTGCAGCCGTGACGCAGGGAGTGACCATTAAAACAATAAAATGAATGACTCGCTCCTCTGAATGGGCAGATCTTGATTTTTGTTATTTTTCATGCGACCTATTGTCGTTTTGTGATGGTGTTAAAATGTGCGCCTGAGCAGTCGAGGAAAAATATTCCACTGCTCATTCTCTCTCTCTCGCTCGTTTTTCTGTGTAATGAAAAACAGAAGCGGCAGCAGCTGGGTGGTCAACTGTTGTCCTTCACATCTCAGTGCCCAGCTCGTACTGATCGCTGTGCATTACTTCGTGGAGGCTCGACCCAAACGTCCCCGCATGTAACGTGTACGTATGTGCAGTGGGCTCCTATTGCCAAACCAGAACACTAATATGGTCTTTTAACAGGTATAATTTAGAAAACATAACAAATAATAGGTAGTAGATCATTCAAAAGCAGCATAGTAATACTAGTAAAGACTATTTAAACAGGCTCCTTAATGGCCTGTTCACATACCAAACCAGCGTTCCGCCTGAAGGCCTCAAGCAGACACTTGCAGGCAGCATTTGCTGTTAAGACTCACTCATTTGTAGAGTGACACGCTCAGGGGAACTCTTATTTTAAAGCACTTATTTGACTTATTTTGTATCAGAGGCAAGTATTATAAATTTTATTAGAATTTTCTCAGGCTATTTTATGCAGAAGTATTCAGCTACACTGTAATTTATTCTTGAAATATCCTTATTATCAGTGTCACTATTGTGTCTAAAGGTCATATTCTTTGTTGATTCCTCCTCAATTTGTGTTGTTCAAAGAGGAAGAAGTAGGAAGAAATCTACACAAGTCTGGAGAATCAGCTGTATCTGACGTAGGTATGCAACCGAAAACTTAGGGTGTACACAGTTATAACGAGTGTAGTATTCGTTAGTAATTCTCAACTTCCTATCCTTAATAACAACATGTTATATCAAATAGGATTTCCGTTGTGATGAACATATAAGGTAATTATGTCCAAGATTTTCATTCCCTTTCAGCTCTATAAAGAATTTTGTTTCATCTCTTTAGTTTTTCTTTTTTTACTTTTATTTTAAAGCTTCATCTTTACTGATGTATTCAGAACGGCTCTTATCAGCAGCACTTGAAGCCACAGCAGGTTGGTCCTCTTGAATAACAGCTTTCAACACTACAAACTGCATATGACCTCTGCTGCACTAAACAGAAGGCAGGAAAAACTTCTGGTGAAAATATTTTCCAGCTCAATATTTTCCTCAAGTCCAGCTCAAGAGACGGAAAGATTTTTTTTGTGTTCAAATAACACAATAGAAACTACTTCCACTCAGTGTTTGGTTGCTCTGTGAATAGAAACTGTTTACCAGCAACAACTTTACAAATTGATAAAATGTGCGTTTTGTGTATTTGTTGGTTTGGATGCCCCCATGTGGCCAAAAACGTTGTTGTTGTAGGTTTAAGACAGACGGGAAGCTACTTAAACTATGTGGTTAGGGTTACAGAATTTTAGGTTCGACTTGGGGGAAAAGCTGTGAAAAATTAAAAAAACAAAAAAAAACAAGAGAAGGTAGATACTGCTGGTCTACTCACACGTGCAAAAATCACAGGAAGTACCATAAGTATACCAGCTGCCACTACTGGAGTGGCAACTCCCTACAATATGTGTGCATCTGAACGCAAGCTGTCCTAAGCTACTTTCAGCTGCTCCCTCATTCCCAGGAGGTCACCACAGCATGTAGCTCTGCATATTTGATTTGGCAGATTTTTTATGCTGGATGCCCTTCCTGATGCAACCCCCAAGCGATTTGTGTGTCTTCCTGGAATTGAACTGTGAATCTCTTGCTTGTTAGATGAATATGTAAACCACTATATTGTCCTAATAAAAGTTATAGTTTCTGTTTTTCACTTCTATTTTAACCTCCTAAGACCTCAACTCTTCCACGACATGCATTTTTAATTTGTCTTTGATATTTGGGCATATTGGGGCCCGATGAATGTAAAAACAAAGAATTACCAGATTTTTTTTAACCTTATTTTTGTTTTTAAGAAAAATAAGAGCCACATATGAGGATATTTGTTTAAAATTTTGATAGAACAGTAGCAATATAATGTCCTCATAAGTCGATATCAGGCCCATGTAGAGCAAAATTGAGTATTTTGGTCTAAATAACCCAAAATGTGATGGACGCCATGTCCTAGGAGGTTAAATGTGCTTTTGATCGTAATATTTCAAAAATTAAGTTGTGCTGTTCTTAGCTGCTTGGATCAACAATATTACTAGAAAGGATTTACTCTGAAAAGCACACAAGGTTTTGGCAGCAGTGTTCAATCTCACAGTAACAAGAATGTAGTTGCCTAGCTTAAAATGGTCAAAAGACAAAGTTGGCTAAGGTAATACTGTTTATCTGCTATAGCTGATGTTAGTGGAATGAGATGCTCAGCAGAATAATCCTCAAGCAACCAAGTTATTTTAAGATGTGAAATAATCAGGTGAGGTAATTTATGAAGTATAACTTACCAATTATATTTTTTGCAGGACTTTGTCTGTTTGTCTTACAGACTCTCTTATATTATACAATGTTACAATGTTCTTAATTATCGCTGTGTTGCCAAAAAAGGAGTTTTGGCAACACAGTTCCATCATGCTATATATATTATACCTATATATTGTATATGCCCAGACACTATATGCTTCATAATGTCTGGGTAAATGGGCTAAAAGTACCATCCAAAATGTGTCTTGAATTACTGGATTTGTAAGAAGTGGCCAGTAGGCCAGTGTGAGAAAGGACCCAAAAGCAGACTTGAGGAATTCCAACTGAAACTGATTTTATTAAACACAGCAATTATCGTTGGCAGAGCAAGGCACCGAGGAAACTTCACAGGGAAAGGGACTGCAACGGGAAGAGAGAGGTATTATTGCCTGCTCCGATGGCTACAGGTGAGTTGTATGATGAGGCAGATTGAAAGGAGAAGCTATCGAGGGAGGGGTGATTCTCGGGGGAAACACGGCGAAGTGAGCAGCGGGCAAAACGGGAATGTCCAGATACAATTTCCAGGAGAAGTGGATGATTGTGGTGAGCAGGAGGGCAGACAGGTTAGTTTTCTGATTACTGCAGGTGGTGCAGCGGTGGCTGTTAGAGAGATGCAGGCTGGCAGGAAACAGGAGCAAAGGACCAGAGACAGATGGTGTCCAGGAAGGCACGGAGGTAAGTGGAGAATAAACCAGAGGTGTGGGCAACTGGAGAAATGAGAGCACGAGATTACACACAAGGAAATAATTGAACTAGTTAAGCACGAAGGCCCATTTATGGTCTTATGGTCGCTGTGGTTTAGCTGACGTTCTGGCGGTGAGGGAAGGTCCTGAAGACCGCCATGCTGATTGCTGGTGATGAGCTGCAGGTGCATGGAGACTGCTTCTCTCCACCTGTCTGGAGCTTTAACGACATCACATCTGAATCACCCTGGACAGTATTTGACCACGGACTGCCTTTCAGCAGTGCTCTGTTATCAAGCTGCATGTTCTTTGAGATACCAGTGAATCTTGTTTTAGGTCTGTTAGCAAAGGTTCATTGCAAAACAGTACAAGGTTCACTGCATCACATCACACTCCTTGGGCACATCAAGATCCATTAATAAGGTTTTAATTGTCCTTTAATCGGCTTTTCATTTTTAAGTCTAAGTGTCTTCATTAAAAATACAACACAAATCGCATTAAAAAATTAAAACTGATGGATGGAAACAGACTTTATGATTGTAGGAAGACTGAATATGTGCAATCATGGGTAAATGCTTTTAAGAGATTTTTATTCATCATGCAATACAATTAGCAAGGCGGCAGGTCACAATCAAATGATTCTGCACCATGACAACAGCATCCATGCAGCCAGAGTAGTGTAGACCTAACAGCAACCAGAAGAAGTCCTGCCACTGTCTATGCTTTTACATTTGCAGTAGCCTGAAAAGCTGAGCAAGTAGGTAATCTGGTGGTGTTTCAAAGGCAAAGAGAGGTATTATAAAGCATCCATCCACTCATCCTTATCAGGGTCACGGGGGGACTGGAGCCTATCCCAGCTATCATAGGACGAGAGGCAGGGTATGCCCTGGACAGGTCAGCAGCCTGTCACAGGGCTTTTGCTGTTTAATTGTATTTAGATATATTTAATGACCAAATCACCTCCAGTTTTACTTTAATTGCCTTGGGGTTTTTGTTCACACATTCACACATAAAATAGCTCTAAAGAACTTGACTACAGTGTGTGTTTATACGTTCCTGTGAAAGATGGATCCTCTCTGAGAACTTGGCAGCTCAGGGAGACTGATTTAATCTGTGCACCACAGGGGTTTCCTGATTGGTTCGTCCCTGGGGAGCTTTGTCCAATGGAGACATAAAAGGTCAGGTTGAAACATAAAAGTACTTGGTTGTCACATTTGATAGTGTGACAACCAACCAAGGCATCGGTTTCACACTACGAGCATGGGCCTAACTCAAAAGCATACGCAAAGCCTTCCCTCTGCGGGGAACCACACTGACAGTGAGCATGAAATATTAATGACCAATATCGCTCTTTACACACATACAAAACAATAAAATGATCTTTGCTGGAGGGACTACAGTGGTGTGTCAAGGGGAAAAATGCATCGAGAAGAATGTGAATAATCCACAGGGGGGAAACACCCCCTGCACATAAACACACTCCTTTCCCCATAGGACACTAATAGAGACATTCAACTTCGCTGTGGGCCTGAAGGGCCAATTATGTTTATCTGATTTACATCTATATCATGGCCAGAAAAATGAAACCTGATGGAAATGTTAGCATTAGATCCACAGGATAAACACACACATTGGTCATGTATATGGCTTAATTTTTAAACCCTAGATAACAAGTAACATATAGGGAGGAACGCTTTTCTAACTGGTTAAAGATACAAAACAAGAAAATAGATTTACCTTTGGTGAAACCTAAAATCTGCCTCTTTTAATGTGTTTCACTTTGAGTAGCACTTTAATTTTTATGATTTGCTGCTTTTAGTAGGGGTATAAGTGTGTCCGACAGTTCAGTTCCATAGAGGTAAAACAGTTCAATTTAGACTCTAAATTAACAATAATGACAACAACAAAAACGTTCTCTCGTTGGGGAGCCTAGATTGTGTGTTAATATTTACAGCATCAACAAATTTTAAAACACAATAAATAAGGCAAGAACCCTGAATTTTCACACTTTCAGCATTGGAGTGTGAATTGCACCCTTATTTTGGATGATTTTACAATTGTATCTTTAGACTGAGAAGAACAGCAACATTGGATTCATGACATTAGGCAATGGCCTCAAAATGAAAATATATTTACACTTATGCGAATAAGAACTTTTTCACAGGACTCACTGCAACACTGTGAAAAAATTGCAGAGGATTTTTGGCTTCAGTTCACTCAGGTTTGCAAGTGCTTGTTCATGCACAACTCTCTTACGGCTCTGCCTCAGTATGTCTATCAGGGTGAGGTCTGAACTTTTGACTGGATCACTGCTCAAATAAAAAAAGAATGATTTTGATGTAGCTTTGCTGGTGTGTTTGGGATCATTGTCTTGTTGTTTTGTTCAGTCTTTTTATAACTTTACTGTTATAGTGTAGTGGTTTATACATTTGACTATCAATCAAAAGGTCCCTGGCTCAATCCTGAGAGGAGACACAAATCTGTTGGGGTTGTGTCAGGAAGGCTTAAAAATTTAATCTACCGAATCAAACATGGAGTTACGTGCTGTGGGGACCCAGGAGAGGAAGCCTGTAGAGTCAAGGATGCAGCTTTTGGGGTTTTGGAAGTTTCTCCGAGCACTGCAAGATCTGACCTTAAGGTGAATTTTCTGAGACGTCCACTCTTGGAAAGATTGACGCATTGTGTTCACATGAGTGTCAGGTGTAACATATTCCAAGTAACTAAGTATAGTACAGTATAGTATAGTATAATAATTGCACTATAGTTATAAATATGTCATTAGTTGTATTATTAAGGTTCTTTGTGATGGTAAAATGCAAAGTGAATCCAGGACAGAAACGATGCATTATTCTGCTACATTGGCTTTTTGCAAGCATCTGCACAGACAGCATGCTAACATAGAGCTAGTGAAGAACCAAGTGTGATTATAGCTGAGCATATGCTGATCTCAGCCTAGCCAGACCCTGAAATTTGAACTGAAAAGCAGTGATGAGCAAGCATGCTTGTAGCATTGTAACCTCAATTTCTACCTGCACATGCTTCTAAAGTAAACTTAAAGTGGCAAACGCTTTAAAGTCTCTATTTGTTGGGTTTTAAGTTTGGATTTTGTTGTTGGTTTTGTGTTCGTGCACAACAAATAAAAAGACTTTGCGTCCGTATTAGGATAGCCTCAGGTTTAAATAGTTAACTGATATATGTGACAGTGCATTTTTGGGTCATGTTAATGTGAAAGTAGTGTAATGAGTTAATTTCTCAGATGAGTAACTACATATCATACTGTAAATATTTTTAAAAAAAAGGAATGGGTAATGTGTTACACTTTGCTTTTTTTGAGTAACAACCACAACGTCTGAATGCTCAAACAAGGAACAAACATTATATTTCAAATAAAGCCATAAAGTGCTTGAGTGAAGTCATTTATGACTCCAATAGATGTGCTGCCGTTGTGATATTTTCAACTGTTAAAAACTCAGCTTTTGATATTGTTTTAGCAACGATTGGTTACAAGAAACGACCAAAGATTGTGTTCATTCTCTTTACATTTTAGGCCTTCATTTCATTGTAATTGCCCACTTGTAGTGACTATACAGTAATGTTTTGCAGTGAAAGGATTACATTATGCATTATACATTATATTGCATTATAGTAGCAGTGTAGCAGCAGTGTAATTGTGGCAGGAGAAACCATCGGGGGCTAGATGTATAAACATTGTTCACATGGTTTTTGTGAACATGCCTCTTCCCACGTGTAATCTAGTATTAATAAAGAATAAAAGTGGAGTGAGAATGTGCTAACCTCAGGCATGCTTCAGCCCATGCATACATTTATTTTACAGTAAATCAAGCCTTATGCAGTTATGTGGATCTGAAAAATAAGGCAAAGAAGAATTGAACATTTCACAGAGCTGGCATTTCTTGTTATTGTGCTCATCTTTCAGTTAACACACAGACTGATATTAATATGTATCATTCATGAACTGCCTCTTACTATTTTTGGTGGTGATAACTCATGGTGTTTGTACCACAATAGTTCCTTTCTTACCTCTGCCAGGGTTGCAGGGTTTCCCATTCAAAAGATTTTGTAGATAATAAGTGTCAGATTTTCACTGCAATCTGGATTTTATATAAATGACAAATTCTGGAAATGTGTAAATCAGTCAAAAACAAGACGGGAGTGTAAATAATACTTTTGCATGTGTGTATAATCTGAGATGTAAAACCCATAAAACTTAAATTCCATATTATTCCATATTACCATCATAATTTGACAGTTGTTTGGAGAGACAGTCACTGTTTTAATCTGTCCTAATGCCACCCATTTACTTCTTTTAATATGTTGATTCAACTCACATTAGTTGGTTTAAATTTTTGTTGAAATGTGTTATATTAGATGGTAGCTAGATTATATAGAAGCTGATTTCAGCAGATGTCCCCTAATCTAAATCAGCAAACATTTATACAGTAAATTGAGACTGTATTAAACATTTTATTTACCAGGGCAGCAATTTCTGAAAAAATAACCTTTTTTCCCCATTATTTCCATCAAATAACCATTAGTGCATCTTCGGCTTAATATTGACACCACGACTACTACAGAGCATGTCAACAGTTGACTTCAATAAGAATCTGTTCGTGTCCACTCACTGAGCAGCCACATACTTGATAATGCAATCAATATAGATAGCCTGATCCAAGAAGTAATAGTACAGTGATGGGATTTTTTTTTTTTTATATAATTGCGATGGTCCTTGCTTTGCTTTTATAGCGCACAAGATAAAATGAGCCTCCGGCAGCCTTCTCTCTGGCTCATTTCGTTGCTTTCCCTCATTCTCCTTTTCTCCCGTCCTCCCAGTTCTAATCCCTGTTATCTATTTGATTGACCAAACCCTTTAATCACATAGCTATCTCGAGGATGGAAATGGCAGTGGCTAGATAATTAGCTGCTAGATAATGGATGCCTTTTTTTCAGCTATCCTCTCCTCCCTCGTTCACTGGTCATCCTGGAACAAGTTTATAGTTAATTGACTATTCATCACAAGCCATCTGATGCTTGCCGAGAGTTGCTTTCGCCAACATTCTTCACTTTTACCTCCCTGAATACAGATACCCAGGCACACAAAGCAAGCACATTCACGGGGAGTATGCACAAATGCATGATTGTACACACAAGTAGAAACACAGAAACAGACACGTCGAGCTGTATTAGAATGAGCATTCCCCTATAGGGCAGCTCATCTATATTCATACTGAAGCTAGCTACTGATTCAGCCTGTTTAGAGCTGTGATGAGGTGAAATTAAATCCAGCACATGTGTATGGCAAACATACAAAGCACAGATTTTGTGACCTTCAAATACTCAAAGTACGCTCACAAAACTTGCAAAAGTTGAAGGTAATGCTTCTGTAAAGATTTGCGCATTTTGCATTGAAGAAAATTAGTTAATTATAACCCTAAAAATGACCAGGAACAATGAACTCACTGCAAATACTGTGTAATTAGCAATATACTGGCAATGGCCTTATGAAAATTCATACAGGCCAGTTGCATTGTTCAGGTACTGATACAAATCCTAAGAGAAGAATTTTCTTGTGTATTTTTCCCACTGTTTGTGAAGTTTTGCGTATGTATGATTAACTTAATATTATAAGCAAAAAGAAACTTTTCTTTTTTTGCTTTGCTTTTTCCTCAAAGTCCTGTATGCTGCAACATGAAGACCTTATAGCATTCAGGAGACAGTCTGCTATGAGCAAGCAGTTGGTGACAGTGGGGAAGAAAAACTCCCTTTAAGCAGGAAGAAACTTCCACCAGAACCTGGCTCAGGGAGGCGCAGCCATCAGACACGATATATAAAAATGTATGACAGGCTACAGAAGAAGCAAAATATCACATCGGCACATGTAAATATATGTCTGAAGCGGTTTGGCAGTTGTTTGAGTTGGTATACCTGTATTTTTCGGACCATAAGGCGCATCAGATTATAAGACGCATTAAGCGAAACAAGCATTAGCGTTCATCTACCAGCTTCACTGTTTATATTATGCTAACATAGCTGTGCTGCTAGCAATCACATAGCATATACGAGCTAGCCCAACTTCAGTAACCCTACAAACGTCACTGCTGTTTAATTTTCTGTCTTCATTTATGTTGGAAGTGATAGCAGAGCTGTACGTTTAAATTTTCTCAGAAATCTCTCAGTCAGAACATGTTTAGGTGGAAACTACCGAGCTAAATTCCTGCTAATTTCTAACTCAGTTAAATTTAATAAAGTCTGTTTTCATGGATACCTGGATGTTAAACTTAATTGTTACACCTGGTAAAGCAGCAACGCTGATCATTTTATTAAAGATGATAGAATTTAGACAGTTTTTAACTCTCAGTGATGTCGCAGTGTTCGTTTGACTTTGGGACCTGAAACATATGGAGTTTTGGACCCACATTACTCCGTGAGGCTCCTCACTACAGTAGCCGTAATGCTCCGACAATCCATCAAGCGGTGCGGCTTCGTAGCTTACCAAAGTCGTAATAAAACATTTTTTGACAGATTTTTGAGCACCGTGTTCCATATAAAATCGGTTCGAGGTCAGTAAGCACAACAGAATTCATACATACATAAGGCACACCGGATTATAAGGTGCTCTGTCGATTTGTGAGAAAATTTAAGGATTTGAAGTGTGCGTTATAGTGCGGAAAATACGGTACTTACTTGGTATTTTTTCTACTGTAACATGACATGGCATAATTGATTTCAAACTATTTTGTGTGGGTACAGCTGATACAACAGGCATATTGGTTAAAAAGCTGTCATTTCTCAGTCCTGAGATGTTTTTGATTATCTTCTTTATCAGGCACAATCCAGCACCATACACATGGTGAACAAAAAGAGAAAACCTAGCTACTCCCACATTCCTTTGGTGTGCATAGAAATACTCCTACATGGCTGTGCCCGCTACTTCTCAACACATGCATCTCTCACATTTCAGGAATGGAATTTGGAGTCTATATCATACCCTTAAATTATAAATCTGCAAGAAGAGTGAAAATCAATTATTTAGGGATGTACCGTAAATTCTTGTAGCATTAAGCGACCTGAAATAGGCCCAGCAATGCCAGTGGGCTACAAGAAGGTGTTTTCTCATCATGGGGCCAAAGTGTCACTATGAGATCCTTCATCAAGAACCTGCAGTTTTTGCCATCAGGCAAAACAGAAGGACATTCACATTTTTCCCCAATTAAAGGGAGAGACTCTGTGGAAAGCTATGGGATAAATTGCCTCCTAATCGGGCAGGTGGGCTGTGAGGACTCTGGGCATCAGAAGGCTTTAGATCATTCCATTTATTACCAAGTTGATTTAATCAGCACTGCCCGCTGATTTGATGAATTACTCTAATAAGCCGCTTGGTGAATTGTTAATCTTTGGGGCAAGACACGGCATTCAAAACGTCTTTTAATACTGCCAACATGGATAAATAATTGTGAGAATTACATCTGAAAGCAACTTATGGAACTAGAAAGCAGAAAGAATAAGTGTGAGTTACACTTACTGGTTAGTACCAGCTAAACATGAAGGTGAACAAACAGTCCATGAGAGTAATTCAAAACTAAGAGGGAAAAAAAGGTTTAATTGCTCTTGAGAACAAACAAGGCATGTACTATATATATATATATCTATATATATATCTACATATATATATATAGATATATATATATGTGTGTGTGTGTGTGTGTGTGTGTGTGTATGGCTATTCAAATTTCTGTGATATTGGTGTGATCAAAAGGATACACTCTATCATCCAATTTATCACCACAGAACACAGCAAAGGACAGTATGTCCAAGGTTTTATGCTCCAAATACTCTTTTTTCATGCCTAATTTACACATACAGATGATTAATGAAACAGTAGTTGTCACATGAGTGTGTGCGAGTGTGTGTCTTTCTCTCTCCGTGTGTGTGTGTGTTGCTCTGGAAATAAAACAACTCACCGAATGTGGTGACAAGTCATGCAGAGAGAAAGTAGAGTGGGTTGGTGGAGGTCTGTCCCATCTGCCTCCCACAAGAGTATCACACACACACACACACACACACACACACACACACACACACACACACACACACACACACACAGTCAGCCCTTTATTTGATGAAAAGCTTTGTTTCATATACCTGTATTCATCTATTACACTTGCTTTTTTTTTTCTATTTTTAAACCAAAATGTGACAGGTTGACAAAATTAATTTTCTATTTGATCTATCTCTTAGTAAATATAATTGAAGTCACAGCCTTTATTTACAGTAATTAATTATGTATGGGCCCTTTCTCTTTGAAACAATGCATTCTGTCCATGTTTGTTCACATGGGAACCGTTTAAATCCGCTATTTGTCCTTGTTAATCAGAGTGATGCGAGTCTTTGCAGGCTTGCTGTTCTTTTTAACTGGCATAGTGTGAGGGAATGCACACAGTCTCTTTGTCGTTGTTGCTTTTTAACGTCTGAGAAAATCAGTGGTGTTTTGTCCAGCCTCTTTAACTGGTGTTACAGTAAATATGCAGACCTATATCAAAAATAAATCTTGATAACAGGTTAGATCTACTTTAAATTTTGCAATTTTGCTGTTGATGGTGTTCTGTGGGTAGTGACAGAGCTGCAGAAAACTGTGGATCATTTGCTTTTTTAGTGAGCGTTAACGTTGTCAGACAAACTGTGTTTCAGAATCGAGGTGGAGCTGTGTTATCTCTGTTCATGTGGGAAAAAAACAAAGAATCCAAATCCAGTCATGATTCTTTTTGGTTTTCTGTCTGATTTCTGGAAGTATGGCTCAGTCAGAAAAAGATGATGTGAAATTCTGTTTTGCATCACACAATAAACAATATTTATTTGAATCAAAGTCTGATGGCATCTGTTGGGCTTGTTTGGTCATCTTCACTCTCATCTAATCAAACCAAACCCACAGGGTACTGATTTTAAAAAATACCTCTAATCATGATAGCAGCACTGTGCTTTGTGTGTGAGGGGGGCTATCATGTGTATTAGATACAATTTGCAGGACTATTTTTCTGTTTTCAGATTGATTGTCAAGTTGGTGAAACAATTTTCAAAAAAATAGTGAAAGGCAACAGTAACTAAAATATCCATTGTTATTACTGAGGTATACAGAAGAGCATCTCTTAATCCACAACATGTCAAACCTTGCAGCAGAAGACCACACTGCAAACATGAATCCATCCTTCCTTACAACAGTTCAGGCCGATGCTGCTGGTATAATGGTGTGGGGGGAAATTTTCTTGACACACTTTGGCCTCTTAGTAACAAATTGAGCATTTTTTAAACACCACAGTCCAGCTGAGTATAGTTACTAATGTCCAGCCCTTTGTGTCCACACTGTACCCATACACAGTATGTATACAGTTTGTGCAAAAGTCTTGAGCCAACCCAGACTTTTTTGTGAAGTGGTCTTGAGCAAAAGTTCTAGTTTTTCTAAAAGGCTTTTCTTTGGACATTGACATTGTTTTCCTTGAATCACCGTTTATTAGTTGTACATCTCAACTAAAAGATAAATCCAATCCAAAAGATAAAATCCAAGTCGATCAACAGAAGGAGGAAAAAAGGAGCATTTAGTTAATTCTTAAAGTGAAGTAAAAGTCCACCTACTGATTTCTTGCATATGAACCACAAATACTAGCACAGCAAACAGAGCAGTAAAACAGTAAAGGCATACTTCAGTTAGGCCGTACCTAATTTTCATGTTTTCATGGCTCAGTTTTCATGTATCACTTTAATTGGACTTCTGTGTCAACAGCTCAGCCCTTTTGTTCATAAAACGCTGTAAAATACACTGCAGACTCGGCCAGTATTTCACAGCACAATGCATGCGATTCTTCATTCTAATGACTGCTGCTGGGATTCTTTGCATTTTGCACTTTGTATCTGTATCACGGGGGAATTAAACGTGCCATTGTTCAACTGTAGTTGAAACTGACTTTGTTTTAAACACAGCATGTAAAGGTAAGTGATGTAAGTAATTGTACACAGTATGTGCTGTGTGTTCTTTAAGTGACAAGATGAAAAACAAAACAAAACTGAGAGACACTTCTAATGACTGCAATGACTGGGTGATTGCACACGCTCTACCGCCGCTCGTGATGAAGATAATGTGCTCTGTGTAACTGATTCTGCTTTTGTTCTTCAATAGAGGGAGCACAATCAAGAAAAAAATTACATTCATTAACATCGAGTTTCATTAATAATGAACATCGTGATGAGCAGGGAAATGGGTTTTGATGGCATCTCGCTCACGAGCCGTCTCGATAGCAATTTTCACATGACTGAAACTATCTTCATCTAAGAGGTCTTGGGTTTGAGCCAGGATTGTCTGGGATGAGGAGTGAGGTGGTGGTTGGGGGGACTAAATAGGCCCATTAGTCCTTTACCAGGAGGTCACTGCTGAACTGTGAAACTGTACATTCAATATGTACAGTAGCGTTGCAACAAGATAAAGTAGTAGGACTAAAGGGGAAAAAGGATAATTAGAGGAAATATTCAAACAGAGACATTGCTTATTTTTGTTTCACAGGCTGTGCCGCAGAGTATTATGTAATATATATTTTTAAAGTTAACATAAAGAATCCAATAATTCGCCCAGAAAATGAGAACAATTTACAGTATGTCAGACTGTGTAATAAAAGCTACATTACTGTTAAATGGACTCATTATTTTAATCAGCAAAATAAATCAATAGTGTAGTTGGTAACTACGGAAATTATGGCAACTCTAGCCAAAGATATCTGATTTATAACGGACTAGAGGTCAGTTCTGGACCTTCTAGCTGCAGCATATGGGTCTAGATATAGGCCTGTATCATTGTGCTTACTGCAAACACAAGCTACTGTAGTCATTGTTCCAGTTGTTTTGAGTCAGATAGTAAATCCATGTTTGTAATGACCACCGGCCTCACCAGCATCAGCCTGCCAACTGCTTTCATTGTGCTCCTAATTTCAGATCAGCTTTCAGATTTAGCTGACTTTTCTTGGACAACAAAAACTCCTCATCCTTCCGTGCCCACAGATACATGTGGAAACAAGCACTCAAACACTCCCACACGGCTGCTGATTCTACTGTTTCATCATCCCTCTCTTTTTTCTGTTCAGTACAAGACCTGACGTCCCCTGAACTCTCCGTAGCCTCTGACTGACACTGCACACAGACGACACGGACCTTAAGGTACACGAACAAACTCCCACGCTGTGAAGTGACCCGAGTCACACAGGGACGGCAGCGCTGACATCAGAGGGCTATGATGGGGGTTCTTGTCATAGAGCCTGTTCCCACATCTGTCTCTGTTTTGACCTCTCCCCACGCTCTGAACTCTGTGGCCATGTGCACACATAGACACACACAAACCATTTAGCTAGCTGCAAACTGAACTTATTAGAAATGACTGGACATTCAGGAATAGCTTCCTACAGTCGTGAGGAACTACTGCACAGCCACATGCACTGCTATAAGCGCACGCATATCTCATGTATGCACATACATACTATTCATCTTCTCCAGACAATTTCAAGAGCAATTACTTTGTCCATGTCACTAGGGTTAGGAAGCGTATCAGAGTGTGGCTCAGAACTAGAGGAGAAAGGCTGTCACCTAATGATGTAGAGCTGGGGGAACGATCGCTCATGACTTTGGTCCAACTAACTTAACACACTCTCTCTTTCCTTTCATTTAAACACAGGCTGAAGGTTTGTATTCACGCCTAATTGACTCAACTGTTCCTTCTGGCTACGTTCTGTCTACTGTCATATTATGCATAACATACATAGAGCAAAATCAAACATTTTGTTTTACCCTTAGCATTCAATCAGGCCTTTGCTCATTAAAGTGTAAATAACCAGTTTGCAAAACAGAAAAATCTTCCATATATGCATAAACCCAGGCCTAAGAGAACAAAAAGAAAATGTGGTTTCGGTGAAACCTACAGATTCCATTAACTAGTCAATGTCGACACCAGCAGACAGAGGGCCGGTACATCATTACAGCATCGCAGACATATGACAGCAAACCCTCCACCACATTTCTGGAGAATTCGTTTAAAATGTAACTAAGACTAAGTTCTGGTTCTAATTAACTTAATGACATGTACTTAAAGCCTGCAGCAAGATGTAGGAGTGCGGCACTGTTTCACCTGCTCAGTCAATGACATTGATGCCAAGGAAGCAGCCATTTATAGTGACTAGTTACATAGTTATATTTGGCTGAAAAGGCTGTGCTTTAATGAAGCAGCTCTGATAGAACACATGAAAATGGACTTCACATGTGAGCTTTAAATTTTAGGAAAACTATTGAAAGTTCTATATAACCTGGAGATCAGTGTATTAGAAAGACCTACAGAAGCAAATAGCATTAGCATTAAGAAACACAATGTGTTCATTATGGGCAGTTAGGTCCATAATTTGGGTAGTTTTTCCTACCACCACAATAGATTTTAAATCCAACAATTAATATGCAATTGAAGTACTGACTTTCCGTTTTAATTCACAGAGTTTTACAGATACTTTGGATTAACTGTTTACGAATTAAAGGATTTGTATTTACATTCCCTCCTTTTCAAAAGTTCCAAACTAATTGGACAATTGACTCACGTGCTTCATGACCAGGTAAGTTTTTTTTTCCTTGTTATTTCATTCTAGATGAAGCACGATTAGGCGATTGGTCCCAGCTGCCCTGCCAGCCTCCCTGGCACTGCCCCTGAACCAACTGCACCACCCCTCCTCTACAGCAGACCACACCCCACCATAGAGATGTTACAGCAAGTAGGGGAAGCGGTCAAAAAAAACAAAACAAAACTACCAGAGAGATAGTAAAAACTTCCAGGGTGTCCAAATCAACATTTTGTTACATGCTTGAAGATGAATGAAGAGCAAATTGAGTTTTTCAAAGCAAAGAATTGGGATTTTTTTACATTACCACCAGATCTTAACCCAACAGATGCTGCTTTTTAATAGTTAAATACAAAAATGAAGGCATAAAGACCCACAAACGAGCAGCAACTGACGGTGCCTGCAGTGAAGGCCTGACAGTGGGAGGAAACACAGCATTTGGTGATGGTCTAGATTTCAGGGTGTCACTGACAAGTATTAAAAGCAATCCTTATATTTAAAATTATATTCACTAGTATAACTACTTCAGAACCTGCAAAACTGTTGCACTTCAATCAAGGTTATTATCGTTAACGAAAACTAACGAAATAACAAAAACTAGAAGTGAAAAAACATTTTCGTTAACGGAAATAAAAATAAAAACAAAAAAAGGAAAACTAACTAAAACTGTAATGAGTGTTCACAAAACTAACTAAAATTAACTGAATTTATAGCAAAAATGTGTTTAGTTTTCATTGATGTGTGCGTGTCATACAATAGTCAAGGGTGAAAATGAAGTTTAGTTTCCAGATTTTTTTCTTGCTGTGTCTCATTATGCCAGCAGGTGGCAGCACGTTAGTCGAGTCGTCTGTGTTGCTGCTCCGTCCACGCGCAGAATCATGTCAGGAAAAGTCGGGAGAAAGCGCCAGAGTCCAATTTGGGATTACTTTGAATATGACTGTGTTTTGGATAAAGCAATTGTCTTGTAGTGGAAAAAGACAAATTATGAGGGACATTTCTAAAGGGAAAAAAATCCCAGAAACCTTAAAGTGCACTTGAAAAGCTCACACAAGAAGGCTAACCTAGCTTACCTTGAGAAGGTAAGGGAGCACACTCAACCCTCATCCCCAGAAAACAGAAGCTAACCCCAGGCAAGGCAGCGTGATGCATCCCGAGACAACAGGACGGGGATATCTACATAACTGTGTGAGTCAATTGCCTTCAAAAAGTTTATCAATTCACTTGAACCAAAATTACGAACACCCGGTGCTGCAAGAGTTAATAGTCTCATTGGGGCCAAGATATACATTTTATAGTTGCCTGGTATCAATGGTTGTTCATCTGCCTTTATTTATTTATTTATTTATTTATAGAACCTAGAACCCATAGGTGGGAATGTGAGTTGTCTGTCTCTGCGTGTTAGCCCTGCGACAGACAGGCGACCTGTCCAGGGTGCAGGGTATGGTAGCTGGAATAGCAACATACCCAAGGATAAGCAGAAGAGCATGACTGATATGATGAAACTGGGATTTTAATTATTGCAAACACAACTAAAACTATAACTGAAACTAATCAAAACTAAACTGAAAATAAGGATTTTCAAAAAAAATAAAAACTAAACTAGCAAACAATTGGTAAAAACTAATTAAAACTGATATAAAATTGAAAATCTGAAGTCAAAACTAAATAAAAATAAAAACTAATGAAAATTGCAAAACTATTAAAACCCTGACTTCAATTACATATGTATGCAGTGTTGCCAACTTAGCGACTTTGTCGCTATATTTAGCGAGTTTTCAGACCCCTTTTTAGAAAAGGGGACCACTTTTTTTTAGAAAAAAAGTCGCTAAAAAAAGACGTGAAAGCGTGTATCTCTTTTAGTTAGTTCTTCTTTTACTCCTTTACTCTTATGCTGTTTTGTGGATCACAAGGTTTAAAACTACTTATAAACACACACACACAAAGTAACTCCACCAGAGTGCCTATTTCGGGTCACTTTTGCCGGTCCAAGCCCGGGTAAAGGAGCAGGGTTGGAATTGTGACATTAAAAAAAACAATAATTGCTAAAAGAAATTTAATTTGTAGTTCTAAATAAACTCTAAATGCATTTAGGACGTTTTTTACTCACTTTATGTCTCTTCCACGATGTTATTTCTCTCTCCAACAACATAGGTTACAATTAGATTAGCATGACCAATTATGCAAATTAGGCGATGACGTCATTTAGCGACTTCTAGCAACTTTTAGGACAGCCAATAGCGATTTTCCTTACTGAGGAGTTGGCAACACTGTATGTATGGTGGCTCTGGGAGGCCAAACGGACTGCAACCAGCACCAGCAATAAGAAAAATGCTGCAAAAGCACACAAAACACAACAAAAATAGGAAAAAAGAAAACAGAAATAGGAAAAAACTGATTTCCAAAAGCACAAGGGAAGTGTTTCTGGGGAAGTGATAATGACCCTGATGGACCAGTTGCAGGAACCAAAATATGCTAAGAATTGCGCTGGGAGAAGTGGAGGATCTATTGGTTTTGTGAGGAAAGAAAAGATAAGGTAAGTGTGTTAGCTTAACTATTAGCCTAAAAATCCGTCATCAGTATTATATGAATCATGATAAAACACACCTACCATGTTTTGGGTTCCTGCAACTGGTCCGTCGGGTTATTGACCTACACTCACCCCTCCACCCCCTCCAAACGCCTTCGAAGCTTATGTCTTCTGTGTTGTGAGATGTGATGATTCATGTGCTATGTGCTGAGGTGTTTTTTTCTCTGTTCTCAAATTGATCTTCCTGTTGGAGCTCAGTCTGGGGGAAGTTCTTTTTTTCTCCTCGTCTTTCCTCATGTTGTGCATTTTCTGTGGTTTTGGTTCGGGTCGCTGCTCGTGTGGTCACCCGGCCAGTGCTACCTAGCCTGACCTGTCTCCCCAATGTGATGTTTGTGTATTGTATGTATGGTCGGCGAGGTATCATCTATCTTGGGGAAAAATAAAGTTTTTTTGGCTTTGACTTGACTTTGTCTCCCCAGAAACACTTCCCTTGTGTTTTTTCCTATTTCTGTTCTGTTTTGTGTGCTTTTGGAGCGTTTTTATTATTGCTGGTGTTTTCTTAAGTTGCAGTCCGTTTGGCCTCTCAGGGTTCAACAGTGTTTCTTTTCCTACATACATTTTATACATATGAAATGTTTGATATAAAATCCACTGTGGACATGTACAGAGATAAAACCACAAAACTGTATCCCTAGTATAACCAATCATGGAATGAACTGTACCTGCGTATGTGACTGGACATTTCAAGAAAGCTGGTAGCCAAACAGCTGTGACTATTCAGTCACATGATACATGAATAAAGGGGATAATGGCATCTCTTGTAAGCATGAAATACAGCTCAACAACAGGACAACAGGAATAGAAATGATGAATAACTGCAAAAAATTTTAAGCATTAAAAAAAAAATGATATATGGAATAAGATGTAACGATTCTTTTTTCTTCCTCACCCCCAGCCGGTGGCCACACATGGCTTCCCCTCCATGTGCCTGGTTTGGCTGGAAGTTTCTTGCTGTTAAAGCGAGTTTTTACCCTCCACAAATCACAGTGTTTGATTTAAAATAACACTAAACAAGTTATAATGCAGCAACTAGAAGTAGATGTAGAAACAGTGTATCTGAAATAAGGCACATTCTTTGTTCTGTTTATTAGATACACTTTTAAATACAAAATATTTTTTAATATAATATTATTCTACTAGTTCATGTGGGCAAGTGATTGAGTTTTATCCATTCAACCTTCAGCAAACTCTTCCTCAGCCAGCATCATGGGGCTAAAAAAAAGAAAGAATTAATAATGAGTAAGTAATAATTCATTAATTATCTAAAACATTACACAATTATAAAGCCTAATGAGGATATACGTATAATTACTGTCTATTATGATTGGCATGATTATGGTCTATTATGATTATGGTCTGTAGAGATGTGGCATGACGACACTCACTTGAGGGACTCGAAGCCGAGTGTTTTCAATTACTTTATTTATATCTCGATCCACTGCCTGCATGTGTGGAGATGGGCAAAGGCAACCGTTGCTTATTTGGCCCCACCTGAGAGATCCCACCAAGCTAAAAACACGCAATTAATAAATTTACATATTAATTAAAGCAGCATAAACGGATTGACAGACACCTCAGCCCAATATAGGTGGCTTGGATGTTAGGAACCACATCAAGCGAGCTGTGGAAATTGTGCTCTTCTTCACTCCCATGTGTGCACAGCATCATTCAACATGAACAGCAAGAGTGGTTACCACCTACTGTCATATCAGTAACGAATGAAAGAAAACTCTTGGAACACACAGGGCGACATGGCTGTCGTCTGTAAAACCAGCCGACGAGGACAGAAAATATAAGAGGTCGGAGGGGGAGAAAAAGCGAGTGGTTGAACACGTGGCGAGCTGAAAAATGAACAAGCCAGAGTCACAACAGCGTGAACCCAGAGGAAGTTATGGGAGCGGCAGGCAGATCAGCAGCTTTCCCCCTGTGGCAGATTACACAGAATACACACAATGAGAGACAGGAATATGGCAGCGGCTCACTTTTTCTTCCCTAATTATCAGACGCCATATTGGCTCTCTTCAGGAAGAGAGAAGGTAATTTTGTTTCTGAGTCCTTTTGGGAAATTAATTCATTTTACTAAAGTGACTTGGTAATTACAGTGACATCAAGGTTAATTGCCAAATCTGTATTGCTTTGGTGCCGTCAACGTCAAAGAAATCTGTTCTCTAAACATTCACCAGTAGACAACAGACCACATAATGAACACAGACATGGACGCGCACATGCCCCAGTTGGGGTGTTTGTCCTTTTTTGTGTGTGTGTGGACAAGAGCTTTCAGTAGTGCACGATCAAACAAGCAGAAGAAATAAAAAATGTATTATGAAGGTTTAAAGACATTTCGTGGCTGGAAGGAAACAGTAAAAAGGTCAAAAAATTGAATAATACCATTTAATACCCATTTTTAGATCTTAGCACATACGTGATGGGCCGCGTCCATTATCGCTTTAAAGAAGCGTTTGTTTTAGTAATGAATCCTTTATCAGCTGATTACAAGCCGCTCTCCGATGACAAGCTTTGTCCGCGGCTTACTGTTTGCTGACGTTGGCCATAAATTCGCAGTGGAAAAGTTTATTAGCAAAACAAGGCAAAGTCATCAGGGTGAAACCTCGGTAATCAGTATTACAAAGTAGAATTCATTTCTTCTCCTGAGACCGAATCAACAATAAAAGATCGTCCTCATTAACGGACCAGAATAAGGTGCCAACCGTGGCTGTTATGAAATATGTTTATTGAAAGTTGTGCAAAGAAACCCCAAAGTACAGCAAGCTCCACAAATATAAGTGCTGATTTGCAATCTTCTTACCCTTTTTATCCTTGAATAATTTGAATGAAGTTTATTTTGCCTAATGCCGGTGCCCCTGCGCTACAGCATCCTCATCTACGTACACTTTGATGTCGCCTTTAATGTTGTGTGGAGGTTCTCTGGCTTGTTTCTGTTCTGCCCATTGAAGAGTTTCACTCTTGACTCTGGCATATGCTTGCGTAAAATAAAAGTAAAAACAAATCTATGAATTTATCCTCATGTGCATTTTTTCAGCGACACTGCAATATGAGTGGAAATCCCAGGATTTATTTTTTTAATGTCTGTATATGTATGCCACAAATTCAGCATCACATACAATTAAGTGTGATTTCACAAGCTAAATGTATCTGAACATGACATGGCTTTTACAGTTTCTAAGAGCTCTTCAAATCAGACAGTGGGAACAGAGTGCACTGGTACACAGGGTGCCAAGACATCACTTGAAATGTGCTGAGTCTCATGGAAGCCCATCGCAATTCATATAGTAGATCCTGCAGTCAACATCCGCCCCCATTCACTGTGGCTCGTGCTTGCGCATATCCCTTTGCCTTTGCCATTTTGACAACAGGTGCTGCATCAGCCAGAAAGGATGTTCCTGGATGATCTGGGAATCCCTTAGGCACCGCTCTCCTGGTGCCTGGTACAGCTGCCAACAAGCAGTCTTACAAAGAATATATTGACCAGACAGCAACACACAAGATTCTGTTGTCTTTGTCTATAAAAATAAATTAAAAAAGACAACAATGCCAAGGAATTTAGGTGGAGTCTGTAAACAGGTAGGATGATGTCTGTATTTATGCTAAGGTTGATTTGGGACCCTGTAAATATCTTGTAAAATCAATAAATCTGTTAGAAATTAATGCAACATGAATTCAACTTGGACAGCCAACACACAGACGGTCGTTAATTATTATTATTTTAAGATAGCAGAAATTCTGTTGATGATTATGAAAAGTGCCGTATTCTGCCTCTAGGTAGTATTTACTTTTAAGGGAATAGTATTGTATTTTCTATATATTAGTTTTTTCTATTTTTATTTTTTTTTTAAGTAAAAAAAAGTTTTATCAGAATTCATTCAAAACTTTTCAAGCTGTCGTGTTTACAGACAGGATGACGAACATGCAGACATGCATACAAGGTCTACTATAAATAGAACCTCCTTGGCGGAGGTAATAATAAATGACAACCTTCCAGGCTGGCTGTCATTTATTATTTTTGACTCCTAAACTAAGCAACAGTTAAAATGACAAGGCTCAAAGAAAAAAACAAAAAAACATTAGCACTTCTTAAGTTCTTATCCTTATTCCGATCCAACACAATTTTGACAAACTATTAGTAAGTCTGCTGAATTAGTTATTTTTTCCTGTTTTAAACTAATGCACGGCCAACAATGGCTGGATTGCAACAACTCTGAGTAAACTTGCAAATGTATACAACATTATAAAACTCTGATAGGACTTTCAAAAAGCATTTGTTTTAAAGAACATTTATAAATATCCTTAATAAAATAGTCAGAGTTGATGATTTGCTCAGATAGTTACACTTCATTCTAAAAAACAGGATGTGTATCATTTCCCATGTGTTCAGATCTGTCTGTGAAGAGCATGAATTTAACACAAAGTGCAGTAATTGGCCATTAAGGGCTTTGAAGTACCTTAATTTGCTGCTATGAGCTTTTGTGTGACAGCCACTGCTGATGGTGGACCGTAACAGCAGTGACTTAGACCAGGTTATTTTGGTCTGATCACACACGTGACTGAGCCCACACTATGTCTGAAAGAAAGGGTAAAGACGGGGATAGGTTGATAATGTCCCTGTGTTTTTATATTACACTACTTGTCTACATGTCTGCTATAGTCTTTTTCTTTTTGGATGGAAAATCATATTGATTTTACTCTGCTGTAGATAATAATAAGGGAAAGATTGATGCCAGGTATTCTGCAAAAACAATTAGTTGTGTCGCAAATACTTAACCCAGCCATTTTCGGCTCTTGTGCAACTCTTAACCAATCAGAGAACAGCTCAAGGCCAGTTGATGCTTGATCAATGATGGGTCTTGATTTGCTCATTAGGCCCAGATGTGAAGTCTAATTAGGCTCACCAGTTTCAATTGCTGCAGTATCAAAACACACACACATACATACACGCAAATCCGCCGACACCACCAGCACCAGCCCCTGCCCTCGCCCCCAAGAAAAACCCTAGCTTCCTGAGTGATCAATGTCTCTGTCATCCAAGGCTGTGTCCGGGGCGCCAGGCATGGCCGGTGAGCGGCTGTGGCCAGACCTGGGGCTGACATTAGCGGACACAGGGTGAATGATGTCAGGCTGCGGCTCCCGGGGGGGCAGCAGAGGCAGGGGATCTGGCTCAGTCCAAAGCACCAGGCTCCGAGAAAGGTCACCGCTCAGCCTAGTTTGATTAATAAGACAAGAAGCTGAGTGTCCCCAGTGCCATTATCAATATCCGTGGCCACCAGCCACCCTAACTGCATATGTAGTAGGAGTCACACGGGCCTGTGCAGAAAGGAAGCGAAAAAAGACGGGACGCAGTAACTCGGATGCACAAACATAGTTAAGTCTTACTGGCGTGCGGTGGTTTTAGTCCCATTTGCTCGTTAATGCGAGAGGTCAGCTATCAGTTAGATCATATTTATTCACAACAGCAGCTCTGACTCAACCTGATTCTGGTAACGACTCGCAGCAAACGAATCCGAGAGGTGAAAGTCTGGGTCTAAAATGTCAGCACAGCCTCGGTGACAAACATGACATTTAAACAGACATCTGTTTCGCTGTTCTGCTTCCCCACCAACCAAAAATATTTATCCTTACCCCAGTTATCCCATGTAAATCAGGGAACGGAACAAATTCCCACTTGAGAACTACGAGAAAAGACTGCAAGTCATTAAAAAAAATAAGTCCTGAATCCCTATTTCCAAGCCGCGTGCTGCATCTCTCTGAGCTCGGAGTCGAAACAAACTGATTTGGGCATCAAAGGGATGTGAGAGAAATTTAAAGTTTACAAAGAAAGAAAGGAAGAAACTCTCCTTTGCAGCACGAACAGTTACGCGAGCGTCTCTTTCCGGCCTCTTATATTAGCTTTCGGTTAAAGCCGTCGGCACCAACGAGCAAATCCTGCTTCCTTAAATCAATTAGCCCCTGCATGTTGAGTGTAACTAATAGCCCTGCTGAATCCTAGATTAAATATGCTAGATACAAGCTGAGTATGAAGCGGGATAGTTAAGATAATTAAGACTGATAAATCCTTGAGAGGAGAAAGAGAGAAGGGAGGGCAGAATCTAAACACAGGAAATCTGAGTGAGAAAAGCAAAGACAGCTTGAGAACGACACGGTGAGGTGAAGATGGGACGGTTTAATGGGATGAGAGGCTAAAAGTGCAGGGTTAAAAATAAAAATAAATATATATATATATATATATATATATATATATATATAAACGATGTTTCAATGTGAGGCGGAGAGCCAGTGATGGAGCGGGAGTTGTTTTCAACCTTGCCTCAAGCTGCCCAGATGGCAGGAGCTCGTCTTCATCTAGCCCTCGGTGCATTTGGCAGCAGATACTCTTCACTGCTGGCTACTGTACATCTCTCTCTGTCTTCTCTCTCACTCTACCATATTAGCACAGGGCGTAAAAGATTACTCCGCATTTTCGCACTCCACGCGATTTTCACTGTTTAACCCCCTGACCTCCATCTCAGTCTTCTTTTGCATCCAGATGTACAGTATGGCACACTGCATCCGGGGTCTTTTCAGACACTTTGCAAATCAACCTGAGAGTTTACACGCACGTGCATTTGCAACCAACAACATGTCAAGCTATGCAAGCTTAAGCCGAGAAACTGTAAAATGGTGATGGTTTAACATGAAAGTGTTGTTACTTGCGTGCAGCCTTTAATTTTTAAAGAGTAAGAAATGAAATATGAATTCCTGTTTCCACCAGTTCCTCTCTCGCTGGGTTAAATGTTCATCTTTCATTACGTCATTTATATATGTTGAAAATTTCATTTCACACACACACAAACACAGATGTGCATATGTGAACTGAAATCTCTTCCTGTAAAATATCACACATGCAAAAGCCTAAATATGCACACCTAAATTTCACACTTTATGGATCTGTAATTCCAGTTAACCTTTTATGAAAGAACCTACTCAAACAATTCTGATTAGTAGTTAAGTGGAGGCAGGAATGTCTTTTAGAATAAAGCATGATTTAACAAAGAATTAACTTTATTCACAGATGACTGAAATTGAAGGTGTTCCCAGTAGAACTTTGTCCTTAGACTATAATCATACACTGTACATAAGAGTACTGTGACCACTATGATGTCACCATGAAGTCCCATCTTCGAGCTTCGAGTTGATCGTTTTTGACTCCTGCCATCCTGGTGGATGTGACAAGCAGGCGGTGGATCTGACTAAGAAACCCACAAACCTACCTGAGAAACCCCATTTTGACTGGAGCAGCTTGAATCTACACAATTAATGTCAAGTTCTGTTTAGTTAGATGTCAAACTAGCAAGTGAGGCATAAGGTCACCAGGAACATAGAACAAGACCTCTACTTTGATAACTACCACACGGGCTTAGAGACCAGTCAGCTACAAACTAGCAACCTTCCAGTGTGAAACCCACATTTTTTCCTGGTTGCTGGCTGTCTTCAGGTGAAATTAGTTTCAAAGAGGGTGCCGCACCCAAAGCCTCTTTTGGGTACTAGCTGATTGCAGTGGTTGCCTGTAGTTTGCATGGAAGATGCCAACCTGTCTGTAAAAACTTGCCATTTACTCTCTGAGGCAGTGAAATTTTATAAATGTGAGGCAAAACAGAAGACATTTGCCTTCAAAGTAAAGGTTTTTTCACACTTCTACAAACTAACACATTTAAAAAGATGCAGTTTTTACTTTGAAGACAAACTGTTTGCGTCATAGTTGTCATGACTATTTGGCGAGGGTTTGGTGACACGTCTGCATCTCTTCCATGCTGACACCGGTTGACACAGAGTGTCAACTGGTTGGCAACCACTTGTCAACCGGTTGGGAAATGTGCATTTTTCAAAGCAATGGTTTCCAGGTATTTGTCACAGGTATTTGTAGGCCAGTGTGACTGAGGTCTTAGGTGTGCAGATTTTCTACATATTCTGTTCGACTGGAACGCAACATTAAAAGCCACTGCCACTTTTAAAACCTGCAAAACAGCAAATGAAATCATCATTCATCTAAAATAGCAATTACTGTTAATAATTGCTTGCTAAAGTTAATTGGCTCAACAGTAAAGAGTGGCAGAAACAGATTGCTGTATATCTTCACGCATAGTTGGATTCACACACCCCAACCTGACGAGAGCTGTCTTTTCCGTCTAGCTAATAAAAGCCTCAGGAGCTCTCCATCACGGTGAGAGATGCTTTATATTTTACTCTGTCACTGCAGACAGAAACGGGCCTCTGATTTAGTGCGAGCCGCACAACAATGATTTTTATTAGAGGGGTAAATATTAGTGTTTGGAGAGGGGGACTCACAGCTAGGGATGAGGCGTGCGGTGTTAACTCTGAGTAGACAGCACTAAGATCATCTAAGGGATGTTGAATTTCACTCTTAAGTCACTTCTCGCAGTGTAATCAATTGTTCTCATCAATAGCTTTGTACTATTGGACTGTCTCTTTGTTTTAATGAGATAACAACAAATACAGATACTTCCTGACTTTTACAACTTAAAAAAAAAAACTTTGTAAGTTTTAAGTCTTTATAGAAACACTCACTCAGAACCCTTGAGATTAATCAGTGAAAATGTTAGCCAATGCATATTGTTGCTGTGCAGAGGCTGTGGTGGACATATGCATACGCCGATTGCTCATTATTCCCACCATGGCATTACAACAAAGAAACGGTGTAAATGTATGCAAGCTCACTGAACATTTCACACGGAGGTTGTAGAACATGCCGGATCCACTGGAAACAGCTCAGTGAAGCCTCTGAAGCGGCACAGCAGGATATGAGAGTGACTCCGTGGCTAAGCAGCACATCATATTTTATAGGACATCTCCTCATCTCCCATGGGTTTCCCCGGCTCGTGCCATAGCCATCAGCTGTCAGCCGGGCAGCCTGACAGCCAGACCGCAACAAGACAAGCAGAGCAGGAAAGTGCTACAGTAAACTCAGAATGATGAAAATAGCTCGAGGCCTTTTCAACTGGAATTTAGCATGACATGTAAGCGAGACTCTTGCCATCTTTAGAGCAGAACAGGGGTTTAACGCTAATATCTAGAGCCTTATCCTTATTTATTACACTGTGTCACCAGCAACCAGCCACCATGCACGCTTCAATGACTGTATATCACAAAGGTGAGAGGTTTTCCAAATGACATCCTTATGAGTGCCCTCCCACTAGTTCTCGCGTCCCTCCTCCACGGCAAATAAAGCACCGTCTCCCTTCGCAATGACTGCCGTGACGGCTTGAGATTAGCCTAGATAAATATAAAGAACGGCACTTTTACTACATGGCTCATTGGCGTGGCAGATGACAGTTATTACATGCAGCGGGTTAAGAGGAGAAATCCTTAAAAGCAAGCAGGGAGAAGTGGCAAAGGCAGATGGATGATAACAGTAGAGCAGATGTGGGTTTTTTTCTTTCTTTTTTTAAAGGATGAATAATAAACCTTTTCCAAATTTTTAGCAGATTTTTTAATTAAAAAGAAAAAGGTGCAATTTCTGTTATCTTCTCAGTAAGAGAATTAAAACATTTCTGTCTGTCCCACGCTGCTTTTCATGTGTTTGTAATACAAATCAGTAAAGATGGTACGGCGACAGAAAACCAAGAGGAAACACTTCAGTGTATAAAAACGAACCGTGCAGTGATTTGCTGTGACAATATGCATTTGAGCATTTCTGCTTGAAATGGATGTTTTGCTTTTACCTAATGCAGAGCAGGGAAGACGCAAATTCAAAGGCAGTGAGGCTGTGGAAAATAACTATGTTTGGGTGAATCACTGGATACGTTTTAGTCAGACGGGGTTCCGACAGTGCAGAGCCAGCCTGTAGGCTGAGAAGGGGATGGAGACTGTCTCAAGGGGTTGCCGTTGGGTATTGTGGCTGTCTAGGTTTTTCTCATGACCGGCCTCTTTTCGCAGCCGGTCAGAATGCGTTGCCTAGCATGTGTATCTGTAAGTGCAATATGTCTAATAGCTTGAGTTTGATATGCAGCCCTAGGAGATTTTATCAGAATAATCCTTTGCTGGCCATGCACTGTCAAACAGCTTAAAGATGTGAAGACTTGGCTTTTTTTTCCACTTAGAGACAAGTTGGCAAGAAAGTAGCACCAACCTTGGCATTCTTTTTATTCGATAATTAACTCTCAATTGGCTGCAGCTGTGGTGCTGCAATCAAGCTGAGGGCTGTCAGGTGCGTCCCCGCTCTGTCCTCAATTAAATGTTTCACAATATACTTAGGACATGTGAAAGACAATTAGGAAGAGTTTAAAGTGAAATTTGTGGTCAAAAACGGACTACACTGGGACGTGGATGATTTGAGGTAGACTGTAGCATTTGTGGCAAACACTGTGAACGTTGGTATCGAAAGACTCAATGTGTGTCTAGAAAACATCCCTCATACCATTACAACACAACCAGCCCGAATCACTGACACATGATAGGATGCATCTATTACCTTATGTTTGTCCTACCATCTGAATATCACAACAGAAATCAAGACTTTTCAGACCAAGCTATGTTTTTCCAATCTTCCATTGTCCAATTCTGCTGACCCTATGCAAACTGTAGCTCTTTTTCTGTTGTCATCTGTCAGCAGTAACACCCAGTGTGCTCTTCTGCTGCCATAGCCTTTCTGCTTCAAGACTTGATGTATTATCAGCTCTTCTGCACACCTTCATTGTAACAAGTGACTATTGAGTTACTGCTACCTTCCTATTAGCTCAAAGCAGTCAGGCTATTCTGACGTCTGCTTTAACAAGCCTTTTTTGTCCAGAGAACTGCCGCTCACTGGATATTATATTTGTATCTCTAGATGTGGTTGTGCAGGAAAATCCCAGTAGACAAGCAGTTTCTGAACTTTCTGAGCTTTTGAAAACATTTCGCCTCTCACCCATGAGCTTTCTTCAGCTCTAAAAACAAAATGTGGAGTGTGCAAAGTTTTTAACCCCTAATAGAGGTTTGTTCCTTTTGGAGGAGGTTGCTAGTAGTTCTCTGTGGACATACACGACCTCCCATATTCCACTTTCAAATCATTTGTCATCTCAGCTCAGATTTAAAGTTGCTAATGTTTACATTCTGTCCATGGTGAAAGATCATCATTAAAAAGAGGTTATTGGCACCTAAAATGCAGTCCCGACATCCTTTTCCAAGCGCTTCAACCACTCACACATTCCCTCAAGTGACCTCATTTGGTCACATGATAGTGTGGGGCAACATCTTAAAGTGGTTACACCTTTAACCCCTGGTCACGGTAATGACCCACACCTTTTTTCACACCTTGGCTCATGATCAGTAGTGGGCCAATGATCATCTCCAAAGGGGACAACCCTCAGGGGTTAAATACCTGGGCCTTCTCCCCTCTTGCATATATAACTGAAGACGCCTCTTCTGCGAGAGATAAAACATCTTCACAAACTTAAAGAAGTCCAGTTTCCTTCTCTTTTTTCAAGCTCTTAAGACCAGGCTCTAGGTTTTCATCAACTATCTGGTGAGCTTTTGCTGTTTGGACAAGTCTGGCTTAACCTGTTCTTTGGATTTCTCCTTTACAGCTTCTGTTTTATAAACCTCTTCAGCCTCATTCTGTCTATCCTGTGGTGCTTTGCAGCACACTGAATGGACCTACCCTCTGACACTTGCCTTCCTGCTATCTATAGATAATTTAAGGATGCTAAACTTCTGTTTGTCTTTCTTTTGCACTGACTTGCCATCTTGATCTTATCCGTAGAATATGGAAAAAGAACATTTAAATACATAGATTACTTGGTACATGCCCTGTGTTAGTGTAGGGTTGCTGTGAGTTTCATGGCCTTTTGTTGTTTAACAGCTGGTGAGTTCAAATACATCCCGAAAACACAGCTCTCGGGATGGTGCCGCTGATTTTTTCCAGCAGTGTGGACAAAACATTACATTTGCTGCTGGGTTTCTAAACCAGCTAAGCTGTCATAGCATCTTATCTTTTTGACAACCAAGCAAAACAGAAGCAATATTTTTAGGTTCACCAGCAACACCTAACACAAGATGTTACTGCTGGTGTGCATTTGAGAATACAAACTTGTATACTCACAGACTTTTTGTGTAGAACGTAACAGATTTGGCTCCGTGCTCTGTGGCAGGTTTGCAGTTTGGATCTGAATGCAAATTCTTTGCTGTCACTGAGATAAAAATCCCTTCATTTGCAGTACAAGTTATTAAAACAAATATTAAGATTTGATGTGAAACATATAAAAGGTACTGAAAAAAAAAACAGAAAATAGACAAACACGTCCTGCTATATATCTTAAACTACTATAATAACAGCAAGAACTGTTATTAGTTGCTGATTTCTGTTAATGTTATTCTAGTGTTTATTTACAAAGTAACCTCAATAATTTAGCCTGACCTTGGAATATGAACAGCTTCCTCAAAGAAAAGCCCTCTCAAGTGTATTAATTAAGACCCCAAAATAAATGAATTAATCTTTTTATAACTCTATCAAGCACCTCTGAAGAAGATTCCTGAAAGCAAGTCTTACAAACCACCATGTGAGGCTTTTCTCTCTATTTCCTGGCTTATTCTGAAAAGTAATTTGGGATAATGAGCTGTAATCCATTTAAAGCCTGAGCACACTTGCTCGAAAATATGTACAACGCTACCCGCGTAGTCCCCCGACAGGTATTACGCAGGCTTGTGACTTTCAATCACTATAGAAAAGTGATTTAAGATGCTAAAAACTAGAATGTGACATGGGGAAAAAGATGAAAAAAACTGAAGATGCAAGGATCGAAAAAGGACTGCATTTTTTAATTGTTATTTTAGTTTGTTGTTTTCCAGAATGTAAATGAACACAATGCATTTCATTGCAAACTTATCAAAATCTGTAATAACTAAGATTATTGCAGATTAACAAAATTATCTCACTACTCTTTGTGCTAGTCCTATACAAAGTGTGTATGTGTGTGTGTTTACACATGGAAATCACTCATACTGCCCTTTTAACACAGTTAGAAGTTCACCCTGGGACAATTAAATGAAAAGAGATTTCGATGATTGCTACTACACCATTATGTGTAATGCATTTGGTTCTCATTTCTAGATTAAAAACTCTTAAATTTCTCGCTTTCTCATACTTTTCAGATCACATGACAGCCTGTATTTGCAGGCCAGTGTTTCCAGGTGTGTATTTGCACCATCATGTTACAGCTCCAGAACACTCATACTGCATACTGTACACTGATGCGTTCACCTGGCATATTTCACCCTCAGCAAAGTGTTGCAAAACTGCAAGTCTGCTCATTCAATGCAACAATCAGAAATGACCTTAATGTTGACAACAAGGACACCAGCAATGGATTACTTGTCAATTTGACTGCATAACAGAATCATTGAGTTGGAAGATGAATTACCCTGCAAACCAGGCAAGACAAGTGGTGTGTGTGTTCATTTAAACCCGATTTATGTATTTAACGGCTTACGACGGGGCGTACGTGACAGAGTGCCACCAGGCACCTAATTCAGATGTATCACAGCCAACGTAACGGACTTCTGACTGACAGGCAAACCATAACGCTTGGAAGCAATTATTCATGAGTTCGGTGGTGCTCTGTATTAGGTGACCACTCAGTTTGATGAGAAATGTTTCTTTTTTTTTTGTTTTGTTTTTTTAAGCTCAAATTATTTTCCTCCATCAGCATCTATGAACGTCTGCTGGAGATCGTGTGCGGCGGTGTTAAAGCTACAACAACCCTTCCCGTTGATAAGTGCCCTCAGTGTTATCATCATTGTCGTCAACAATGCTGCCACTGTTACTGATTTAATCAGAAGCTGTCAATGTGTCCGCACCTCCGGAAGCTTTGTGCTCCATGTTGATCGTTAAGTGTTGCAGACTGTGTGCACAAAAGCAAGGCTACTCTTGATCAATATGTCAACGGCGATGACAGGCTTGTCAATGAAAAATGTCCCCGATGTTTAGCTCCATCTACGCATGCAAGACATTCAACTTTATGCATTCTTTTCACTTCTGTATTTGCCCATTTTTGAGCAACAGGCAGAGGTAGGCCCATCATTCAAAAGCTCTAAATCCACCACTGGTCACTAGAGGTGGATCGATTGATCCAAATAACAATAGTATCATAATACCATTTGTATCAGATTGATAGCATGATATGATCAATACTTTCTATCCTCTAAGTCTAGTATGTAGCCTACTTAACTGTGTTAAATATTTTGGGGGAAAATGGAAAAAAAAACCTCATACATGCAAACTTTTTGAACTTTTTTGTGTCGACCATCAGTTTTATTTATAGACAATCTAAATTTAATTTAAATTAAAAGTTAAACAATAGAAGAAATTGACCCAAAGTGCTTTAGAGACAGGCAAATTTACATCCAGGTCTCAAAAAATTCCAGTTTTAAAATACCTGAAAAGCTGAAAGGTCTATTTTATTGATGTATCAGTATCGGCAATACCGGCCCTGTATTTACTTGGGATCCGATCGAAATGAAAACTTGAGGTATTGCACACCACTACTGGTCACATGTGCGTGTGTCTACTTTAACGTGTGTACACACATCCACCTCCTGTCATGTTTCCTTTTGGTTTTTTGTGCCCATTGTAGCCCTCACTATTTTCCGCATGGCCGCTTATCAGTTTAATATGCTCCGCTCACCCCTTGATTCTGTCCCCGTGCTCCACCACGGCCTGTCATTTCGTTCTCGGTGGCTGCATCACATAGCGAGGAGACACCATGCACCGCGCCTCCACACTGCCTTGTTATCTGATATCTTTCTTCCTTTATGCGCCCGATCATCTAGAACCTTCATCAAGCAGAGGCAAAAGAAATGCACAAACAAAAAAACAACATCATTAAACGCAGAAAATCGTTCTTATTCATTTGAGCGCTCGGGCTTCACGCATCACATCTATTTAGAGGAGGCAAATTGATTCAATTTGCCGTGTTTGCATCAAGCTTAATTCAGCGGCCTCTCCATGAGCTGTAAAACATGCGTCGTCAGGGAGATGGTTTTATTTCGACTTTTTTGTTTTTTCCTGTCTTTTTTTTCTTTCTTTTTTTTTGCACTTTAACCGCAGATGTGCTGTCTCTGAAATCTCATTTATTAATGTAACTGAGCAGATGAAGGCGGAATAAAAAAGTAGCGACCAAGAAACAAAACAAAAAAACCCAGGCCTCTTGGTAAAAAGCTTGTAGATTAGGTTGTCAAAAACCTCCAACGCTGATTTATGTGATATTATGGTTGTTCAAGCTAAACGCCGTATTTATCCCTTAGAGAATTAACAACTGTCTTTAGAATTGCTGTTAAATAAACTGGATAAGGACGAGGCATTTAAAAACATTTAGGTGTTAAAACAAAACTAGATTAGCAGCCAGATTACCAATTACAGACCCAATGAGGTGTGAAAAACCTCCCAATTAAAAACCTTGTTTCTACATTATTGCGTTACATATGAAGACATTTGAAAACAAGTATTTATAGTAATCTTAGTTTTGTACACAGCTTATTATTTTATCATTTAAACTCAATTCTATGAGTGTGCATCAGAAAATTAATGATTTCAGTACATTTTCAAATTTATACTGGTCTGACTTTAAGATGACCAGTGGGGTTTTTTTGTTTTTCTTTTTGGTTGCTATGTGACAATTACCAATCATTTCCTGTCTCGTGACAGAGCTAAAAGTTCAACAATTCATGACAACAGAGCACATTCTTATCCACATTAACCAAAGTTGGCCTTGGTATAAAAATTCATCCAAACTTACTCCACACCAGAAAATAAATTCATCTTACTTTAATACTTAACTGTGTGATGCATGGTGGTACAGGAAGTGCTCAACAGTGCATTCATTGGTCAATACAGAATGAAGGGAATCTGTATATGAAACATTCATCTGAGGGGTGTCGAAACTAGTTTGGCTTGGCCGGGCTTTATTTGTATTATGGTTGTCAGACTAAAGTAAAGATAGAACAGGAAATGCCTTGCTACTGTGAAAAATCAGTTGTTGCACAGAATTTCTTTTTTGGCTGGAGACCGATTACGAGTACAGTAGTTGCGTGTGCAACACCCTCAACGTCTGAGTGACCACTTTTGATCGTAAGACACAGGTCACCTAATGGGAGGCAACTGTCTCCAAATAGATTGCAATTAGTCGGATTCAGTCTGCCCATGTCAGCTCAATTCATCAGTGACGTGTCTCTTTGCAATAGGGTGTTTGACTCAACTGGCCTCCACCTAGCTGCATTCCAGTCATATCTCTACAAACAAGAGATTTGCTGAACACCAGTGTCCTTTTTTAATTAAACTACGTTACTATTTGTAGAGAAATTATTTGTAGAGAGGTTTTGGCCACACTCTGAGTGTATGTATATAATATGAAGATCTTTTCAGATATGAGTGTCTGCGTATGTAGATAACAAATTTGACCTCTTTCAGTGGGAAACTGATCGACTGTTATTGCTGTTCGCTCACCATCTTTACACACCAAAGTTGCTTTGAAGGCAGCAACTGACTGTGAGTCATTGCAGACCTGGTCCCTGTCTTCAAAGCAACAGTCTTAAAGGAAACAAACTCAGTAGCTTATTAAAAATAGTCACCATAGTTTTGCTCTAAAATTGCTGTTTGTCTTAGTGTGACTGTAGCATTGGCTGGTTTGAGAAACACCAGAGTCAGAAACAGCGGACAGCACTGTCCCACAAAGAGGTCAAACGTTAGTTAAAACCTCCGGGCACTCTCTTTTCATATACAATTATTCTCTGTTCTTTATAGCTATAATTCCAATATATTTCTGCCTTCATCAAGGAGAAAACCAAGGCCTGTAAATGTTAAATATAACTGTGCTATGAAAATAAAGGCATTTAAATTTTATATGAAAAGAGAGTACCTTCAACTTTTTTGATATTTTAGATTGTACGTACCCCTACCAAAGAGCACCTAAAGTGCAAATATTTTCCAGCAAGAGCTCCTTCTTTAAAAAAAGTTGTAATTCCTCTCATTAGTCTTCAGTAGAGTAACCATTTTTCTGTAGTTTATTAGCAGTATAAAATGGACTTGGCTGCAAATCACGATCAAGAATTTAAACAGAATTATGGACATTCACCCACTGAATCCTTCTGGCAACAGACACATACATTTACTGCAACTTGACTGCACTGCTTTGTTTAGTCACATTAACATTTGGTTTAGCAGGTTTGGAATTATAAAATGTATCTCCTTGGCCGAAAATATATTTTGCTCCTAAACCATATTGTCTGTAAATTTAATTGGCGCAAGCGCCACTTGCTGCCAATTTCAAACCTAAACTCTGAACAAAACAGAATAAATTTTCTGTTCGGCATAAGTTACCATAGTTACCTAGCCTTTTTAAAAGAGACGTGACAAGGAATGTCACTTCGTAATAGCCCTCTAAAGATGCGTTCAGCTGTAAAAGCTGTTGTGGAGCACATTTTGTTCAGCAAGTATAAATCTTTTGACCAATCAATTCTCTGAAAATTAGGGTCACCGTTCTCAGTGTGCAAATAGGATGGTTTTAATTCAAAGCCTAAAGTCTTTGACTCCTCGAGCATCAAAAAGATATATAGAACTTCAGGTGCAACTTTATTTCTTGTGCTTTTTACTTCTATCTGGAAGCAGTTTCATTGTTACAATCCTAATATAGCCATATAATATTAAAATAGGACACCTGAGACTTCTGTATTGTACTTGTTTATCTTATATGATTATTCTTTTTTGTTGTTGTTGCTGTTCTTTACTTGCTAGGAGACTGAAGCTGAAGGAAAACAGATCGCATGTCTTGCACAGCATAAGAAAACCACGATACAACAATATAATTTGATAGCATACAAAACTGTAATTAGAGCCAGATCTTCCCATGTCTTAATAACAGAGCAGTAATAATGATAAGTCTGTTAAATTACACTCTTGGTATTTTGGTCAGCTTTCTTTCCATATTGTGCAGCATTTTTCTATCAAACTCACACACCTGTGTAGGCTGCAGCTGTGTTGAGTTTACCCTTTATTATATGGTTGGCCTCTTTATGTTTTTCTACTATTACAGTTTTCTTCCATCCATTTTCCTTCATCTCTCCAGCTTAACTTCAAGGTGAGGGTAGAGGTATCCATGGGCCAGAAGCAGAGTTCATCCCAGACAGGTCATCATTCTGTTATAGGGCTTACAAGAGAATAAGACTCACATTCACACCTACAACCACTTCTTAGAATCATCAATTTTCCTACTGCATATTCATGTTTTTTAACTGTGGGAGGAAGCTGTAGTACTCAGAAAACATTCAACTCCACATAGACCGGTCCAAACCTGGATTTGGGTTTTCTTACTGTGAGGCAACAGTACTAACCCCCGCATCAGCATACTGCCCATCCCACAGTTATCGTTTCCTTTTTAAAACATGTTTTCCTTCCTATAATCCCGCCCTGTGCATGTAACACATTATATGCTGCCAACATGACATTGTTTCCATTGTTTTCATCGTTTCTATGTGATCGCCACAGTCAAGAGATTGGACCTGGCGAAAATTAATAAAATCTTGAGGGATCAACTTGCAAAGACTGCGATAAAACCATGACTACACAGAATCAGTCTGCCATCAGTTTGTGATTGAATGGGATCACTTTGGCAGCTATCCATACATTGTTAAAATCCCCGGCAAACTGGTAAAATCTGCAATTCTGTTGCCATCTACATAAACATGAAGTCACATTAACTACTTCCATTCAGAGTACAACCAGAAACTCATAGATCTGGAGCAGAAATTCAGAAACTCAAACTCCACAAATAGCAACTCATTTGCTGCAGGATGGTGATTGAACTACAAAAATGATATGGGCACTATGCTATCTTGCTTTTATATAAGATTACAACCAGAAAACAACCAGCTGAATCAAGTCCACGATTGCAAACATAAGAGGTTGTGCAGACTTACTATTATTGATTGCAGCATGTTGGCAATCTGTGTTTATAAATTACACATAAATTATTTGCAGAGCTTCACCAACCTGTCTGAGAGTGATTGCAGTTAGTGTGAGTCATACCACAACTGTTTGGAGACAGGTAGCATCCACGGTCAATTGGTCACCCAATTGTTCCTAGTTGCAAGGAGGTTGCTGTCCTATTTTTTTTATTGTAGTGTGACTGAGCCATTAGGAGGATTACAGATGGTAAACTGAGTATAATCATGTGGTGAACTTGCTTCATGGTGCTGTTGTGCTCATCTTCATCTCACTGTTACTAAATGCTCATACGTTTGATCTCCCGGAGTATCAGAACATCTGCTTGGTCTAGTGTTCTCTTTCCCAGAAGTACCTACAGCACCTAAAGCAAGGCTAAATCAATAGCATGTACAGGTTAATAGCAGCAGTGTTTTTTTAAGCTGGCACATCAACTATTAATTAGCTGGTGATTAGCGTCAGCTGGAAAAAATGATTCCCAGCCTGAGGAGGCTATCGTCCTTGTGCTCTGAAAGGATAAATCAACCTGTATTAAAGAGGGTGATAGTGGTGTGTTTGTGTGTCCTTTATGGAAAAATAACAGAATGCACGAGGAGCATGGAATAACGATTTAAAATGACTGAAACACGTGTTAGATGTTTTTCAACCTGTAAACACATGATCTCTGTATTCATGTTCTGGAGTTTGTTCTTTTCAGAAATGAAATAAAAGCACTTTACCCTGAGGACACAATCATGGGTTTGGCATCATTTTCAGCATCATGCTGGAGCGTGAGGCAGGGAAAAGTACTGAAAAACTGGGAAAGGAAGAGGGTAGATATAGCGCTGATTCCTGGCTTTATTAAAAACCTCAAACACAAATAAATGAGAAAATAAGATGTTTGCTAAATTTCAGGGCCCAGCTCTTGTGTGAATGCAAGTGACCTGGTGCCACACAGACAGCCACCCTCCTGCCTTCACCGCATGACAGAGTCTCCTTCCTCCCTCTGCTATCCAATTCTTCCCTCAAATGTAGTTTAAATGAATGCCCTGCAGCTAAAGACAAATTCTCTTTCTTTTTTTTCTCCTAAATGTTGTTTTCGGTCTTTTGCATTCATGTTTCAGCGGAGGATAATTGGAATGCACACCTCCATATTCAAGATCCAAAGGGGAGAAAAACAGAGGATATTGGATTGCAATTCAAGTGTTTATAGTGTCTGGTTCTTGTGAGTCTGTATGGTTCACTGTTTGGTATGATTACAAAGGGTTTGTGTACCCTGGAAAACAACAGGGTGCCATACCTCCAAAGGAAGAAACAGAATTGATTTGTACTGTTATTATTCTCTTAAGGTGGAGTGTCTTTGAAAGTTTACTGACTTAATTTTTGTTTCATACATTTTTGAAATTATTAGAAGACAAACTTTTAAAAAATGTATTTGTTTAAGAGTGTAGATCACGGATGAAAGCATCAAATGAAAAATAATGCTGTCTTTTAAATCACCCCTACCCACTAACACCCACCGCCCCTCCCTTAGGATCCAAACTGAAAAGCAACATCTACCCCAAATAAACAGCATCACAAAGACTGTGCAGACATGAAAGGAGATGAAACGAGGACATGTGTCAAATACAAATCATGTTCCCGGCTTTGGAAAGCAGAGTGCAGTGTAAATGGATCAGGGACCCCTCAAAAGCAATTACTGCTCTGATTCCCACGATGAAAAACAGGTGTCAAAAGATCCAAGCTTCAGAGGTCAGATTTACTATTCTGTTGCTTGATTTCGAAATGAAGCAGGTTTTAAATAAGTATATGTTCTTGATGAGGGAGATGGTTTTCGGGTTTGGTTTAGCCAGTTCACCTCCTCATCGAAAATATGGATTTCCCACAACAAAATTTGTGCTTTTAAAAAGAAACAAATACATGCTCCTTTAATGTAAACCCTTAAATCATCATGTAATGCTTCAGTTTACCTAAAAACGTACCATGAATAGATAACATACATGTGTCTTTTATTCATCGTATATTGCGTTTCATCTTTGAAACCAAAATGTCTTTGACGCACTAGTTCATCTGGCTCGCAGTCTATCGCATTTCATGGCTTCCAGCTCATTAAAATGACCAAAAAGATCACTTCAACCTTGACGATAATTTGGGTGAAGACCTATTTGGTGGTGATTGTGTTAAAGTTTGATTAAATTCTGACCGATTTTGTAAATTGGGATAGATGGATGGATGGACAGACACTTCCTTGGACTGGATGAGCTAAAAACAGCATGTAGTGTACTTTTAAGGGCTCGCGTGCCCTTCTAGAACAGCTCTGGTGTGCTTTGGCACTGGCTAACTAGAGTCAAGTGTCTGAAACTCATAGGGCAGAAACTATTACTGACACGGTCCAGGGCTGCTCAGGGTTTTTCTACTCTTTCTCTCTCTGTCTTGCCTCTTTCCTTTCGTCAGCTTTCATGTGGAGTTTGGTTTAGACTCCACCTGCTGGTTTTCCCAATCTTCTGGCAACACACCTGTTTGCCACCAGCTCATTTCCTTCCTGTACTTTTAAAGATGAGTTCAAGCCTACACTCCTCACCAGATTTTCCTTGCACTGGTTCTGGTAAACATGCTCTCTGATGCTAGTTTCAAATCCTAGTGAAGCCTTGTTGCTAACGTCATTTCGCTCTTTACCCCTCAGTAATTCTCGGAGTCGGCTGAAGCTCACTCCTCCGCCTGTTCAGGAAAAAGACTCAAAAGACCGTTCCTGTTCAATGAATTGACACTCACCTGAGATTCTCCCAGCTCCTGACTCTCTCTGAACGCCTGCAAAATAAACCTTTTTAAAAACTGAGCACTGCGGTCTGGCTCCTGCTTCAGAGTCATTTGAAAAAGTTCCCTTTATTGGTTCTGACAATTACCTCATTTACTTTGATGATGGCGGGAGAGAGTGCTGCTGGTCCAAAATCTCACAGAGAGGTATCTGGTGACTGTGAAGGCCATGAAATATGAGTCACACCGTTCTTATACTCATCAAACAATTCAGAGACCCTTTGTGCCATACAGATGGCCTGGAAGAGACCACACCATTACCATTGGATAAATATGGTCACTCTGAACAACTTTTTATTAATTTGACATAAACTTGTAAACATCTGTACGTTTGTTTTTCATGCTTATTAGAGTTATTAATATAGAAGCACTTAAGAAAAGCCTTTTCGACCAAAGCCAACTCCACTTTTAGGTAAGTGATCCAGATCCACGGCAGAGTCTAATGGTTTCATTTGCCATGCCTCTCCCCAAAGTAACCCGCAAATCAGCTTTGCAGTTTCTTCTTCAGACAAAAATGATCATATACCTCAGTTACATGGAGCACTAGTTGGTGTCAGGGCTACATGTAATATCAAATACAGCTGTAATGTGGCGAGGAGATTAATTCCATCATAAGTTCAGGAAATCTTCTTGCTGCTAATATTGAGCTTCAATCATGCAGGATTTTCCTTCACTTTCAGTGTTGTAATTGATGATTGCCGTTTGTATACAACTTTAAACAAATCCATTTGAATATGCATTATATACAGCTGCTGCAAGACTACACGTTGAATGCACAACATGACAGTTTTATGTAAGACAGACGAGACAGCTTTAGAGCCCTGACGGATGTGAGATTTGTGGCTTTGGAATCAGGCGGCTGTAATGACCAACACTCAATGTGCGCTGTTCCAGGCCACAGCTTTTGATTCCCTGTACGATCCCACAGCGGCATTACATTCCCCGTGTGCAGAAGTTGTATCAAGGTCGTTTCAAATCACCCCCATCCCCATCAAAGCGACAAGTTCAAACCTGATGCATCCCCGCGCTGAAGAAGACGACATAAATAAGCTCGCCTGACGAGCGAATATAAAGCTTCTGAGTGGGTGGGAGGTGGAGTGGAGGGAGAAGAAAATATTTTTCCCCCTCTTAATGGAGCCGTCAACAATCACTTTCAGCAGAGAGATGGAGTCACAAGGCGGATGGCGGTTTTGTGGTCCAAGGCAGAGGGGAAGCATCATTACCATAGAAAACATTACAGCGAACGGCGGACATCCAGGCCATCAAAGATGATCATCTCATAAATTCCATGCACTGTATAATAGACCTGTCACTCTTGAAGGCTGGAGTGAAAATAATGCCCATGGTGGATTTTTATCTTCCTCAGTGCTTCTGCTGATTACCGCTAAATAGGCCTCAGCTTGTTTGGCTAATAGTCACCGTGGATACAAAATCACAACGTGGTGAGCAGCATTTGATGGCCACTGTCCGAATCCATATGTCCCTTTCAATCTCCCATGTCTTATCGTTAAGTCAATAATATGATGAGCAATTAAAGCGAGGCTGTTGTAAACAACTACTCATCCAGTTTGATGTGCGGCGTGTCCAAGCAGGAGGACACGCACCTCCAGCCACTGCTTAAATGCCAGCAGTAGGTAATCAGCCATTAGGACAGACCCTAGATGGGCAATTGTGACAGCGGATGATATGCAAATACACACCCTGACACACATCGTGGAAGTTAACGGATGCACAAATACACACACGGCCGCGTATGCATGCACACGTACGCTCACATGCACTGAATGACAATCAGATGTTATTTTAGAACAGCGCCCAAGTAAATAAAAGACAAATGCCCAAGGAAGCGAACCCTCTCCTTGTCTTAAAGGTCACAAATGATGTCTTTGTCTCTGAAAACACGGAGTCTAGACGATGTTTTGCAGAGAAAATTTCGAGCAGGAGGGTAGCATTAGGCAGTCGGTTTCACCGTTCTCGTTAATTACATGATTAAGCTCTGCTAAGGTTAAAGACCCATTCAAAGCCCTGCATTGCTAATTGGGACACAAGTGATGCTGCTGTCCAGGCTACGTCTCCTCCTTGTATTCCCTGCACACACATTCACACACACAAGCACGGCAACTAATTTAATAGGTTACATCATGTGAAGGCACAAGCCATTTTACATCTTAATTTTGTGAGCCAAGAAACACCCTGTTGTGGCACCACATTTAGTGGAAATAAGCATTTAGCTAATGCAGTTGCCCAGCAGTGTGAGCATCAGTAGAATCATTTCTACAGTTAATCACTATTTTAAGCAACTATTTCTTCTTCTTTTCAAGTTTATGGAATTAGTTTCAAATATATATTTAATTAACAGTGACAAAAATGTGTGGCTAATCTGTGCATTAATAATACTTAAACTCTGATTTGTTATGTTAGATAATGTTGGACCATAATAATGAAGGACTGACTGTGTTTAGCCTAGAAGGCACAACCCAGGGCATAAAACGATCGGCAAGCCGTTATTGAAGCACTTACTGCCACTCATTATAGGACAGTTTTGACATTTGGAGAAACCAGCAGCCAAAACTTCCTCGAGTTGTGTTGCCAAGCAACTGCTGGAAATATTCTTGGACCCTAAACCATGCCCCCTGCAAACAAGATACTACATGTTAATTAGTGCGCTTTAAAGGTGCTGGTAGATTTTGTTACCTTCTGTCAGTTTGACAGTCGCTGTGATTATCAGGTCTCACCCTGCTCCGATGCTACGCTCAGATAAACGCTGGCTGTAGCTTCATATTTTCTAGATTGTTATTGATCTTCTAATCTAAGTGAATAACTGTTGTTACCAAAAATGTCAAGCAATTTTTTTACTATGTTGTTTTGAGAAACAAATTCATGTAGGCTAATTAGTTAGTTTTTAGTATTTGAAAATGTTTGGTTTTAATTTTGATGTTAATTTCAACATTAGCCGAATGAATTATTATTACAATGTGGTATATTTTAAGTGGTAAATTTAAAAAAAAAAACATTACAATACATTTGAGCTTATCTACCAATCAGGCTTCATAAGCAATTCCACAATTTCGTTGTACATGTACAATGACAATAAAGGGCTATTTTATTCTCTTCTATACTTTTGTAGTTAATTTTTTACCTTTTTATAAAGTCTCATTAATAGTTTTGTTTTAACTCAAATGTTTTTTTTTTCCCTATCTAGTTTCAGTTTTTAGTTAAGCTTCGGTTGGCTATAATAACCTTGGAGGTACAAAGTAACAAAACCTTTACAGCAATGTCTATTCTTTCCAACCATGACTACCTTCACCACTACTAGAACCTTAGCAGAAACATTATGAACATGCAGAAATTCTGGAAAAGGGCATTTCCAAGCATTTCCGGAGACATACGCATCAGCAATTCATAATAAAGCAAACTGCTGAAATTGAAACTGAGGAAACTTTTACTGCTGTGCTCCTTGCAAAGATCCCACCAAGATAACAAAACACTTGTGGAAATCTCTATTTAATTGTTACAAAAGACCACTTGTGTATTTGACAACACAATGTTCTTTTTACAAATAAAACCAAGTCGAAAAGTGTACAATGCTTTGGTGGTGGAAAAGACTTGAAGCTCCCGTGAAGCATGGTGGAGGGAGCATCATGGTGTCAGGCTGTTAACTGGAGGAATAATAAATTCAAAATTGTACAGAGAACTCTTATAGATGACATTTAGGGCAGCAACTCATTGCCTAAGCTCAGGGGAGACAATGACCCAAAGTTTACACGTAAATCAACAACAGAATTACTAAAACACAGCAAAATTCATGACATGACCTCAACCCAACTGAAATGCTTTGGCATTGCCTAAAGAAGGCTGTTTTGTAAAGATGCAATTGAAATAATGATGGCGTGAACTAAAGAAAGGAACAAGCCAAAATTGCTCAAATATAAATAAGTCATATAATCAAAAAGATACTTCAACTTTACGTTTGTTTTTATTTGATATTTTATCCTTTCAAGACTTTCAAGATACGTCAGGGCATCATGATACTTTTGTAAGAAAATAACTCTGCTGAGATGCAGAAATGTCAAACACAGATGAAAGACTGCTGGGAGTAGGTGTACACGTGGGAGCTAGCTAGCTATGCACAGTCTCCCAGGACAGGATCGTAATGAGCACCATGAAAGGCCATTGTGGACAGCAGAGCTAGCAGCTAGCTGTGCAGGGTAGAGACCCTCTGCAACACATGGCAATTTATGAGCATTTCATTAAAATGGAGAAAGGGGAAAAAATAAATCATGATAGTTGTTAGTTAATGAGTAACAAACGTGAGCTTTAGCCCACCTTCCCTCCTGCTTTTGCTGCTTCAGTTAAGCCCTCGGCCGAGACAAATAAACTTACTTCTATAAATGGAGCAGAAAGCATTGAGACGGGTAGACGAATAGGGCACACACTCACACGGTTTGGGAATCCACTTTTATTTCTGGCCATGTAGAAATAGGCCCCCTCGCTTACCTCTCTCCCTCTTGCTTTCCCTTCTCTTTCAGGCGAACCGAGAGATGGTGATCTTTTCAAAGGTCATTTGAACCATTTGTCTTATCTCAGAGTTTCTTCACTGAGATGGAAAGCATAACAGAGAAACTTTGCCTCAGGCTTTGGCTTTGTACATTTCATAACCAGCCAACAAGAGAACAGGCGGAGAAATTTCTCTTTATAGTAATATCTTCCTCTGTTATTAAATTATGATGCACTAAATATGTCCACATTGATTTTTATTTTCATCAACATGCAATCGGCGAAAGGAAGGTCGTAAACAGTACTGTAGAATTCCTTTGAATAATTAATGCAGACCCCTGCTGCTTGACTACACTCGAGTAACTGCCTTTGTACTTCGACCTGAGTTTGAATCTGGGTTTTGCTATGCTGCCACGACTTGCCCTTTTCATTTCTGCTGTTGTGTCTGTAAACACTAACAGGCCTCAGAGAACGACCCGAATGCCTGTTCACTTAATAAAAATAAGTGAAATATTGTTGTGGACCACTGCTGCTGCCAGTGTCCTACTGAGAGGACTACTGCGACTGTGCTTGAGTATTTACCTGCTATTATGACAAACGAGGGCTGATTATTACCCAGGGTGCACTAGGGACAGCAGTTATTACCGTAACTTCCTGTTTCAGCTGCAGTTAGCTGCTTGTCCTCTGTGTTATTCACAAAACACCTGTGCTTGGTGCCTCAGGCTTTGGCAAAGAAAGATGAAAAAATTAATATTTATAAAGAGGAACAGCTTTAGACTAATCACCAGAACAAAGTGAGATACATCTTATAATAACTTGGAGGGCATAAAAACTATTTTACAAAGCTAATATAAAAAAGAAAAGAGCCTATCTACATCATCAAATGATGTTTAATTTCTCAAAGCAGGCATGGTCACAATGTTGTCAGGTTTTGCAGCTGAAGTAAAACACAAACAGCTTCAGCAAATGCAAATAGTGATTAACTAATGGCATAGCCACAATAGAGTAAAATACAACAACCTTCCTGTGACTAACAACCAGTGGTTTCCTGGTGATTGCATTCGGGTTTTGTTGCTGCTGGTAACCTATTTGCTGAAACTGCCCAGAATTTGAGGATGCAACACCCTCAGCTACGCAGGCTCAGATTGACTTCAGGTACTTTGAGAAAGTGATTGCCTTCCTATAAATTAGACAAATTGAGGAAGGCAGACAGTTTGCCAACACGTCAAAGTAGTTAATGGGACTTTCTGCCTATTATGAATTTCTAAAGTATTCAGAGTAGACTGCAACAGATTTTGGAACAGAAAGCAGCAGATATGCAGTTTTTACTGATTTATCACACCGAATTGTTGTATTGTCACAAACACTTTCCATGTAATTGCCAACTTCACAATCAGTCACAAACTGATAGCAGGCTGACTCTGTCTCATTGCCATTTTATCACCATCTTGACGCACCAAAGTTGCAATTGATTGCAGACAGTTGCAAACCTGCTCCTCACGTCAAAAATATAATAATAATAATAACAATAATAATTACCTGCCAACTTTGTTAACTGAAAAAAGAAGCTATGTGCAAAGCAATCTGCATTTCTTCACTGGTGCATGCTTCCAAATGCAAAGCCTGTGTTAAGAAGCCCAACTTTGGGTATAAAATCTGCTGGACCTCACTAATTGTAGTCACTAAACAGTGTGTCCTGAATGTGTTTGTGGTGTTGGTACCTTTTGATGCATTTTTAATGGAACTATACAAGGTGGGAAAGTCTAGTATTTTGTGATTTCTTTTTTCTTGGCACTAATTAGAGGGCCCGGTGGCGCCAGTGTCCGGCTGCCTCGCCTCTGTCAGTGCGCCCCAGGGTGGCTGTGGCTACAATGTAGCTTGCCATCACCAGTGTGTGAATGTGTGTGTGAATGGGTGGATGACTGGAAAGTGCTATACAAATACAGGCCATTTACCATAATTAGGATGTACCTGTTTGTCTATGAGATACAGTTTATCAATGCAGCGTGCCAAAAAATAAAAGCTAGCTTTAGCTTTTAACTTAAGTTTCAATCATTTCTGCAAATACCTTGTCTCCATAAAAAATAAGGCATATGACATCCTTAACAATAGCTAATTACTGCTAATTCATGATGTGGAGTCTGATGTCCCAGTACCTACATCCATCCTTTATGTTCAGTCTATGGACCCTTTTACTTCTGAAGTCCATCATGTTTCCACATCATGTCTACAGCTGCTTCTGAGCCATTTCTGATGACAGATAAACGTCTTCAGATTGAAGCAGCTGTGATTTACATAGAGCAGGTTATACTGTAGACTAATCAGAAGGTGGTTGGTTCCCAGTTCTTCCCTTCCAAGCATCAAAATGTCCTTGGGAAAAACTGACTGAACATCAAAAGTGTCCTCAAGTGTGATACTCAAATAGTGAGAGCGCTGTGTGCATGTAATAAAAGCACTGTATGAATTAGACAGTGTCGCCTGAAGTGGGAAGTGCTTTTAAGGATCAATACTCATATAGAAGAGGAATAGAATAATTAAAAAAATAAACTCAGAATAGGTATGGGGAATTTTTATAAGCCTTACATGTGTCTTATACCAGTGGTCCCCAACCTATTTTGCGCCTCTGACTGGTTTATGTCCGACAATGTTTTCAGCCTTTAAGGTGTCGCGGATAAACACAACAAAATAAAACCAGTACCGGTTAAAAAAAATAAATAAATAAATTATCCATGATACACAGGAAAAGACCCAGGGAAAATGAGTTAACGCTAAAAACAATAAAAATCCTGAAAACCATAAATTTCACATCCGAGCCTCAAGTTTCGTGGCCCGGTACCAAACAACTCACGGACCGGTACTGGTCGGTGGCCCGAGGGTTGGGGACCGCTGTCTTATACCATAGCAGGGGCGCCTCCAGAATTTTTTCATGGGGTGGCCATATGGAGGCCACTAAAAATATTGGGATGGCACACCAGGTTGTTGTTGTCAAATCTGGGTTACTTGAAAAACATGGCAAAAAAAGAAAGAAGGAAAAGAATTATGTGCCAAGTTAATTTCCTGCTGTTAAAGTTGATATCACTGAAAATATGTACATATGGAAAACAAATAAGATTTTGAAATCCATAATAGTCTGTTTTAAGGAGGAAGAAATAACAACTTAATATTTCAACTCATTATAGGGTCTCTCTTTCTCTCTTTTGTGCTCACGTTTATCAGAGTTTTTGTGAAAATAGCATAGTCTTTCCAACCCCCTCACATGGCGCCCCTGTGCCATAGGTACCATATCTTTTTCATACGGTATAAAATTAAACAGATACAAACTCTACATATTTTATGACATACATGTTTTATGAGAAAAATTGCAACCACTTTCATAAGTTAATCATGGTCGGAGGACTATAGGTGGTATAAGACATACAACACTTATAAATATTTAGCATAAGTTTTTTTTCTATTTCTAGAACCACACTATACAAATGGAGTCATTTTATAAGTGCAGTGCGGTTAGTTTACATGCATCATTCTGCACAGTGAAGGTCGAGTGAAGTAAAAGAACAAAAGATAAAGAGACATGTTAAGTGTGTGGGGGCTTTGAATGATTAACTCATTAATTTTAGGCTGCTTGCTTTATTCATTCAGCTACTAATCTGCATGTAAAGTAAAAACATTGTATCATAAACAACAACGCCTATATAACAGCTTGATAAGAGTGAATGCATACGCTTTTATCATTACTAAACAGCACAACAGGAAGGTGAAAACGGATACAGAAGTTGTGGGTGGGTGGGTGGGTGAGTGGGTGTGCACTGGTCAGTCGAATCAGATTTCAGGACTCAGTTAAGCAGGTCATAATGACAAAATGGCTTCAATTAACCTGCTGCTCTCCGGCCAATGACATTTAGGCTCACGCGCGACCTGAATCGAAACTAGCCTCCCCCTCTGCCCTTAGAAGTGTTTTTACTTGTAATTGCCACCTAAGCATGAACAGGAGCCTGAGAGCGAAAGGAGCACTGGTGCACCGAGGGCACTTTATCAGATGCCAAGAGTGTGTTTGCTGCATGTTTATGCGCATGCTGTTGTGCACATGCTCCCCATCCACACTACCCACCTCACATGAAGCTGCCCACAGTGTTTCTGGCAGACTTTACTGCTCTCACAGCAGCTCCAAAAACTGAAGTATTCATCTTTAATGAGATGTTTACAGCAGCTGATTTATTTTGATAGTCTTAGGCCTGCTGTTAAGAATATTCATATTCACGGCTGAAGCTATGTTATGGAAAAAGAACATTTATACAAGTCTATCTGTTATACCCAGACACACTGCCTCCTGTTTTTCTCTGTGATTTTGGCTGCTAGTGCCACCAAGTGGTCCGATTGTCAGGGCTTCAGGACGATAACAATACTGCAGTCTCCTCTCTGTCCTTTTCTCCTCGGTCGGCTTGGTCTATGTCCTGGACTGATTCACCATAAAGGGTAAAAATATCAATTTTTTCTCAAACAAAATGTTCAAGACAGCTCAGTGGCAGACATCTACAGTACATCCACATTACAAACCAGGGATACAAGTGTATGTGTGTCAGGTGGCTCAAAATGACTTTTAAGGCTCGTGATAGATGTGTTTCTGATTGTTGAGTAGCTTCTAGATTGAAGAGCAGTCCACCAGCATCACCTGCACACTTCCTCTCACTCTTTCTTCCACCTCTTGGGACGGTGAGCTGTGAGTGATGTACGAGACAGCTTAAGAGAGATGAGAAGGGTCTGCCGTTCCCTGTCAAGAGGGGACGTGGCAAGGCAAGAGGTTACACACATGGAAATGTCATTTTCCGCAATTCACTTCTTCATCCTCGCCGTTTCCTCTGAGAAATGCGACTTATGAAAAATGCCTCCCATTACACGTTTGACCCAACTGATCTTTGCTGCTGACCCCACATCTTATAAGAGTTACAGCATCGCAGTGTCTTGACCTTTTTCACCTTCCACACATACAGCCTTGCACTCACCGCCCCTCTTACATGTGCCTTTAAGTTAGTAGTGACTGTCTTATAGTTGCCAAGAGCACTGGTGAGTACATGCGTGATAGCCCTTTTCTAAATCAGTGTTAATGGATCTGCTTTACACCAAAGGACATGAAATTAATCCGGCAATAATAACCACCATGGAATCCTTACCAGGTACGGTACATCAGCTGAACCCTGACATATGCAGATGAAATAATTACTGCTGGAACTGCATGCTTACCACCGCTGGGGAAAGTTACCGTAAAAAGTAATTAGTAACAGTAATTTACTTTCCTGCACAGACTTATTTTGGAGAAGCTTAAAGGTGTTTAATAAGACACTTACTGCAATGATATGGCTTGTACACCCACGTGCATACAAGACAGTTACTGCGCCCACTTTAGCCTTTTTTTTTCTCCAACATACACCTTACATAGAAAAAGGAGTCACACCTTATATTTTGAGTTTCCGTACATGAAATTTCTTTATGCACTTACACTCAAAAATGTCTTCTAATGTGGTATTTCACACCATTTCTTTTAATGCAATCTGAAATTTAGGTGTGGTAGAAAAGAACAACTTCTTAACATTGTGCAATTTTAATCTCTTTGCACATTTTTCATCATTTTTGTGAAACTAAACGTAACATTTGTTTTATAATGGAGAAGGTTTTGTTTGTTGGTTGCTTTTCATTCCACGTTGTTTTTGCTTTTGTTACTTCATTGCTCTTTGACCCAATTGCATGGGATGGCAGAAAACTAGTTATGCAATAGAGTCAGAAAGCCAAAAATAAAATAAAAAATATGAATATTAAAAACTTAGAGTACAGGGGAATAAACAACGATAATAGAAATTATTTTTAAAAAGTTATCAACGATCATTAATAAATTACAAGAATTGAAATTAGTAGCTGATATATTATCTCCACGTTATGCCTGGCAACAATTTACAACCTTTACTGCACAATTTATTTCGAGCATGCCAGAAAAAATACAACTAAATAAGGCCGTATGAGCCTTGAATAAAATACTTTCAAGTATCAAGTATTTATTTATTGTCTTTACTTTGAGTAAAGAAAAATGTGTTCCTATCTTTGATAAAGTCTGACCTGTCTATAAGAAAAGGAAGCTTTGGTACTTTGAGCCAACAATCCGTAAAATAGAGGCCTGAAAATAAAAGACTTTCCAATAACAGAATATATATTTTTCCCACACAACTCAGCTATTAATTTGGTTTTTATTTATATTTCAACATAGCTGTTTAAATATATGTTGGCTTTAAAGAAGCCAACAGTGTTTAAGGAAAATATGAAACAGCATCTCTTTAATAATCTGAGAAATGTTTTCCATCTTGTCCTGCCCTTGGAGTCAGTCTGCTGCTAAAGTGCCTGCCTGCATGCACGCAGCAACATACATTGTGGGTGGGATTTTTGACTTTCAACACTGAGACCAAGTCTGACTTTGAGAAAGCTGGCATAAGCTTTTTATATCGCACACCTACTGAAGCCTACTGCTTTTTGAAAACACAAACTTGATAACATCTGCCTCTTCTATGAAAACATATTTCTTTGATAGGGTTTCAGCTACACTTGCCGTGATTTACTGCGATGCATTTAAAGCACCATAGTTAGTTTGAATATGTAAAAGCCATAAATATTTAATATAAAAACAAATATGCACAAACTTTTTTTTTGATCATGTGAATGACCCACCAGGAAAGATTCATAAATAGGTTCAGGTTTGTTTCTCCAGTTGGTAAGTTTAGGTTTTTTTGTTTTAAACCACTTTTCTGTTATTGCTGTTTACACCATAAGAGGTTTTGATCTTTGCCTTACACTAATGAGTTTTATAATAATAACCATGGTTATTATTATAAAACTTGTAAAATGATTAATAGCTTCTCCTTGATTCAAGCCGGCGGTGAACCTGTTGATTTAGCTGTCTAAAGATAAAATGAATCCCTTTATAATTTCCTAATAGCTTCGTATTATGACAAAAACATGTCTAAGGTTGGAGAAAAAAAGTCTTTACCTGTGTTTATTTGTTTTTTATTTTTTACAGCTTCCATATTGTGGTTACTAATCAGAGGAGAATAGATCTGCATCAATGAAGGTAAAAAAAAATTAACATAAAAATCGAATAATGTTATAAAAAAAAAGCAAGTGCGTTCCCAAAATGCCAAATCATCATTAAATAAAATTCTTTTAGGTCAAATTTTTGCATTAGATGTCTCATGATCAATCGGACCATTCAGAAATAATGATCACCAATGAAAAAAAAATGTTGTTTTATTTGTTTAATAAACAATAATATATTTGAGTATCATATTCAAAGCCCTGGTGTTCAATGAATGTGAGTTGTAACTTTAATGTAATTAGTAATTTTAGTACAATTACATTTTACAGTACTGTGTTACTGAAAAATACAATGTGATTACAGTAATGCGTTACTTTGTCACATGTTACACCGAACATTGGATGTACCCCTGCTTCCTTAGCATCCAGGTATAAATATTTTTTGTTTGGGTCTGTTATGCATTAGCCAAAATTAACATCCTAACTGATAACAGAGGGAAAAATACATCCAGCTCGCAACCCAGTGTGGCTAAAAAGACTTGGAGTAGTTTATCAGCTCTATTTTTTATCAGCTCTTTCACACCTAAATAAGTATAAAAAAAAGGGGGGTGATGGTAAAAAATAAATAAATAATTCGGACCAAAGACTAACAGTGGATGTTAGATTTCATATGTAAATTATTAACACAGGCCCAGACATGTCTTACTGAGTCTTACTACTGTAGCTAAATGCTACATATTAAATGCAATTTTTTTCTAGAGCCCATCACAGAGGTGTTGCTTTGACATGTAGCATTATCCAATAAACCACAGCAGCCACAAAAGGACCATACAGGTTTATGGAGCCTTAAATTCGCCCTGTTCAATCTAAGGGTATTAACATTTGCATCCACTTCTAACTTTATGACGTACATGGATTTATAAGTTGGGATTTTTTCTTATTTGTAATCAAGTCCTAATCATACTTGAATGTGTGTGTGTGTGTGTGTGTTTGTGTGCATGTGTGCCAACTGACTTTAATCAAAATCAATGTTAATCGATGCTATTTTGCACATTAATATCACCCGTGACATGAGATGAAAACATGCTTTACAGAGACAGCCAATAAATAAGACAGGAACTGTTTTACATATTTAAAATATTAGTGAGTGTTTATAAGAGGCACGCCGTTATTAGTGGAGACGGAGGCAGCATTCATACTGAGAAATCAAGGATGCAACGTTGTTGTTACACATTTATGCAAAACAAATCTGATCACAAGTAACCTCCGGGCAATGATACAAAAGAAACTGTGTTGCAAGAGGAAGCAAGCAAATATTTGATCACACTTAAGAAGACTGTCTGTGTGTCATTCTTTTCATCCACACCCAACTTTGCAGTGTGCTAACAATGTCCATCCTTAAAATCTATTGTTCTAACTGAAAAAGATTGCAGATGTCATGCTCATTGCAGAACGGAAGGCAAGAAAAATGATTTAACCGTCATTACAGTTGGACTGATCATCATCATCATTATATTGTTCAGCATTCAAGCTGAAAACACATTAAACAGAAGGTAGCCTTCAAAAGTTATCTTAGTTGAAAAATGGGGAACCAATGAAGAGTAAAAAAATCTGAAGAATCCATCATCTTTAAGTTGAATGGCAGTCTTCTATCATGTTTTTTTTAAACCACCAAGGTGTGTCATTTACCCTAGATCTGGCTAAATCACACAACTTAACATGCCTCATTACATTTTACAGTGGAATTGTTATTTAAATTACCTTTTGCAATTCAAATCTACAATCTAGAACCCCAGAGAGATAATAACATCCCCCATGGATGTTATTAAATATATTACTTGCCAATCCAAAGATGAGTCCTGAGGCACAGCCCCTACAACTCAAAGACTTTAAGGTTATAATGAGCGGCTGCTGTCACATTTCCCTTCCTATTATATCACTTGAAAAGATTATGCTTATTTCCCGTCGTGTTTTTCGAGTCAAGATGGGTCAGGGTGACCCTGCTTTTCTAACATTTTCTAACAATCCAGTTTGGTCAGATTCTCTCAGTAAATATCGAATTAAAATATGTTTCAAATGATTTCATTTTAATAATTCAGTCAAGATAAGAGGTTTTTAAAAAGCTGGAATCATATTTCAATCAACAGTAAAGGGTATCCTGTAAAAAGGCTGAGGAATTTAATATGGAAGAAAATGGCTGGATAGGTGGAATTAAAAGATGCATTTAATTGCTAGGTATTATTAGCATCAAGTATGTGCTATATTAGTATCATAGTAATATAACATGTTAGACAGTGACAGTAGTGGGAGCATTTGTGGCGTTATGTTATTATATTTGATTCATTACCAGTGATGGTTCAAAGAGGTTGATTCGGTTTGCTGTTTGCTATCAGTTGACATTTAACTGTTCTCTGAATGTTTGCTTGCCTTGGAGACTGTTACTGTCAACGTGTGGTTTGCTTCCACCAAAAGATGAGAAATACACGGTAACTGTAAGACTACATTCAGAAACTGCACAGAGGTTTTTAAATTTAGAAGTTATCTAAAATCTGTAGCTTTCACTTTTAGGACTGGACTTGCAGTGTAACCTACTTGTTAAGTGACGATGCATCCACTCTGTTTTCAGGTCCAAGTATCTTTTGCTGTAATTAACGAGCTGCAATGCTTTGTATCTTCTTTTATATTGTGCGTAATTCCAACCATATATAATGATATTAATGATTAGCCCATTTTCTGCATCTTCTTCCTATAATATTATGAACTGTTATTGAGAACAACTCTCATTCTACACCTTCCTTGTCCTAATGTGTTTATATTAGCCCAACCATAGCTCTGTAGCTAGCCACCAGGTACCACATATACATCAGCTAGGCCAGATTCATAAACCTTCAAAACATCATTGCTACTTTGTTTTTATTTTTTGTGTAAGTCCAAAATTATGGCAATTTGTTGGTTTTTGTTTTTGAAAAATACTTTAGTCAGAGCATGATATATCATGATTAGATGGAACCTAGCTTTCTAACTTTCTGCAAACTATTCACTTATAGATTTATTTATTTATTTTTTATTTTTTGTGGATGTCTGGATGTTAAATGTGGTGCTGAAAAAAATTGGATCATTTTTTGCTATCAGTAATGCTTGGAGATTGTTTGATTTTGGGAAGTGAAGAAGTGTTCGAACCAAGAAATGACGACTGAATTAACAAGCTAGTAGGTACACCTAGGCAAAGTTAAGGTTAGCTGTTTGCTGCTAATTACTGTGGCCACTGTTAAGCTAGCTATTACTGAGATGAATACTCCTCCGAAACCATAGCTCAAAAATATGGCAGTGGTCAATATGGAGCTGTAAGGTGCATAAAAAAACCACAAACCATATATATATATATATATATATGAATTTATTTATAGTAAATTTGTTTAATAGTTTCTAGTTTTTAATTGTTTTGGTCAAAGACGAATTTTATAGAAGATAATCAATGAGTCAACCGATAGCTTCAGATACTCGAACCTGCACCTGATATATGGAAATGCCCCTCAGAAGATACAAAATAATGATATCTTAAAAAATAAAACCTTGGATGTCATTTACTTTGCACATATGTTGATTAAAAGGCTGAGGATTACAAGTTCCTTAATCCCCAGCCTGCAGAGTACTTGACCTGCATCAAACACCAGTCTTGTTTCTTGCTGTTCCCTTATTATCACAGCCAGCTTGCCTTTTCCAAATGGCTTCTCTCCATTTCATTTCATTTCCTCTTCTTTTTTATTCTAACAGTACCTGTCTTCAAATATCCACCTTGCATAACATTGCAACAGCACTTCAACTCTACAGGTTCATTCTCATAAGTAACTTAACTTATTCTTTTGCCCAGACTGATTTACGGACAGTAATATATAAAATAGGACGTTTAAATCGCTGAAATAGCAACCGATCAGTTGTGACGCGTGTGTGGGTTGGGACCTACAAAATTCATGTGACCACAAATTGGTCGTTCTAAAGGGTCTTTTAGGTAATATAAGCAGATGTCCAAAGGGTGTGAATGAAGAAGGACACTATTGGAGTAAATGAAGTAGAAGGGATATTGATCAATCTGGAAGTTACATTTTTAAAAAAGAACATTTTTTAGAATATTTTGTACTGTAATTTGATTTTATGATTCATTTTAAACAAGTTAAAAGTGAATGCGTCTTGATAGAGGGTGAACTGATGGTCTGGTGGTTAGCACAGGTTCCTGATTTTGAACCTGCTGACCTTCTGTGACATATGTGTAGAGTTTGCATGCACTGCTCTGCTAGAAGCAGCCATAAGAAGATGGGTACACTGTGATCACAAAGGAATGGTTATATTCATCGACAGTACTCAGGTAGGCTGTGGTATTGAAATTATGCTCGTTTGGTACTAAAGAGTCCACAGTATGGCAAGAAGTTATCCCCCACACCATTATTCTACCACCACCAGTCTGTGGCACTGATCCATGCTTTCACGTTGTTTCCACCAATTTTGGCGCTGAAATCCAACTGCTGGGGCAGAAACCAGACCAGGCAGCATGTTTTGCAATCTTCTGCTGTCCAATTTTGGTGAGCCTGTGTGAATTGTAGTTTCAGTTTCCATTTCTTAGCTGACAGCAATGGCATTTGGTGTGGTTTTCCTCTAGAATACCCTGACAATAGCTCTATGACAGTTAGGTTTGGGTTAGAGTTATGGATGGATGGATGGATTGATGGAAAACATGAGGTTAAAAAAAACTCTAAGAAACTCTAAGAAAAGAAAAGGGACTTTGGAGAAAAACACCTGCAGAGCTCTGAAAATTACACTTTCACTAGGCTTTATAATAGTGCTGATATAGTTCTAACCATGCCTCCTTACACCCAGCAAATATGACTACACCACCAAGGCTGGAATTGAAAAAATGAATGCAGCTTATTATTCACACATACATCTTCTTATCCTGTTGAGGAATCGGTTTGGTTTACCCCTTGCCTTTATTAAGGGAACACTTACAACAGGTGTGATAAAAGTCAAACTAATTAATGAGCATAATATTGGCTAGCAGTGCAGCAGCGGTCAAAATGAGGACATAACTAATGCTAACTGAATTACGCTACACCCTTTACTTCACTTTGATGATTTTAATAGAGAAAATAACCTTCTTATATTAAGAATCCCTTTCTAAACCATCATAGAAAAGTGCTTCACACAAACACAACTTTGTACCAAGTAACACTTTTAGCCCACCTTTGTGTTTAAAAACCTTTTATTTCAGATCCTGAGAAGAATGCAGTATTTCACATGTTAACACACATCCCTTCTCAGTCATGTTAGTCTTTCGCTTGAACCTTACTGAGACACTGTGACACAAACCTAGACCTGGACTTTAGGTTTCGTGAAGACATTTCACCTCACATCCAGAAGCTCCTTTGGTTCACTGTTCATTGTTACCACTCATATGTTGAAAATATGCACTCATACTGCAATATGCGCATATGTGACATCTAGAAGCTGGTCCATTACAAATGATTGTTGGGTGAGAAATTCTGGTAATGAGCGTGCTTGTCCAGTCAGTCTGTGAGGACCTGTGTTTAATAAGCTTCTCTCATTTGCTCCATGATTACAGATATTATAAATTGTCTTTATGTTACTGTAGCAAGGCTAAATCTGCTTTGGGTTGGTGGTAGCCTATTTGAAGAAGGTGTGGTGCAGGCTTAGATTAATGTGTCCATTCCCCTGACTGCTGACTGCAGTTGCTGTCTATGATGCTGATCAAAAGCTGGAATAATGCTGTTGATATTATAGATCATTGCTATATTAATTTACAGTTTGTGTGTGTGTGTGTGTGTGTTAGAGAGAGTGAGAGACAGAGTTAAGTGTTAAGAAAGAATGTAAACACAAGTTTTATTTACCAAAAAATTCTAGCGTTACCTGCTATATTCACATAGAAAAGTTTTTTGGGTTTTTTTTCCAGCTTACGGGAGTTCTTCCTTCATTGTAGCACATATGAGGGCTTAGTTAAAATGTATATAGTTTGTATCAAATTACAATACAACCCCAAATAAGGTTACTGTGTTTCAGTGTGTATTTTTTAGGGTTCCTTCTGGTGTAAGTAGGCAAAAATTGATCATAACTATCAGTAAGTCTAAGTGATTGCTTTCACAAGACAAGGTTCATTTACTTAAAAGCACTCACTGTTTGCAGCATAGGCAGATAATTCTGGCATGATGAGCACCTGTATTTGCTCTGATATTCTTGTAGATGGACTCATCAAAGCTCCACCTGCAGTTTTAGCTGATACTTTAATTTCATAGTAGTTTCCAGGTATTATTATAATTATTGAATAACATAAAATAGGCTAAAAAAAATAGCGCTGTTTGATGTTTTGTTTTGTTACTTGAGTCATTGGGGAAGATTAAGGGAAGAACGATATTCCAATTGAGGTTGATTTCTGTTACTACCACATCTTGTAATTTTCATTTCAGATTTCTCTTTTTTCTGCTCCAGGACAGTAACTAATGACTACTTTTATTATTGATATATGTGCTCACTATTTTCTTTAAAATTGAAGTAAATACTGAAAAACCTTTTTGCAATTTTTAGCCAACCCATACCCATATGTATGAGAATATATATACATATATATATATATACACAGATGTATACAGATGTGTACAGGTGTGTATATATGTGTGTATAGGAGACAAGGAGGAGGAAACCACAAAGCATTCACATACTTTCTTTTCCCTTTCCTTTCTGCCAATCAAACAACTATTTTAGCTCCAGACTTTCAGATATATTTTTGTAATGCGAGGAAAAAGCTGTTTTAGCATGGAGAAGTAGAACATTCTTACTATGGGATATAATTTTTCTCTTATTCTAGGTCATTCTCAAAAGGTGGTCAGGAGAGAAATAAAATCCCTCTCCTCCTACATCATCCATCCCTGGCCTTAGGTACATTGTGCTGTTCATCTTCCTCCACTACCTCACATTTTTCTTCATTTCATCTACAGGCGTTCACCTGTCTGCAGTGCAAACGTTCAATCTGTGGGCAGTAACAGACCCAGAAATGTTTTCATTACCTCTTTGATAAGTTTTGGCAGTAAATGAGAAATACGTTCTGCTGTTTGCTTTGTTTTCTTCCTCATTTTTTAGTTCGTCTCTTTTGTGATGCTAATGCTAAATAAACTAGAACTACTTGCGAGTGGGCCCTTTTGGAATATCAGTCGCTAGACCTCCTATTGTCTGAGTGGGATGAGACCCAGAGCCATGTGACAAGCCTCTGTCAACACTTCTGACAACTAAATTCCAATATGTGGGGGAAGGCCTGTACATCTTTAGTCTAAATTTGGAGATATTTCAAGCTTGTTTTTCTAAGTAATTTGGTAGGGGGGGGGGGAGAGTATTTCTTACTCCTTCCTAATAATCTTTTTCCCCTTTGCATTCATTACTGATTCTCCCACAAACAAATGTCTCCTCTCTGGCAGATTTGTGTCTGTGATCCAGGGGCGTAATCTGTGAACGGCTTTGTCAACATCACTGGCTGCCTATTCATGTTACTGTTTATCGCTATGTTCCAGGAAGACAGAGAGCAAAGGAGAAGAAGAAGTAGTGGGAACACAGATGGAGGTGAGAGGGAAGGACAGACAGAACGGTGAATGAGAGGAGAGAGGGAGAAGCCTCAAAGAAGTAGAAAGAAGTCGGGTACAGCGACAGGGAGAGGAGGGAATCACTCAGTCGTTTCTGCGGAGAGAAAGAGGTATGAATATTCCGATTTTACCCTGCTCATTAGAGACGGCTGCCTCTTCCTTTGGGGGAAAGCACTGCTTGTGTTTGTTTCCAGCCTGATTATTTGCATGATGTATTCCACAGCTTTATATTCAGTGATGGGAGAAAGATGACGTTCTGGCAGGATGACAATGAGGCCTAAGGGGCGCTGAGGCAGGCACAGTCAGCTTTATTCAAAGCAAAGATCAAAGGCCATGCTTCTTTACCCCAAATTAGTCACCATTTCACAGTCACTAAAGCTCCCTTCCAACAACTGTACTCACTTGCTCAGCTCCTAAACAAGGCTGTTTTCTGAAAGGTTGGTCACGCAGAGGGGAGATCTCTGTTTTGGGACGACAGCCTAAAACTAATTAAGTCCAAACTGCCAAGAAACAGAGAAGCTGATTGAAAGTTACTTGTTTTTCTGACTTGGAGAAAATGATTGCTGAACATTTTGTCCGTTATTGGCACTGGAATTAAAATACATGCTGTTGATTATATCATTGTGCTGGAGTTAGATATCAGTAGGCAAGCAAAGACAGTTGGGATGAGATTACAAAAACTGCAATGACTGTTAGTGAAGTAATTTTCATGAAAGCCTCTTTGTGTTTTTTTGCAAACCAAAAGTTGAAACTGCTTTTAGTAGAGAGACCCACATACAAATATACCTCCGCTTGTGGTCAGGGACCTGCTAATAGCCCATGTAACGCACAGTAATTGTGTTGCCTGTGTTGCTAAAGATTGAAAGCTTTCAGGTATAACTCACTGGTTGGCTTTTACTTTAAACTTTTACATTCCAACAAGTTGCTTTTATCATTTATGAGTGTTGTTTTTACCTGCTAGTAAATGCACATCCTGTGGTATTGTTTGGCCTGTTCGTGCTGATATACTTAATCACATTGAGACCAATAAAAAAAACACAAGATGATGTTTTCATGCCAAAATGGGTCGTTTTTGCCAGTTGCCAGGTATAAATTAGATGTTTCGGACACAAAACCTAGAAAAATGCTAAAAATTGGTCACTTTAGCGCATTGCTAGGTGGCTGCTAGACAGTCTTTTATATATGAGAACCTACAGGGGCCCATGATATACTGTGTGCTAAGTTTGGTTGTTTAGCTACTGATGGTCTATGAAGTGTTTGCGGACAAATAAACAAACACACAGACAGAGATTCTGTGTTTTATAGAACAATGTTGGCAACCTTTTCAGCATTTATTTTTGGATTTCCTTTTTTTTTTTTTTTTAAAACACATTGTAGATAAACATAACTTATATGCAGGCTGAACACTTAAAACAAGCAAAATTGTAACAGTAGAAGCCCAGGAAGCCATGAGTTATTCCTAACTTAAAGAGTAAACCTTTATGTAAGTGACTAAAGCTATTACCTGTTGTAGATAATAAAGGATGGGAAAAGTGAAGTCCATCAAACCTGGATTCTATATATAGTAGCCACCAGGGGTTAATACAAAAGTCTGTTTTGTAAATTATGAGGACAATATGAAGGTAGAATCATCCAGGGTCTGTTTACTGGCTTAGGAATAATGATTGGCAAGTCATTAGCCAATAAGCATGTGGTTTTAGTCCCCCTCCCTTGTCACATCTGCTTTCAAAAGACCAAGAGGGCAATGGTAAAAAGACTCATTTCAAGTCTTCAAATCAGGACTTCATAGGGTAGCTATGTAGCTGTGTCCATGTTTCATACAGCCTGTGTTAATTTATTAAAAGATTACCTACACAAACAAATCCTTGGACAATTATATGGACAAGGCTTTAGTTGCAGGTTAGTGTTAGCCAAACATTCAATCTTTTGTTATGTGGGCACATAACTTGTATTATATCCATATTCTCAAAGACAAAAAAGGTTGTGCATGTCCACTAAAGGGAATTTTTATGCCAGGCAAAATGTTCGCAATATTCCTTTTCTGTGTCCGTAGATTACTCAGTTGCATCATTCTGACAATATGTTCTGTATATTTAACTTTAAATCCCGGTCAACATAAAATAAAAGCAGGCATATATATGAGCATTGCAGTCATTCCTTTGCAGCAGTTTGTGCTTGTGTGCACATTTGAAGCACATGTCACTCATAACTTTCCAGGAGCCACTTGTATGAGCTTTTCATCAACTCCACTGGATGCCTTCAATGCGCTGCTTAATGGAATGCAGCAATGAGCATGCAACAGCTTTAATTTTAGATAAATAGAAAATACACAGTCAGTCGGCACATTGCGTCATAGTGAAGCAGATTGTGCCTGATTAGGCTTCACACATGAGTGTGATGCTTTCTCAGCATGACATCCACCTTCACTTGCTTTCTCAACTCTCCCACTCTCTTTTTCCATCTTTTCGCACTCCATCCGACTCGCCTCTCCCTGCCTCCTTTGGTGCACAGGAAAGCCGGGCGTCACATTAGCGCATAGCAATGACTTGCAACAGAGATACCCCTGTGGTACATCAGCCATGTATAGATTTTAGCAGATACACAAGCTCCATCTGTTTGTCTCAGCTTCTTAGACGGAGGCATGGGTGTATTTTTTGCACATCCCCTTGCTAAATAAACATTTGACATGTGTGCATAACAACAGTTGGGCAAATCATAGCGTGACTTTTTTTGGATGCCTTGATGCAAGTTTTTATAGTTAACGGGCTACAAATTGGGAAAGACTGAGAGAGAAGTGCAAGAAAGCGATAAAGCAGAAGCAGAGTATGAGGCGGTTATGAGACGAGTTATAATTGAGCAGTTAAAGAGAAACTGGGAAAAAAAAACGTTTAGTGGAGAAATGAAGATGCACACACTGATGAAAGCAAGGTGTAAATGTTTCCAGTCAACACTGATGAATGGCACTACATATGGCGTTGTAATATGGTTGAATCCAATAAACCTCCATCTACTGATAGCAGGGAACAAATTACAATGAGTAAGAATGGTAGTTTTTAATTACACTATGCTTTTAAGATGCTTGAGAGGGTGTGAGAGGCTAATGCGTTAAGATGTCATTTGCATATAACAAGTGGGAAGTCACAGGTGGAGGAACCCTAAGATCTCCAGTGTACCAGATGATTCCCCTCAAAGTAACTCCCAACTTCTAACCATAGTATAAAGTGAGCATTAAAAAGCACCATCAGCTTCATTTCAGTTTGATGACTTCCTATAAAATGAAACCAGTGTGCAAGTGCAGTTTTTGGAGAGGTCCTTCGAGGCTATCCCCATAGATTCACATGTTAAAATCCCCCAAAATAAAAGCGTTAGAAAGCATGTTCACAACCACATACAAGAACAGCTTGGTCTCTATAGATATTTTCCTTCTTCGTGACTATTGTAAGTTGCTACGGTGACTGAATTTTCATATTTTTTTAAATCCATTTGGATTTCATTAAGGCTGCTGTGATTGTCAGGTTTACCAAAACAGGCAGCTGTAGCCAGTATCTGACTGCTAGGCCTGGTGTTGGTGCTTTTTGGAGATTTTGTAATGAAATGAGCTGATAAATGATGTGGTTTGCTGTGAGGTCAGCTTGCTCTAAAGGTTTGTCCTTCAGTTTTGGTGAGGGAAGTTATAATATTTTATTAATCTGCCATTTCGTGCTTATTAGCAAGTTTGTATGTATTCCCATTGGATGCACCCTGCTAAACAAGCTAAATGGGAAATGTATGCTCCTCAAATGGTTTGCAATAGTTCCTGGAGGTTTCTGGCTCTGGCTGCATGAAATTGGTTGCAACTTGATTGCTTGTAACAAAGTTGGAAGCAATCATTTTACCTGTGACTGCCATCAACCACTCACAACCAGTCAGGCAATACTCATTTTTCCCTCATGACCAGAGGTTGCCAGATGGTCACAGACCCATCTTTTAACCATGCATAACTGGGGCATTGTGCATTTGAGCTTACATTGTTACCCTGATTGTCACATGTCCAAAATGGCGAGCAAGTTAATGTCACATAGATAGTGGTCACATGTCTGCAAAACCTCAGTCTTAAAGATGATATAATTTCATAGTCTAGCCTAGCAAGCCTTTTACTTCTTCTGTCATCAAACAGAAGTGAAGGGTCTTGTAAGAATCTGAAAAGAGTAGCTACAGCAGTGCAAGCAAAGGCCCCCAAAAAGTTTGATACACTACTTAATGGGCAGTTAGGTCTAAAACTAGCCTTGGCAGTGATGTACATTAGGTGCATCTGGCATGCTGCTGTCTGCCTGGCTCTCCATTATCCTACACTGAACATTACGCACACACACAGTCTGGTGAACCCACCTGATCAAAGTCACTCATTCATGTCTCACTCACTCTCTCCTACCCTCTGTCACTTACACTCCTGGGAATCCAAAGGGGACACACACCTGCAGCAGTAGATGTCCTCACTAAACAGGCTATTAGGATGCATTCAGGGATGACAGAAACGACTTGTAATGCCTCTATAATCACAAAGGCCGTGCTTAGATGGACAGATTGCGACTACCTCTGCATTGCATTTGAACCCAAATAAAAACGCTGATGTAATTTTTAAATTAAAAATGTAATAAATAAATGTTGATTTGAAGATAAACCTCCAACAACAGCTAGCCTGATAGAGGCCATTTTTCACATTTACTGTCTGCATAGATCACATTCAACTCTAACTAAAAGTGAGATGCTTCTTACTTCCAACTGATCACACACATCTGTTATTTGATTGTTTAGGGGGAAAAAGGCAGTTTAGGTCAGTTTAGTGAGATACTGCACAACCAAAGAGGATGTAGAAGAGAACGTCTCGATCTACAGGGCTTCTCCAGAGTTTAACAGAGTAAGGCAGACGACATGCCTAAAGACTCTGAAGAGTTACAGCCATGAAACCACATAACCCTCACAGTATCAAATCCAAAATTGAATTTTCTGCTCTGTCGCATGTTGCTTGTTGAGATGGAGACAGGGCGAGCAGGGAAGGGAAGGGGGGGGGAGTGTTCTTTGAATCTCTTAACCTTTACGGCTTGTTGCAGTATCAAGCCCTGCGGACAAGATCGGACGCTGACACGTTTGTCAAGGGATGACAAATTAGCTGTCCTTCCAGATGCCTGATTGCCTGACCTTTATTCACTAAGTAGTGGTGGTGGTGAGGTGCGTGGCGGGGGGGAGCCTGACAGCAGTAAATGGTGCCTATGTCAATGAGGAACCTTAACAGGAAATGCACATTTCACTCTGCCTATAAGCCTTCACAATGATGGAAATATAATCAAGAACCACGTGCAAGATAACATTTAAAGTGTCTTTAAGAATTTTGTAATTATTTCTCTGTCTTGTATTGTCGTGTGTTTATGACATTTTATGGGAAAGATAAAGGAAGATGACGACAAAGTCAAATTAGTTATAAATTAGTATAAAACCACGTGTGAAGCCATTTCTTCAAAATCACATCAGGAGAAGGGAAGCTGAAAATGATGTGTTGGCAAAATACCGGCTACCGTCCCAAAATCTTTAATCACAACAGCTCGTTATCAGCTTGAGTTTTGCTGATGTGATGAATAATACCCAGAGCCTGGATTTCTCTGACTGCTACAGAGCAATTTGTGTTTTAAGAACTATTCTGAAAACTTTGTATTGTGAGCAAATTTTGGCTCTGTTTTAAAGCAAGCTCCATTTTGAAGATCAGAATTTAATGGTATCAGTAATGCTTGCCACATAAAAAGTGCTCTAGGCATGAAGAATTTGTAACATCATGGGAAACAAAATCTAATATTTTACCTAATTTGGGAGCAAAGAAAGAAGCAATGAGTTTGCCTTGTCTTTTATAACCCTAAGAATATACAGTATATAAAAGATGTAGTGAGACATCACCAACTGGTTGTGAAGCCTTGAGCTGAGTGTTTTGATAGTTTATTCCAAGGAAGCCAGGGGATATTATTGCACAAAATTCTTTTTTCAACCTGAAAAGTCACCACTCTTTGTGTAATAATAATAATATCGGGTCATTTCAGTTTATTTTACCATTAACAACAGCTCTATAACTGTATGCATAACTTGCTCTTTGTATGTTTGGTTTAGTTTGATCTTCAAGGGCTGTTTAACTGACAAACTGCGCTAGCAAAATATGTATGCAGCAGTCAGGATTGGCATTACCAGGTGAAAATAGAAATCTGTAATTTTACATTTTTTATTTCTGTTAATTATCATATTTTCAGGTCATTTTTAAATACATGAAATATGAATCTAAATTAACCTCTCGTGTAAAGTAAAATGAAAATCCTGTAACAAAGAATAAACCTGAAATTTAAAAAAAGACGTTTTTTCTACAAAAAAAAGAAAATTCAAAACGGCTCTGATTTTAAAACTAATTTCACACATATGTAGTCTTTATGTAACAGATAATGCTGTTAAATTGTGGTTTAATACATTTTAATGCAATGAGGGAAAATGACACTAGAATGACATTTAAATGTGTAAATAAAGTATAGTTTCTATAACTACATAGATCTGTTAATCAGCAGACATGTTGTATATTTATATATATTTATATCCCTGCCTTTGCTCAAGTATTTTTGTCCCCACCCCCTTCTGCCTTTTAGCACTACACTTTGAAACAGTCTAGAGCATAAACAAAACTCAAATCAGAACTTTCACTTTCGGCGCTTGTTTCCATGACAGCAGAGATGCCACTGCATATGGAAATGACCCAGGCTCGTTCTAATCTAACTCTTCATTAAGCCAAAATGCACTCTATTTCAGTGTAAGACCTACTAAATGATTAAATAAATAACCTAGATTTGGAGAGTGCAATCACTATTTAACTACTCCTGTTGTTTGTCAACCATTTGCCTGTTCACTGGCATAATAGTTCCATACAAAGGTGAGTTACGCTGGCTCTTCTTTTAACTTGTTAAATTGCAGCTATGCACTGGGGCAGCTGTCTGCCACATCCTGCGGTTACGAAGGGGTCTCTGAAGAAATTACACGCATGGTTTGTTGGCTTTGGAAGTAATGGTGCAGCTGCTGTGATGGGCTGATAGAGAGGAGCAGCCAGAGTCCTGGATGAACAGATCAGTCCTAATCTGACCATCATTCACTGCATCATTCATAAGTTAGAACCTGTGGTCCAGTGTGCTGTAGAGCACGTGACAGAGCAGAGTCATTTTCATATTTTTATTAACTCTTAAACTCTGAAAGTCTGCTGTTGCTCTCGGACTCACTCTCTGGAGCTTTACAGATGTGGGTCAAAGGGGGTGACGGGCAGCAGATTTTCTAAGCGCGATGTGTAGAGACTGTTTGCACTGTTGCATAAGTTCTGTACTTGTTGAAGTTCATGATTATTCTATAAAGTTTACATTGACAAGATTAATAATACCGTCGTATGGAGGGCCACTCTAGTGCAGGGGGGAAATAAAACACCCCCCATGTGTTTTTCACAGATTGGATCCTGGCTGCAGTGATGCCACATTCACAAGAAGCACAATCTCAAAGAACTTCATTCAAAGGTTTTTGACTTTTGAAATTTGCCCTCAGAAGTCTCAGCAATCAAGAAGTGTCAAAAAGAAATGACTAACCTGATGTGGAACCAATTATCAGGACCAGTATGACTGCAGGAACTTAAAAATAGTAATATAATTGCACTTTAGAACATTTAGTTTGTACACCATGTATATTTATAACCATCAAAATATCAGGTATTTATTAACCGCGGCAGTTGACAATAACAATCCCCCATCACTCAAATTCCAAGTATATGCCAGTTTTGATTGCCATTACACTGAGCGTGCTCACTCATCCGACATGATGCGATGTCATTTTACCATCTCATGACCATGACTGACATGACTGTTTACTTGCTGCTGAGTGTAACGTAAGCTATCACAACATGTGCCACAGACACACACGCTCAAACATAGATCAATAGTGTGTTCATGCATTTTTGGTTCCTGTTGGTTTGACTTAATTCAGTGCAGTTTGACATTTCAGAAGTTGATTTGGAGACATTTTTGGTATTTGACTTGGAAAGATATAAAACTGAACATTTGGTTTCAGGCATTGCTGGATTATTTTTCTGTCTAACAGGAGCTCTTGACCTGGATTAGCTTCTCTTCAGACTGTAAGAAAGATCATTTCTGTTGTGGCTTGTGGATTTATTTAATACAAAAACAGAACTGAAAAAATCATCTCTGTGTTCTTGCTTGGTAGCAGATGGACAGCTGCAGTGGAGGTGTTTGATGGAGGAACACTGAGGTGTTAGACTACATAATTATTTGGATGGTTTCTTCAAGACAATAAAATCTAAGAATTATATAAGCAGTGTGGTACTGAAGTATACGTGACTGTGCAAATGTCTTGAGTTTCATTTCTTTATATTTTGAAATTTAAAGTGATCTTGAGGAATAGTTTCCCAGGCTTTTCTGAAGGTCTTTCAAAGTTTTTCTTTGGACATTGACTGCTTTTTTTTGTTTCCTTTGCCACCTAACACTCACGTATGAATCACTCAAGCATAAAAAAGGCATCTAACTCGAGGGTTGGACCAACAGTTTCTTCTGGAATTTTGGCTGTCATTAAACACATAATTTTTTTTCCCATTTCTTTAGCTAAATCTATCAAAAATGCTACAGATTCCACAGTTTGTGGGGATTAAGAAACTCTATAAGAATACGTTACCAGTAGTTCACAAAGTCAACATCCACAAAAACAGCACCGTGTACAGACAAATAACACCAAAGGAAATCTGTGTTGATACTTAAAATGTAATGCATTTCATTATTTACTGTTTTAATACTGCATTTAGATTAGATCTGTTAATGTAATCTAAATATTTAAGACAGTTAAACTCACTTGGCTCCTATCCTAAACCATGCCGTTTTAATTAAAAATAAAAATCTAAGCCAAATGTAATGACCATGGAACAAATCCATCCATCCATCCATCCATCCATCCTCTTCTTCTTATCCCTATTAGGGTGGCAGTTGCAAGACTTTGTTTTCCAAATGTAATATCAGTACTTTGCGAGCATAAATACCTTGCAAGTTTTAAACTTTTACTTCTTATTATGAAAATAAAAAAAGTTGACTGAGACAACTTTTCTGCCGCCAAATCTCTTTTAGAAAAAATAGAAATATTACTGAAAATTGGATGAAAACTTGGGGGATTGCAATGATTTAGAAAGACTTAATGTGGAAATTTAAACTAAAGTCTGATATTATATTTTCCCGTGAGCAGGAACTCTTTAAGTTCAACTTTCAGAATGTTATGAAGGATCTTGCACAAACACCAGGTGGAACAGACTGGGTTGTCCTTAACCTTGACCTTTCTCTCTCCTTCCCAGGTAAAAATCCAAAAGGTTGCATGTGAAGCACTCCTATCCACAGTAAAACTTCACCAAAGTGCATCTTTTTCTACATAATTGAGTTAGAGGGTGCCATCTCTTTTGAGAACAGGACATTAAGCTTCCCTCTTAGGGAACGGTGGGGAAAGTAAATCACTTTTAATTAGAATAAACCTTAAGATTAGATCTGCCCTTTCCCTCCCAGTCATTTGCATAGCTCCTCTCAATACAGCTCAGGCGGCACTGGCTGATAAGTGGGATTTGGCAGTGAGAGACTAAGAGAGTTGCTGGGGTTAGAGCCAAAAGTGTTCAACAGGTGATTGAAAAATGCTTAAGATCCTTTTTATTTTTATTACTGAGCCGGGCTTTATGGTTTCCACTACATATAACAGTGTGCAGTAAAGTCATAGCTGGAGACAAATGATGCTCTACACAGTCACAGGATTTTCAAGTGAATCTATTTATTCATCTGTTTAATTATTTACCAATATAATAAGACTTTGTGTTGAGACCTTGTATGTTTCCCCAACCTTAAAAGTTCAAATAAGACCTAAACAATTTTTATTACTTATTTACTTTCCTATTTGTGAGGCCAATAATTTCTACGACTACACCAGTTATAGCTGTATACTGTGGACCATAAAGTGAGAAAGGTCCATGGACCATGTAAACCCCTAACCTCCAAAACAATTTATTCCATGCTCAAAATTTCCATTACTCTGTCAGTTTTTTTTTATGATAGTCAGCTATTATGTTAAAATATGAAGTATGTTTTGTACCTGCACCACGCATTTTTACGGACTGCCATCCAAAAAGACAAGTCAGCCAAGAAACTTGGATTTTAAATAAGTCTAAAAATGTCCTGAAAATGAAAGTAAACAGTGAAAATCAAACTTACAGGTAAAAGTAATAAAAAGACCACCTTCAAATATTAATCCTGTGCGAGATAAAAGCTGTGGGCTTTTGAAGATCCTTTCAATAATGCCACCATACTTCACAATATGCAATCAAACTGCACTGTGGTATCACATGGGAGATAAACCTCAATCTACTAGATGAAATTCCAGCATTTCACTAATGCCACCGCTTAATGCTACTGTCAAGCTAAGCAAAACAGTGGTCAGAGACTACAGGTGATAATATGGCGATCAACTGAGATAAATCAGCAAAACTGACAAATTTGTTGCAGTCTACATACACAGAAAGTCACATTAAACAGAAATTAATTTAACTGAACCTCAGATCTGAAGCAGACATACATAGTGATGTGTTTGCTGCAGAACACCAATTTAACTGCAACATAGGCGCTCTGTAACCTTGCTTTTATAATATAAACAAAATAAAATGTGCTGGCAGCAAGGAAAGTGGAGTCACAGATGAGTGCAGACTAATTAACATGTTGGCAATCTGTCTGCGTTTACACATTAGACAGCATTTATTTGCAAATCTTTCCCAGTCTGAGAGTGCCTGCAGTCAGTACAAGTTACCTTGGGGGGCAACCTGTGCACTTGCCCTGCGATCAAAAGTGATTGGGGGTGTTGCACACTCAAACTCTGGCTGACCAACTGCTTGGAATTGGAAAAAATTCAACACGGTCAACAGGCTACTACCAACTTTTCTAGTCACAAAGAGCTTGCTGCCGTATTTTCACTCGTATGCCGGAGCCATGGGGCAAAACTTTCTGTCTTTGTCTAAAATACACAAGTAGAAAGGAACTAGACATTCGTGTGATGGAGAAAATAAGCATGAAAATAAGGAGAACCCAAAATATTTTTCTCTTTGCTGTGAAACTGGGTTGCATTCAGTCACACTGAAAACTGCATTATAAATGCCTTCATCATGAACTACCTCACACTCTGAACCTCTTTGTCACTCTCTTTGTTTCTCAGGTGGCAGAGGGAGGACTTAGTGTGTCAACAGTACAAATGAAGCTGGCCTCCTTTACTTCTTTAACTAAATGAGGAGAACCAGACGAGTTATCTTTATCTGAAAATGTTCCCTGGAAATTACTTTTGAAAATGTGATCTTTATAGGAATCTGGAATAAGCTTGGAGGATTTAGGTTTTTTAATGACAGCTGGCAGCTGTAGAGCTTTAACCTGCAACCTTTTGGTTGTTACGCCTGTAGAAATGAGAAAAGAAGAGATGAAATAAGGTGAGGACATAAAAGCAGTAAGAAAGGACAAACGAAGCAACGCGCACAAAGCCGAACAGAACAGAGGCACTGACTGAATCCCGCTGGGGGAGATGTGAGAGGAGGTGTCCCAGTCTTCTCTCATTCAGAGGTGACAGTCCATCTGTCACCACCATAGAAGTCTGCAGGGGGATCAATGTCTGCTGAGGTGGCCAAACCAAAAGCTATCTGCATCCCCATTAGTATTCCTCCGTGGTGGGGCCACGGCCGTCCACAGCATCGGCCTCCTAGCGCAACTGGCAGCGTAGGTGCCACGTCGATAGATTGATAAGACAAGCTAGACACGGCCCTGGGAAGCCCGTGACTGGACAAGTGATTTAACCCCCTCTGGGATAAGCTTTTGAGATCAGACACACGCATCAGTCGAGCACTTTTTTACGCATACACAGCACAGGCAAACGCACACAGCGACACACTCCAGCAAACGCGCACACATGACCGCACGTATCCGCGCCCTGACTGTGAGCAGATATGGACACCTTACAAGGATGAATGGGCAGCACGCGAAGGACGGCAGGACAGCATAATAAAAGCCAGACGAGGCATTAATCCTCCTTGTGGGGTTCGCTGATGTTTGCAGCATTATAGCAGGCCACTAACATTTTTCACATCTCCACAATGTGTGTGTATGGGGTGGGTGGGAGGGGGACTTAAATTAAAGGGCCACAAGTAAGTGTAATGCTAAATCACTATGTGCCTGGCATGTTGTGTCATCATCATTATTATACTGTAGCTCTTAGGTAGTGGGTGTGTGTTCGAACCTGATACATGTGAAGCTATATGCAGGAGACTGTGAGGTTAGGTTACCAAAATGACTGGAATTGAGGATAACGCTATACTGACTAGCACTTCTGATGTGGAAAACATGAGCTTGCTAGGACCGCTAAACGTTAGCAATTAACATACTTTTTCTCTTCTCCTTGGTGAAAATTATACATAAAGTAAAATTCAATCCTTAGAACCATAGACTGTATATAACAGATAGCTGTAGCCAGTCTTCTTATTATGACTGGACATAATGAATGAGTAAGTGAGGAAAACTGATAAGGTAGCGATTTTAAGAACAACTGTAAGACTGTCCAGCTTTGTTGTCATTTCTAAACTTACTGTTTACTTAGGTCAAGGGAAGCTGGCGGTCATTTTCCTATAGATTTCTATACAACCAGACAAATTTCTGCAGCCATGAGCTGTATATAAAATTTATTTGTGTAAAAATATGCTGTAAAAACATTTCATAAATATACAGTGGTCCCTCGCTATAACACGGTTCACCTTTTGCGGCTTTACAAATGAGAAGGAAACATGATCATCTAATTGTTCTGCAGTTTTTGAATTAATTATCAATTTATCATTCATTAATGATGTTTTCTATACTTTTTTATTGCTTTTTTAAAATAAGAGTAAGTTTATTTCCTAAAATGCTGCTGACATATTCCTCTAAATGTCTGACTAACATCCAGTGTATTTCTTAAAAGAGTTATTTTTATCCACTTAGGGAAACAAACAGGCACTGTTGACTGTTATTAAAGCAGCGAGAGAAAAGGACAGTAGCTAAAAGCTAACCTTTGTGACTTAAATAGCGCCACAGGCAACAATGCCTTTGTACAGTTTTTTTATTTGATTTTCTGGGCCAAGTCTGTCAGGCCGGTTAATAAAAAAACAAGTGAGCACTCCATTTTAAGAGTGGAGATGACCTTTAGAGAGCTCAGGCTACACTGAGGGGATTTCAAGCCACCAATTAGCACTCTCGTTTCTGCTCTAGTGCGATCTCGGGTCTCAGAGAGAGACACACATTCCATCAACAGCATCAGCATATAAAGCGGAGGACGCGTACACTTTCGACTCGGGCAAAAACAAATGGATACAAAAGGGGATATTCAGGTAGATGTCACATTGCATTAAACTGTGTGGCAATGTACCAATACATACAGTAGACAACATAAGCGAGTGTACCCTTGTGCAATATCACTTCAATGTCATTCAACAGTACCAGCTTCCAATAATTGCATTACTTCTAAGTTGGACAGTAGGGTATTAGTATGTATATAAAATAAAAAACTTATAGTTTAAGTAATTTGAAAATACAAGAGCGACTCAATGTAGCAAAAGCCAGTACACAATTCATTATTGAGAGTCTTTTGTTTTAATCTTTCCTCTTTCCACCTAATATGTTTGATGACAGACTAAATCCTCCCTGACACGAGTCACACCAGGCTTGTTGTCCATATCCAGGTCAAGTCCCCCCCCCCCTTTTTTTTTCTTTAGTAGCTCTTGTGTAATTTTGACAGTATGCTTTGGTTCACAATCACGTTGGAATATTTCTCTTCTGCCTGGCTTCTGGAAAATGGGAGTCATCTTGTCAGCAGGTATTTTAGTTCATGCCGCATCCAACACCTTTGGCTCACAGCGCTATTGTTCAGTGTAAGGACTTGAAACAAACCAGGTGGTCAGGCAGACTTTTCCAAACTTGGAGCTTACATGAAGAAAACAAATTTATCTTAATCAGCAATTTAAAGGAGTTTATTTTAATTTCTTTTAAAATTGTAATTATTTATTTATTTTTTGTCATCAAAATTAGTCCAGCATAACACACTGTATGTAACATGTATACTGTAAATACATAAACTGGCATGTGTTTAAAATAAAAGGTTGAAGCCTACACCTTTATAATTTATTAATAATTTGGTCAATAATTTCTCTGTCCAGCATCTTCAGAATTACAATTAAATGAACAAAAATGTTCAAATAAAATGCATGTAAAGAAAAAAAAATACTAATTGTAAAGGTGTAGGCTTCAACCTTTTATTTTAAATATATGCCAGTATTCCTTATCTTTCATTAAATGTGATTTCTATCGGGTCTGGCGGTCATTACTTACGGTGTAATCTCATCCCACAGATGCTGGAGAATCTGGATTTTTTTTTTTATTATACTGAGTTTCTCATCTCAGGCTGATAGTTCAGCTGCTCCTCATCCTTCACCTGTTTTCTTCTTTTTCTCAGAGTCTGTTTGTCTTTTTCATCCCAACTTTGATGTCCAAACTTTTTTTTTTTCCTTGAGTGTCTCAGAGGAAACGATATTCCGAAAGTCAGTCAGAGCGAGAGCTAGAGCTATGATTTTTGTTTCTCTCTTGCGTTCCTAACCTGGAGGTAAATGTTTAAAACACTAGCTGAGACAGTACACTCTGAGATGTAGCTTTGGATGTTTTTTGATTAAAAAATAATCATTTTTTACCTACCATCTTAACTCCTTTGGAAACGGTAAAAGTGCAGTTAGTTTTCTTCACAGGGCTGCCCAAAAAGTTTCTTTTTAACATGACTGGGAAAGAAAATATGCTTCACTATGGTGTAAAGCTAGTAACAAAGAGCTGCACGAAGCCAACAAGAAGTAAGTCTCCAAGTTGATCTTAGAGAAAAAAATTACAAAAAATTCAAACATGCACTTTGAGGATTATGCCCCAGTAAGCACATGAACAACATGGTCAAGGGCAAGCATAATAATGAATTGATTGTCCTCTGAGAGTGTCATAATGAATGTGAATCAGACTATGCAGAGTGCATTTAACAATCAATATCAGTATGAATTGCCACCACCATCCAAGTGATTGATTATATTCATTTCTATTTAAGCATAATGCAAGGTTAGGTCAATTTTGAATTTCTTCTGTGACTTCAGAGGTAAAACAAGCAAGCAAACTACTTTTTAAAAATGCCTCCACTGTTTTCTTGTATTTAAAAAAAATGGGAAAATGAGGAGAAGAAAATTCTTTAAAATTAATTTCCAAAGAGTTGTCAATACTCCTGAAGTGTGGCACATGCGGCGCCTAGCTATGGTGCTGCATTAAGCTTTCATGAAAGTGAAAGTTAATTAGATATGATGACTGAACTCCCGGGATCGTAATTAGCTGAACTGCGTGACTGCTCTCCTGTAATTAAATGTCATTTTCTCTCAGTTCACTGAGCCTGAAAAAAGAAGAAGAGGAGGAACGAGAAGAAGAAGAAGGCTACTGCAGAAAATGTCAGTTACAACAGAATCACCTATGCCCTGTGGCCCGATCCCGGACATTTCTGGAACGCGGGCAAGTCAGGATGACAAAAAGTGCTTTTAAGCTTGTTGTCAGTATCTCACAGTAAACCAATAAAAAATGAGCCTCTGCTGGGTGGTCTCTCTCGCTCTCGCCTAGTTTCATGGCTCACTTTGACATTTGAATTGTGTTTTCAGGGGTACACTGCAGGTACTCAGAGGTCCCAAATGAGTGTAAACACTCAAGGTTAAAGTGTGAAGGTGAGAAAGGAGAAGAGGTCGCATCTGCAAGTGAGAATGAAATGCCAGATTCCTATTACGGCGCCGCCCTGGCAGGTGTCATATGCGGATAAACCCCGGACAAGGAAAGGGTGCAGAGAGGGAGGCGAGCGAAGAAGGGAATGGAGTCGGTCCTACAGAGTACACGGCAGGTCCCTCGTCGTGTGTTAGAGGAGAGGAGTCACATCCGCAGGTACCAAACTATTGACTGACATCAGAGGACACACTGTAAGGACAATCACAACAACAACAAGCGCGACCTAAACAACAGGGCTCGTCTACATCATATGCAAGTACAGTGCCTCACACTGTTTTCGTACCCCACGATTTCTGCACTCAGAAGTGCAATTTTGTCTTTTTAAGATGCTCTGAAGACAAAACACATTTTATTGTGTGACCTCCTAACCTTCCTTTTAGAAACAAGTTATTTCGCCAAATCCTTGAATTTGATCTACATCACACGAGAGTTAAATTGTATATGGTTTGAACGTGAAGTAATAATGTCATTTTTCTGTATATCTGTTTCCAAGTGCATTTGGGTGCGTCTCCGAGGACACATTCATGAACACACATGAATGCATGGCTGGTGGCTGTCATTGGCAGGAACACCCACAGGCTATATTTTCTATAATATTCCCTCATTTTACTGTCTATATAGTGCGCTCTCTTTGATGAGATATCATCGACACTGAACGAGACAGTGTGAGTAGGGAACCTAATTACCTCTGCCCGATGGACAGAAAATGATCACTGTGAATGTAATAAGGCTGTTTGCCTGAGAAAACGACTTGGGACTCCCTGTCGCGTTTCGAATTAGAAAAACGACAGGTTAAAAACCCACCTGTGTCTTAAACTCAGACACTAATGTGGAGTCAGTGCACTTCTCAACTTTGCTCTGTTGCTATCTGTAAAATTGTCTGTATCGGTCACGGGCCTGGACCCGCCACAACACTGGTTTGCTTTGATGAATTTTTGTCCCCTTAAACTTTTTTTCCCCCAACTTCTCGTCTACTTGAGCAGTGATCATTGGCATTCTAATAAACCCATATAACAACTATTATTGACTAGGACTGGGTTGGTGGCGGATTGATGATCTGTTTCTCAGAAGCTTGGACACTATGAACAATCACCTTGAATAAAGATGGTATGGTAATGACAAGCAGGGTTGAGTTGCTAGAGCCCTTAATAAGCATGAGTCTCCTGCTCTCACCACCATGCTGATCATACTTGTGCAAACACCACAAAGCATGAAACGTCTGCCCACTACTCCACCACTAACACTTAAAATGACAGAAGAAAAGAGGAAGATCCAAATATGGTCAAAAGTCAAAAACACCGGTAAAAACACAGTGTTTTTGCTTATTCTCATTTTCAGTGAAAGTGAAAGTGAAATTTTTTTTTTTTTTGTATTTGCTTAATAGCGTAGTAACACTAGGGTAGGACAGCAACTTCCTTGCAACTTGGATGGGCGATTACCTAATAACTGCTTTAGTTTTTTATTTTTCATTTATTTATTTTTTTGCTGTCAGAGGCTAATTGCAAGTAGTTGCAGCGGCCAGCTAGTTGTCTAAAGGTTGGGGATGCAACACCCTAAAAACTCTGGGTGACCACCTCACATCACAAGGCAATTGCACAAGTTTACCTGAGGTTACAATTACTGTCTAACTGCAATCACTCTGCTAAATTGACAAAGGTTTGCAAATAATTGCCGTCTAATTTATAAAAGCAGACAGATTGCCAATATGTTGCAATCAATAGGAGTCAGTCTGTGCTGATGACTGCAATTTGTCTGCGATGTATCTCTTTGCAGTAGGGGACTTGCTAGGTGGTTGTATTCTGCTTCTGCTACTATATAAAAAGCAAGGTTGCCGAGCCCTTTGTCATTTTTTAGTTAAATTGCATCTATGTCGCTATTTCTGGAGAAATTGCTAGTCAATAATCCGTGAATGTAAGTACTTAAAGTGAATTTCTGCTTAATGCAAATTTGTGTGCACATAACATGGCATCATCGATTGGCAGTTTTCAGTTAACGGCCATCACAAACAAATTTCACGTAAATGCCAACATGACTCCATACACTTGCAACTGATAACAGACTGACTCTATTTTACTGCCATTTAATTGGTGTCTTGATGCACCAAAGTCGCTTTAGAAGATGGCAACAGACTGTGAGTGGCTGCTGACTGACTGACTCGTCTTTGAGGCAACCATTTGAAAGGCAACAAGATCCCATGATGATTGCAGACGGTTGCAGTCATTTTGGTGATGCCATGGTCTCTATCCCACTGTTCTGTGAGTCACCAGCAGATATTCAGGACACATCATCAGTTGTGTTGCTCAGTATCATCCAGCGTTTTGGCTTTTTTACTCACAAAACAAGTATGGCTTGTATAGGAGAGCTCTTCTCACTAATATCAAACAATAGGACAAGATGGTAATAATCATGAACTCTGAAGGTCCTCTCCACAAGATTACTGTTCTATGAGTTGCCAGCACATGCTTAGAACATCTCAATATTACACTACATGCTTAGATTAATGTTAATATTAGTGAGTTTTTGCTTGAAGACCAACAAATATTTTAGGCTATATATTGAAAACTCAGTATTTATGAGTTCCAGTCATAAATAATCTTTGTATGGTACAGATGAGAGTTGTGATATTTAAAAATGTATTACGTATGTGTCCATCCTCCCCTGCCCCCCTCAGTAAATTAAAGGTTTAAGAAAAAGCTAAATACATAAAAAAAAAACATAAATGGGTTAATCTAATTATTAATTTTCATCGTTTCATTCCTGGGCTTGGCATTATAAACCAAATTCATGTGTCTGTATTTTTACGCAATATGCAATATGTTCAGTTCAGTGGTGTGACATGTTCAGTTCAGTGTTGTGTGCAATGATCATGTTAAATTAATGGGAGATATTTTATACATAGGCCTGGAAATATTCTGACAGTGACACACTTTTCATAGTTTTGGCTCTGCACGGCGTGTCATTAGATTTGAAACGAAATAATTAAGATGCAATTCATTTCAAGCAGCATGTTTGTAATGCCTTTACCACCAAAGCTTGACAAGTGTGCTGTGGCAATTTGGCAAAATCGTGTCCGTACCGATGCACACCAATGTCCATCACATTCCGATTTAGCCACCCGAGCTGGACGGGATCCAGTGATGCTGCGTGATACGAGCCAGTGTGTGAGCGTGTATGTGTAGGTGAGTGTTATTGATCAATGTATGTGTCTATGACACCTTTTAATTATTGTCAGTTACTTTCCAATGTTACATATCTTCAATACAAACACACCAACATGTGATTTGTGTGTTAATACAAATGCCCTTGCACACTGTCCTCACAAAAATTGAGATTTAATGCAATCTAGTTGTTCTCGTTTTCATGTTTGCTGACAATTGAGTCAAAATGTGTTAAAAACAGCAGCAGTTCTGTAAAGATCAGCTACACTTATGTTTAAAGTGACTGCAGAATAGAGTAGATCACAGCGTCCATTGCCCAACCTTTGTTAAAACCCTCACTAACTATAATGGTACCAATAAAACTGTCAGATTAATTGTTTGGTTCTTGAAGCTTGAGTGCATCTAATTGATTTATACTTAGACACCAGTATTACAAAATAAAACATATATCTATTAGCTAATTGCTTAACTCCACATGATTATATTTGGAATTATGCCATTTATAATTTGTTTGATGACCCATTATCCACATGAAACAAAGCCCACCCTCCGCTCTTCTATAAACACACCCAGACTCGGGCCTCCAAATTCAAACCAATATTTTTCTAACTTTTAGTTCTCATTAATAAAAATCTCTTTTCCCCTCGTCTCTGTTCAACAATTTCCTTCCCCTCCCACAATCACCATTATCTCAAATCATTTCACCATTTCTTATTCCATCTTTATTTTGTCCTCATCTTCTCCTCCATCACCATCTGTTGAGGGGTGGAGGTTCCTGCATGCTGTCTGTGTGGGGGTAAAAAAAAAAAATCACTTTGCTGAGGCAAGTCAACCATCAATCTTCCTCTCTGCCATTTCTTCACTATCACCTCCTCAGTGTCTGCTCTCTATCTTTGTCTGTCCATCTCCCCCCTCCTCCCTTTAATACCAAGCAGTCAAGGCTGGACATGTGTGATGGCCCTTCTTCCTCCTGGGTGTCATCCAGCCAGACCAATAACCCTCCTCTTAGCCCTCTCCTTATTACTCTTCTGTCTAGATATGATCTCCAGGAGGCTTCAAGCCATTGTACGTCTCTCGCTCTCTGTCCTTCGATGACCGTCTTTATAAAAAGGATCCGGATAGGAGGTGGCTTAGCTAAAGCCACAGTAGAAATCCTCAACTGATGGTTTCATAAGGGAGAGAAAGGCTATCCTAGCTTAGCTGCCACTTCATGCCTAATGTCCCAAAACCCATCTTTCAAACAAGACTTTCACTGTAGCCCAGATGATGTTGGTTTAACTTTAAGCCAATCAATAATTATGCTGCTTTTCAACTCGTTCGACAGAAACCGATTCAAGATCCATAAAGATAAAATTGTGGATTAGATATAAACCTTGTTAAACACTTAGGGGTCTGAAGGAGGGAGACTGAGGTTATGGCCTCCCATTCAGTGGCTAATGTCCATGTATAGAGCCTGGGGATCACAGAGGGGTTTTAACCTACCCTGTCAGTCTAAATTAATGAGGTAATTAAGGGCTCAGGTGGAATTAGTAGTAGACACCTTAAGTGCCCTCAGGCAGCCCGATAGGCTGGCAGGATATAAAGCTACAGTGTACATGTTGCTAGAGGACAGGCAGCATCACAAAAGGCTGCGGTGACAAAAGAGGGGTCACTAGATAACCGTTGTTTAGTAGGACGTGGGGTAGTCTGCATCGAGTTCTTTTAATTACAGTTAGTTTGGTCATCACAGTTTCATTCCCACTTCAGATCTGTGGTAATCAGGTGAGCATAAGGGGAATTTAGGAGGTTCTGTTAGGAGGTTTAATGTGATTATATTACATGGACTGCTGCAGTCATAAAATCACCCAATTTAAAGCATCCATAAAAGACTCCCCATGGAATAATATTTAGATGATAGAGCCTTAATACCTCCGCGGCTCTGCTGCTCTTCTGTCCTGCTTGGGTGTATTTTTCTCACACATTCAAAACTAGAAAAAATGCAGTCAACGCCAAAGTCTTTGAGGAGAAATGTTGAGATTTCACTCCTAAAAATAAGCGCCTGCGGACACAGACATTACCTTTGTTTCCACAACAGATGAGCCACCGGACCGTGTTTACAGCACAGCCAGTCAAATTCTCTTTGGTTAGTCGAGCATGCCATGTTATATGCAGATTGTGGAGTTTACCACACAAAGAATTCCCTTGGTGTGAAGCAGCTCTTCCATCAGAAACTTCTCAGTGTCTGCTTCTCCTTCTTTCATTAGTCAGAAATTAATCCACTAAATAATGCAAATGTTGTTGGTTTTCTTTTTATTGTTTTGATAAACTAGCACTAACTGCAGTGGCAAATGCTGCACATTGCATTTCCTGGGACTGTTTCACAATAAAAGTGATTTGTCAACTACGTGTATGGCATCAGTGCAAATAGGCATAGGCAAAGTGTTAGCTACGGCGGCCCTGAAAGGTCAATTGTAATTTAAGAAAACACCAGCAAAAACAAAAAAGCTGGAAAAGCAATAGTTAGCATAGTTCTACATATCTACAATAGTTAGGGTTCTACATGCCAGTGGCGTAAAAGTATAAACCTGAATGAGTATAGATCACATGTATAGACCTCAGGTTTCTTGGCTTTTCGACCTTTTCCTTTGAAAATTCGCACTCATCATACTGAGCTAGACGTGAAAAAAAAAAAAGTCCATTCCTGAGCCATGTGTGTACAGCAAAGGGGTAAAATTGTAATAGATGCTTTACTTTAGCCATGCCCTAAATGCAATAGAATTGAAATGTACAAAACCAGTTTATTTCTTTTTTTTAAGTTGGGTCATACTCCTCTGTAAACATGGAGAAGCTCTGTGATCATCTGTTTACAACTACACGCCAATAGCGGATGCTGTTCTGTAAAAGCAAAGACAAATGTATTTAATTCCTTTTTTGGCAATAATTTGATCTTTATTTCTGACTTTATAAGAGACTAAAGTGACCTCTATTCTAGACTTTGGTGTTTCAGCCACATTTGCTGAGTACTTCTGAGTTATGAGAAAATCTAAGTCCTCTTCCCTATGATATGTCTACCTTAATACAAGAATATTGCTTTCATCTTGGTTCACCCTGGACTATTTCATGGAGAAAATGGATGGTCCTAAAATTGTGGCCAACTTTTGTGTGGATACATTTTATGAGTTTATACCTTTTTGACTTTTGGGCACTCCCAGGGTCCTCGAGGGTGTTTCAGTATTCAAACTCTCACTTGAACTCACACTAGTAAAACTGGGCACTCTGTTGTTTCCAAGAAATGAGATATGGGATGAGGCATTACTGTTTGTACTGATATAGGTTAATGTCACATTAAATAGTAAAGACACATTATTAATTCTGTAATTGCTGTGCCAGTTTTTGATTTTCTCTCACTACACTATCCTTTGTGAGAGTGTGGAGTGATGACAGAAACTCTCCCTCTACAGTAGCTCCAAGTCAGCTGACTCTCCTGCAACATGCAGACACACAAACGCATCAATACTCCAGCAGTATTTTGAAAGTATACTTTAGCCCCATGTTTATGTATACTATGTTACAATTCCATATTTGGCCATGGTTGTCACAATCTGGTCACAAAGCAATCAGACTGTATGTCAGATATGTGACTCTTACAGTACCTCACTGAACATGGGAGGTGCTGGTCTACAGCAGAGTGATTGATGTTTGAAGCGAGCTAATTGGTTAAGAATGTACTGCAAGGTAACACAACATTTTGTGTTAATAGAATCTTAAAAGGGAACAATGTAACTGTTACAGTTAGGTACAGAGAAGTTTAAGAAGTGAAACGAGTTTCATGAATTTGTTTCTTCCCATAATCCAAAGACATGCAGTTAGTAGGGTTAGGTTAATTGGTGAATCTAAATTGCCCATAGGTTTGAATGTGAGTGAGAATGGTTGTCTGTCATAACATAAAGTGTACTTTAAAGTGTATGAGCCCTGTGACAGATTGGAGCCTATCCCAGCTACCACAGGTCACCAATGTGTCATGCATTTTATGACTGAGTACAAAAAGAAAAGATAAAAGAAAGTGAGTGGATATCCTTGTGGTCCTCTCTGGCTCACAGTTCTGGCTCTAAACACTGCAGCTTCCACCCAGCTGCTCTTCAAAACTTCAGGAACAAATAAACCAATCAGGAAAAAGAAGTTGGATCAAAGAGAGGATAGTCCTAAAGAAAATAAAGCAGCTTCTTTCAGCTGGACTTGAGGAGTTGCACCTAGTCGTGCTGTAAGGAAAAACAGTGTTATTCTGAAACAGGAATCATGCTACGATACTGGTGGTCCAAGAATAAAAATATGGATTTGGAAATCAGTATAAAAGATCATTTGTGCTTAAATGTTTTAAACACATCCATTGTAGACTTTCGCTAATCTATGAATTGAATCATAGATTCAAAACAAGAAAACTAAAGGATGAAAATAAGTTTGATCATTGTCAGGAAATGCAATTTTGTGGTGTGCTGCTGACCGGTATACGTAATAATGCTGTGCTTTAAACAGCTGTATATAAGAAGGTTCTTCCTCTTTTTTTTCTTCATTACAAAATATGTTTTGTAACACTGATAGTTTGAACATTTTTAACATTTAAGGAAAACAAGGGGCAAATTTGACTGGATTAATGTGTTTACCACTGTCTGTCTGTGTCCATAAGTGTCTTCTATACCTCCAAAATGTTAGTAAGTGTTATTAAATTACATACAGATGTTATTTTCAGAGAAGTTTTAACCAAAACAAGAAGATCTACTCTACTCCATCTCAAAGGAGCTCTACTGGATTCAAATCTGGTGACTGTGAACTCCTTGTCACGTTCAAGAAACCAGTTTGAGATGATCTGAGCTTTGTGACATGATGCGTTACCCTGCAGGAAGTCAATGGGTGCACTGTGATGATAATAAAGGGGTATCCATGGTCAGCAACAAAGCTTTCACACAGGTTGTGGAATTTTAAGGAATAGTCTTAAGACCATGAAAAACAAAGGCAACTGCACTTATTTAAGTTTGTGAAGACATTTCACCTCTCATCCGAGAGACTTCCTCAGTACTTCAGTGGATATCTGGATATAAGAACTTTAATGTAATTGTTTCTGCAATGAAAAATGCCCATGGTGCATAATGCTACATAAAGTCAGTATTTAAATATGGATAGCTCTAGGCAGAATCTCTTGTGAGAGCTTCAAATGCAGTGCAATATGTTTATCACCAAACATTACCATAACCTCAGGCTACAAGGCTACAGTGTGGATCAGCAAAGTCAACGGATCATAAACCATCTAAGATGCATTATGAAAGTTATTTCATTTTTTTTTTTAAGCAAGTGTGTACTTTTAAATATTTTTTAAATACTTTTTAAATAAAATGCATCTCTAGCACAAGCACTAGATATAGATCCCACTCTCTCCAGTAATGTCAGGTCATTTGATTTTTGTAGTGAGTTCAGTGATTTTGCCACTTGTCAATTCATTTCATTGTGTATACTGTAGTTCAGAAAACATTAATTCATGAAAAAGATAAAGCACAAAGTGCCCTTTTAGAAAAAAATAAGTTATGATGAAATGTGAATAACAGTAAAATGCAATGATTTGCAATTAAGCTGCATGGCCCCTCTGCTGTTTAGTCCAGAGGATGCAACATGCATGTTTTCCATAAAGAATTTCACATTTTGATTTAAAATGAACCATTTTGCCTCGGTTGATTTTAAATGAGCTTTTGCCCAGGGAAGACAGCAACATGTTCACATATGGCTTCTTCTTAACCTGCAGTTTTAAATGGCACAGCAAACTGTGTTCACATTCAGCCCTGATTACTGTAATCTTTTGACTCTTTGAAGGTGTTATGTACTGGAGACGATGAGAAATTCAAAGTCTTCACAATATTACACTGACTAACATAATTCTGGAATTGTTCCACAAATTATACACTAAATGGAGTTTTGTTTTTTGTTTTTTTATATCACTGACCTCTGTGCATCTTTATTTCTGAGAAACTCTGCCTCTCTAAGAAGCTCTTTTTATACTCAGTTGTGCTGCTGACCTGTTGCCAGTGAACCTAATTAGATGTTCCTTCAGCTGTTTCTTTGTAGTTTGTTACTTTTCCAGTCTTTTGTTGCCTCTTTTGCTTTGAGTTTTTTAAATGTTCTGTTGGGAATCAAATGCCCCAACTACACAGTGTCCCAACTGTTTTCAAATTAGGCTGATACTTCATTGTTAAAACACAGATCAGTATTGTAAATATCATTATGGTATTTCTGCATTTGATACGTTCAGTGAAAACAAACAACCTCCTGTTACCAAACTCTATATTAGTTTCAATTTTACAACGACCTGTGTAAACGTGACCCTAAAAAATTTTGTTTTAGAAACACTCTGAACAGAAAACACCCCAAGGCGATGGTAAATGCAATAAATACAAAAATGTGATAAGAGTTATGAAAACTTTTCCCATACCTCCTTTGCTAAACTGGGCCAAAACTAACACCAAGCAATAAATCACAGCAATTGCCAACAAATAATTTGATAATAGTCAATGTTACTGTATGAAAGAGGCGATGAAGCCCTGCATGTCCTTCCCACACCTGCAGGTTCACTTCGCATCCTTTAAAAAGCTTTGAATAAACTATACTGGCAGCTTACAGGTCCATTAAATCAGCTGAGATTGTGGCGGACAGCAGAGGGGAGAGGTATTACATTTGTATTATTGGTCAAATATTGCTGGCCTGTGAAGGAAAAAGGTGATATCCAGTATGGGTCGGGCAAATGGAGAAATGGATGGGGGTGGGGTGGGGGGGTCACAGCTATGTCCTTTCTGATAAGTGAGTTTTCACTTGCCTTCAGCCCCCTCCCCACTATAATAAGAGCTGACACCGATTTGTGACATATGACTGTATCTCTGATTGCCTGAGGTGTGATAGCATTCTGATGGCTCGCTCAGCTTGTGATGGAGGGATACCAGAGCGAGCGATGGAAAAATGGAGGTGTTTGCAGCTCAGATGTAACAGTCTACATGATACTATATCTGTCACAGATTCGGAGGCTGCGTGTGTCTGCTGGAGGGGTTTGGATTGGGGAATGTGTGCTGCTCATGTGCTGCTAGCTTGTAGACATTATGGATAACATATGGGAGAAATGGATGGGAAAGGGTCAATGTTTTTACACCGCAATTTGCTGGCTGCTGGTGCTATTCAGTCTATGCAGGGCAACTTCCACCAACTGTGTTCACCCACCACCACACAACCCAGGTACTCCCGCTAAAGAAACCCCCCTTTTGGTTCCAAGGATCCAAACTTTCTCATCACTATTAGTGAAAAACTTTGAACTTAAATACAAGCGCGCTCATGCTCACAGGTGTACACACGGGTGCTCACACACACAAACGACACCCTTTTTGGCTCCTACCTCAAAGCACACTGTGCGCTGTCGATCCTACTGTGCTGCACAATAATATTCAATATTTAGTATTTACTATTATATTCACATAGATCATCGCGATGATGTTGTTTATTATATTGCTCTCTTTTTTTTTGCTTGTTTTCTCTTTTTTCTTTCTCAACAGGTGATTGATATATGTATTTTTTGTCTGTCTGTTTTGTTGTTGTTTTCTTTTTGCCCTTTATCACCGTTCCTCTTCCCCGCTGTTTTTCTTTCCCTCTTTCTTTCTCCCTTTTCTTTCCCCCAGTCATGTCTGTCCCGTGTTTAGCAAGTGAAAATAAAATAAAATAAACAATAAAAGCAAAGGTGAATCAAATAGACCAATACGGCAAGGCTGGGATGGTCCATTTGGTAAAGTAAATCCGTTGGGTTTCTTTCTTTGCCTTTAGACAATAATTCTGATGGCAAAAGAACCAAACGGGACAGGCGAAAAAACCAAAAAAAAACCAAACAAACTTTGAACATCCTGGCAGTTTGCAGTGTGTCCTTAAAAGAAATTGAGAAAACTGGGCAAGTGGAAGGCTAAAGATTAAGTAACAGGTCTGAAAATGTCTATAGCAGCTGAAAGCCATGTCCTATAAGAAGTAAGCCAGCATACCCTGACACAAAACCTGCTGCCCTTTATTCCATCTTGTGTTTTTGAAGCTGCACCAGAAATGCCCTCAGTGGTAGCGTTGCTAGCAAGAAGCTATTCTTAAGAAAGGGAAACAGGGAGAAAAGGCTGAGGAATCTTAATGTCAATATAAATGGGTGAGGTCAGGCGGAAGGTCCAACAGTGGGTTTCCAGAGCTATCTGTAATACACGGTGGAGGCTGTCATGGTTTGTGTCTGCCTTTCAACCTCTGGTATTGGGGGTCGTCACAAAATTGATGGAATTATGAATGCAGAAAATTATACTACCAATGCAAAAAAACATACCTGGATTTAAAACACACACACACACACATACAAGGACTCTATAAGTTATGGACTGGCCTCCCCAGAGCCCAGACATCAACATTATTGAAAAGGTATGGGATCATCTTAACAGAAACCAGAACAAAAGGCAGCCAGCATCCAAAGAAGGGCTTTGCTTGTCCTTCACAAAGCCAGAAGAACTATTCCTGAAGACTAATTGTGGCGTTGACTATGAGAGTTCAGGCTGTGTTGAAGAGCAAAGATCGAATAAAGAATAAAGATTGTCATACAAAAGCTGCTGATTGAGAACTATTGATTTTGACTTTGTGATGCACTAAATATGGGTGCAAATTGCAGGCTTTTGTTGTTCGCCCTGTTGAAACCACTTGTAATATATTTAACACAAATTCGACTACAAAGATTTGTTTAGTAAATTCATTTGAACGTTTAGAGATAAATATGAAGTGAAAAAAGTTTTTGATAACAAGTTTATTTTGGTTAAAAATTATATTTAATCGTGATTAAGTATACTTAATCAACATTGTAATACAATGCCAATAACAATGTCATAATAAAATACTGTGCTATTTAGAATTCCTAAATATTATTCCCCGCATGCCCATATGTTGTCAATACTAGAAGGAATAGCATACTAACAAGAACATAATTATTGTCACCTTGGCCTTTCAGCTGAATCTGTTGATATTGAAGGTGAGATCAGAGATCAACTGTGACATGATATTTCAAATTCTTATGGTACTTTCTATAAGTTGACAATAAATTAGAATCTTTTTTAGGCTTTTTCAACCAATAAATCATTAAGTTGACCTTTAAGACCTTTATGGATGTAAACCAAAGTTTAATGAATTGTCAACATGACTCAATCTAGACTCCAGAGTCTAGACTCTTAAAAACAACTTCCGTGGCAGAGTTAATAAATCACTACATGTACTTCCCATTTTTCTATCAAAATACCAAGAAATAAGAACATATTACTGTTTTAACTTATCCCTTTTTTGGTCCAAACTGTGAGGTGAGCAAAAAGCATCCTCACTGCTAAGACTCCACTCAGTTGTGTCCTGTAGTGGGACAGCTCTGTATTCAGTGTTGTACAATAAGTTTAAGTCCCACTTGGCACACAGCAGGAAGATCACCATGAGAAGCATTGCATTTTTAGTGCTTTTTCATGGCAGCAAAATTTGATGGCAATGTTGCTTTTTCTCCTAATATCTCTGTGGACTGCAGCCAGAGTCATGGTTTGCCAAAGCTCAACAGTCATGGCCAGAGATAGTGACACTATGCATGCATTGAATGCAGATTGGCTTAAAGTTTGTCAAGAACAGGGATAGAGCATCGAGATTAGAGTTCACAACAAAGAGGAAGCAGTTCAAGAAAAGGGCACAGACAATGCATACAGTGGACAGCTTTGTTTTTACCAGTCTCTTTCAACTCTATACAAAGTCTCTGTGTTTGATTACTTCTGTCTCCTCCACTGCTGGGACTAAACTAAAGGACAACAACAGCACCAATGGGAACAAGGGAAGTCCATGTTATAAATTCTTGAGACTGCTCAAAGGTGACAACGGACAGCTACAACAAACAGACCTCTTGTCGTTGCAGGGAACTTAAACTGTGCTCTTATGTTACCAGCCCACTGAAAGGGTGTTAAGTGGCATTTCCACTACATACCAATACCTCAGTGGTTCTCAAACCTTTTTGTGACATGATTCACTTCAGAAGTCAAAAACAGCTTGCACTTCCTTAGACAATGTTTAAATTTATTTTAATCGGTTAGAAAAATCCAGGATGAATTGTGTGTAAATGAACATCAGTATAGTAGTTTCACTTTATATTTTGTCACCTTGATATCCACACCCCACCTTCAGTTGTTCAGCATCCCACATTTTCAGAAACACTGCAGTAGGCAGTGATCACCTCATTTAGCCGTGGTCGTTCTGCCCTGCTGAACACAAGATTACAGAGTTTAGAACAGCCACAAAAGTCCGCATTAGGAGATTGGATGGCTTGCAGAGACACAGGCCATCCTATTTTCAACTGTGACACATGAGTTTGAAACCCATCTTCTGGACTTTAGTCTCTACTGCTTTTACTCACTGTTTACTCTCGTTTTCACATGCTACATTGTTAAGATTATGCACCAAAAGCTCTTGGTCATGCTTTCACATCATAAAATACTTGGAAAGCTCTGTTTGCTAACTTAGAACATTTGCCACTGGAGATTTTTCACATGGCCACCAGCAATCTCCTACATAATCTGGATTAATGCTGTTGTATCACTAAGTACAATGAATGATAATGGTCTTTTGGGCTTGCTGGTAAGTGCAGAAGGTGACCTACCGGCAATGCAATTGATAACAACTGAAAAGACGCTCACTCATTTTTGTTAGGCCCTGTTGCTACTGCTTTCAGTCTCTTTCCCTCCCAGCCTTTCCTCATTTGACGGCTAGATAGAACAAACCTTTCCCTCACGTAACTCTAACTTTCCTTTATATTTGTAGAAATACATTTGCAACTGTGGCTTTTAAGTGTACTTTGAAAGCTACAGGCTGGTCAGAAAACATGAGTAGTAAATACAGAAGCTATCCCCAAGCCAAATATTCTCCAGGTCATTCCCACAAAAATCAGAAACAGGCCCGGAGAGAGTGGAAAAGCCGGTGAAAACCATGGTTATTTTAGAAACACAGATTAATAGGGACTGAGAACTAACACTATGGGCCTTTTTACATTTCATCAAGCTCCACGTGCTGGCACAAGGCTGACAGGGTGAAAAAAAAATCAAAAAAACCACACTGGGTGCATGCAAACAGGAGGGTTTGCCCAGTCCTTTTTGTTCATAGCAGAGCATATAGAAAGAAAGTGCAAGTTATACGTGTATGAGTTATTCAAACCTTTAGGATGAAAAAGTTTCTATTTCCTTTCAGACTTGCAGTCAAGTGCTCAAAAGGCAGAGCAGAAGTTTCACATTGTGGTTTCACAGATCAATGGCTTTTCCTTTGCCAGTGTCTCCGGCATGATAAAACAGCCCTCTCTCTGTATGCGCTCCGAGTCTGAGCTACATCTAATGTGCCTGGCTAAGAAGGTCACCAAGTTTAAATAACAAACAAAAAATGTGTTCCCATTTGTTGTTGTTTTTTTTAAATTCTCAATCAATAAATTCAGGGTTCAAGAACGTACAAATGCAAGAGTGATATAGAAGACTGACATCTAATTCATGTATTTATGAAGAGGGGAAAATGGGGTAGGTGTATTTTTTCTCCTCAACCTTAGATCCTCAGCTGGGGGCCTGGGAGTTTTACAGGCTCTGCACAGTATCTTACCTGATCCCTCCTGGGACCACTTTGGACTTCACTTTTCTCATCTGCTCCAGTTGTTCCCTCAGCCCCTGGTACTTCACAGTTTTCTCATACTCCTTCTTTCTGATGTGACTGTCAGCTGGGATTGTCACACCTATCATAACTGCTGCCTTCTGCTCCTTGTCAACCACCACCATGAATGGTTGGTTGGCCAGCAGCTGCTTATCTGTCTGGAACTTAAAGTCCCACAGGAGCCTAGCTGTACTTTTGCCAACCCCTTATGGAGGTGTCTCACATGAGGACTTGGGGAGTTTTAATCCATACCTTGGCTATGGCTTTCAGTGAATACTGTCCCAGCTTGCATTTTACATCCTGTTACAATTTGCTGAATTTTCTCCGGAGCATTTTTACCGCAACTTGGGTATTTTTTGCTGCCTCTGTGAATCTGATGCTTAGGGCCTGTTCTTGCGCCTCTGTGCTGTCCCTCAGGCAGGTCTTCTTTAGCCAGTGGTCAGATTTCTTGATGACATCTACTTCTTGTATCTGTTGGTGATACATTCCATGTATAGGGCATGGTCTTCCACAACTTTTTTTTCCCTTCCTCTTCCTCATCACAGTCTGTCTTCTGCTGCCTGAGGCACTATTGCAGCAGTTCATCTCAGGGGGCCATCTTCCTAATGTATTTGTGGATGCTCCTTGTTTCATCCTGGATCATGGCTCTGAGACGCACTAATCCTCACCCTCCCTCTTTTCATTACTTATACAGTCTGAGGGGGTACATAGGTATATGTACGCATATGTATGTATATATGTTTTTTTCCTCTGTACACCATTTATATTTTAAATGAGAAAGTATGTGCAGACTCTCAGCTCGTATTAAAGGGGTTTAAAAAAAAAGTTTTGACATAAACCTTTTATTAATTGCAGCCATTTCTATCCATGTCCCTTATTTTCAGAGGCTATATATAGTTTGTAAGAACAAATGTACCTGACCAGAAAACAATAGTCTTTATTTTATACAGGAACATCCTCATTTGTCACTTTGTCTAACCTTTTCGTGTTTCTTCGCAATCCTAAAAGGTGTTTCTAGAATATCTTGAACTGCAGAGCAGGCAAAGAGCCTATTTTATGTAATAACTTCATGTAATTCCTTTTCATTAACCTCAAACTCTGATAAAGCTCTAAAACTTTGAGCTGATAATGTTTGCAGCTAATGATCTTGGACTGAATAATGTGAAGTCCTCTGGCTGAGAAGTCGATGCTGCTTCCTGACCTTAGAACCTGTAATGAAATGCATCTTCAGCCTAATGTGAAAAGGATTACTACCCAATGCAGTTTTATTTTCATAAAACTGCATTGGGAAGTTCAGCTGCGGTGTATTCTTTATTATTGGGGAGAAAGGAAAGAAAAGGTAATGGTCCTATTGGGCCACAGGTGTTGCCAGACGTGTGAGACAGGAGCGATTCTTTGCCATATCTAGGACTCTTTAGTTTATCAACATGAGACGGTGTTGTGTCTGTTTTTGATGTGTTGTTTATTTCCCCAAAGCGTCTAACTTGTCAGTTTGAAAACAAAATTTATAGAAAATCTCTAAGAAAATGTGAATTAATGTTTAAGATGGTCCAACACCATTTCTCAGATCATGGAGATAAGCTTTTGATGGCGCTAATACTTCAGGACACGGTGCAGTTCAGAGTATTTACAATAGTGTGTATATTGTGAGATAAAAGACTTTACAATATGGACATGTACTTGGCTTCAGTGGGGAGGGGAAAACCCTTTTACAGGAAGAGATCTCTTATAAACCATGTTACAGCCTTATTCTAATATGAAAGTATATAATAAAGGTTCATTTTCACCTGAAAATTCGACACACACTACCCCATAATGACAAAGTGAAAAACGTTTGCTTAAACTTATTGCAATATTATTAAAAATGAAAAACAACATAAAATGTAAGTAAATATTCGCAGCCTTTTTCATGACTCGGGCACATCCTGTTTCCACCAAACATCTGAGAGATGTTTTACAACTTGATTGGACCCCACCTGTGGTGAAGTTGGTTAGACATGATTTGGAAAGGCACAAACCCGTCTATAAAAGATCCCATAGTGCATGTCAGAGCACAAACAAAGCCTCTAAATCCAAGGAATTGTAGACCTCTGAGACAAGAGTGTATCAAGGCAGAGATCCGTGGAAGGTCCCAATTAGCACAGTAGTCTCATCAGTAAATGGAAAAAGTTTGGAACCACCAGGACTCTTCACTGAGTTGGCCAGCTGGCCAATCTGATTTTATTTTTCTTTCAAGTCTTTCTTCATATCAACTTTGATTTACATTTCAAAATATTCAGCATCCCTGTTATTTTAGCCCCAATTGTCACCATGTTCTGGCTTCCTCCTTGGACCTCAGAGACTCTTAATCAAGTTTCTCCATTTGGACTCTGCTTTTTTGCCTTACAGGCTTACATTACAGGCTTCTCTCTTACAACATTGTCACAGTCTCTGCACTTCAACTCCAGGCAAAAGTATTTCCTTAGAAAGAAAAAAATGGTATTTCTATATGCAGATAGTATGTAGTTTGCAGACAGCAGACACAAACCCCTTGATTTACACTGAGTCAGATTGACTAACATATGCTCGCCAATAAGAACAAAATTGTAAATCTGACATGATTTTGTGGGCAAACTCATTTTTTGTTCAGGAGGAAAACGTTTCCGAGCGCATATTAGTAAAACAGGCTCATTGTTAAGAAGCCTTGGTGTTTGTTGAGATGCGACATTGCAAACCTAAGCCATGCTGTCATGTTCTTTTTAGAAGAGGCTTTCTCCTGGTAACTCCTTTGAACAAGCCATACTTGTTCAGTCTTTTTGGAATTGCACTGCGATGAACTTTAACATTTAACATGCTAACTGAGGTCTGTAGAGTCTCAGGCGTAGCTCTTGGGTTTTTTACAGTTTCTCTTAGAATTGCACAATCTGACCTTTCTGACTGTAGCATTATCTTAACACACACCTGAATCTTCCAGACCAACTGCCAAAGCCTCTGCTTTTATAGAGGTGCTCAGACATGCTGTTGATCACTTAATTATGTGCACTTAATTAGCAGCACCTGGCTGCTACTTACCATCTTATTCATGTGGAAGCAGTTAGGGTGGACTTGTGTGTATTTAGTTTTTGCCTTGAGGTCATTTTTGTTGTGATTTGATGTAGGGCTGTTCGATATAACGATATATATCGCATGACGATATAAAAACATCTATGGTTTCATTTTACGCTATCGTTTGTTTTGTGGCGTCGCAAAATGAACTGTTTACGGCCATATTTTTTCATCGTTTTGATGGTCACTGTAGTGGCTATATTAATTTCTTAAACTTCTCTCTTTCTCTTATATTTAATATAACCACACTACGGACGAACAAGCGCCTGTTTTTCGTTGTCGTTAGGAACAACGATGGTAACACCATCACGTGTCCGCTTGTTTATGTATCACATAAACCTTTCACAATAAAGCTCAAGATCCTGTTGAGACTTTTCAAAATAAACTGAATCACGTGAAAGAGCAGATTATTTACGGATGAGAAGTAAAAAAGAGCCAGGTGCTAAAAAATAAACCTTAGACTCAAACGTTAGAACAGGCTGTTCCCCGCAGCACGCCGTGTAATAAATACTCACAAAGAAAACGGCGGGTGTTACAACTTATGTCTAAAAATGTATCGTTTCATGCATCGGTTAAAACACTCGACTCCAGCTACATGACGCGCAGCTGGAAACACTTCCCGGGATTCTTATATCGGGATATGAGATTTTGGTCATATCGCACAGCCCTAATTTGATGCTATGTAAGTGAAATTGAAATGACACAAAGACATGTTGTCTATTACTTTTATCAGTACATTAATTTTTCAGTGTTAGCTGGGCACAAAAAATGCACACTTTTTTTTCCTTTTAATTTTAAGAATCTCCATTTGATAAACAAACTTAAAAAATTTAAAAAAAAAAAACAGCCACAAAAAGAAAAAGATGTTAAATTCCAAGTCCTCAAAGAGAAGCACCACTCATCAGCCTGCTATTTGGTTTTTAAGCTAAGATCAAGTTCTTGATTTAGGCTGGGGAAGTGTGCTTCAGTCCATTCTGAGCCATAGTTAATTAATGACCATTTGCAGAGACATATTAAAACCTCTGTGGCAACTTTTTTTTTTAAATTATAGGTTACTGTAATATGTCTCAAGACTGTTGAAATTGTCATAGTTCTGATCGAGATTCATCAAAGGCTTCTCAATTAGGAGACGTCTCAGTTGACACCAGAGAGCTTTTCAATCTAATGAAGTACCTCACATTATGGCCCTGCTAGTAAATTATTCAACTAAACTCCTAACGGGGGGTGGATCGGAAGACAGACAGAGGGGGAAAAAAATGAAAATGAAAGAAGTCTCCTCATCATTTTCAATTCATCACCTTTCTTCCATATTGCCCTGCAGATCACAGAGAATATTCACCTAATCAGATTTATGATTTATCCCATTTAAATTCAGTCGACTTTCTCAAACGCTGAGAGATGGCGGGTGGAGAAGAGGCTGAGAAAGAAAGGTGCAATTTATAATCTACAAAAGAAAGACAATATGTGGGTGACCTCTATTTGAATGAATAAAGATTGGCTTTTTAAAATGTTTCACTATTGCACTATTTCTAATGAGCTTAAATGATCAGCAGATAAGTGTCTCGGACTCAGAAATCACAAGTCAGTTTCTTCTGATATGTACTATTAAAGGAAGACTATGGGACTTCAAAATCAGCAATGCTGGTATAAAAGTAAAGCTATCATGCCATTATGTTATCACTGCTATCTTATACCACTGAGAATTTTATCATAGTGTGAATTCATGTTATCTCACAAAATGACTCAAGGACAACCTTCTACTATTTTAGATTTACTTCCTTCTAAATGACTGTGATTATGTTACAAAACTGTAACCCAGACAAAAGTGTCTGGGTTACACAATCCTTTAGCCAAATTCAAATAGAAACAACAATACATGAATAACAGGGCATGGTCTTTTTCAAGTCACTTTTATTAAATGTCAAATAATACAAACTTGACACAGAAGAAAAATGAGTGTAATTTGACAAACTGAATGCACATCCATTACTTTGTGTACACGGCAGCACTTAATGTCTCGCGCACGTGCATGTTTTTATTGATTTGTAAATATCTGAACCATTTATTCAGCATGTGCATGAAATTCTAAAAAGAATATGTAATCTCAGCCGCCCGCTGTAATTAATTTGTTTTGGACAAATCACTTCATCATGTTTGTGTGAAAGTAAAAAAGGAATGAATGTCAAAAACTTTGCTCCATAGTACCGCAAGTGGTTGAAAACTTCCCAAGGTAACTTTAAAAGCAGAATTCACCCAAAGAGGTTTATTTAAATCATCAAAATTAATGTGGTCTAAGGAGCTTTCTTAGGCCCCAGTCATGGCTACCGCTGGCCACTAGGGAATATTTGTTTTTCCCCACAGGTTATTATTGGGGAAGTTGTTGCTGGAAGTCACTGTGAAGTTAAAGACCAGTCAGTCGGCCCCTGATAAGGATTCAAGGATTTATTGTCATTCACATCACATGTTTACATGAGGTGGAATGAAGTTACATACACATGGTCCCAGAGCGAAAAGAAAAAGAATAAAGAAACAGAATTTTAAAAAGTAATAAATAAATAGTTTAAAAAATAGAATGACAAGTAATAAAATAATACAATAAATATTGTGCAACAACCCGAGTACCAGTATGAAGTATCCAGTTGTTGTTAGGTAAAAATTATGTATTGTTGGTGAGTGGCTGTTGGTTGTTGCAGGACATGCAGTGGGTCAAAAGGAGGTATATGGTGGTGCAAAAAACAAAAAAAGCTCTTTGGTCGTTAGCAAGTTGCAGCAGTCTCCCATAGTTTGCATGGAAGATGCAAACTTGTCTGCAAACATTAGCAAACTGCTCACCAAGCAGTAGTGAAACTGCAAAAAGCATGACACAAATCTGAACTGGAGATTGTTCAACTTTAAAGTAAAAACTGTACATCACCACTGAAACAGACATGCTAGAAAAAGCACGACTTTTACTTCAAAGTTGATCGTTTTCTGTTTCCATTTGGCATCTCACTTTTTTCTTTTTTTTTTACAAGTGTCACTGCCTCTCGGTGGTTAGTTTGATGGTGTTTAGACACAAATCTGGATCTTCCATGCAAACTACAGGTGATCATGCCAACCTGATAGCAACCGAAGCAATCACAAGCAGGTTTGTGATGCAGCAACCTTTTTGCAACCAGTTTCACGCAGCAACAGCCTCATGCATCATGTTACCTTTAACGGCTCAAACTGAGGAATTGAAGAACTACCATAAAACTTTACAGGCACAGGCTTCCCAAATCTTTCTAAAAAGAATCACCTCTTTATATGAATTATTTTAAGAGCTGGTTTTCTAGCCTGATCGACAGCAAACACAAATTAACCAACTGGAACAGCTTTTTGTCTGCATTTGGGATCTACATCTGTGGATATCTGCCAGCTCATCACTGGCCTACCAGTCCACACACAATGGTTTGTTTGCATGTGTGAGACAGAATACCTAGATAATCAGCAGTAAAACACAGTGGAGGATTACCCCACGGATCATCATGGTGCAAGTCACCAATTTGTTAATTTGTTATTCATTGTAACTTGAGTACACAGACAGGGAAAAGCATAGGCAAAAATACAGCAAGAGCATCCAAAGGACAACACACCTCTGGGACACTGTTGCTGCATTCACGGCTTTGCTGGCAACCAGTGGTGTTTCCACGATTTTTTAAATAGGTGGCACAGAGAGGGAATCACAATATTTCATCAGTGTTGCACAGCACTAGTAAATATACTAAGTTGCTTTCCTGCTGGAAGGCAACAAATCCATGCCCTCATTCAGTGTTGTTGAACATTGTAAGCTTAACAGTATTACTGTCCAATGCTATTGGTCATGGGGCACCACTGGAGCCAATCATTTTTCAGGGTTAGCCATCCTCTGCCCTTTGGACTTGCCCATACTACTGAATGTGGAGTAAATGACTGGGAACAAAAAATAGTGCAAGTATCTTCAAACATGAAAAAAGCCAGTAAATGAACCAAACCGCAGCAAAAACATCCTGTTTCGCTTTGAGATAAATGATAGATTATGTATCAGAGATATGTGACACCATCAGATTCTCTTTTTTTTGGACTAGTGATAACATTGAACAGCGTAACTGAGACACTGTGCTTATGTATGTGGATATATTCCCCTTTTAATGATACAAAACTACCCTCTGAGCTGCAAAGCCCACTTTATGATTATAAAAGACACACTATAGAAAGACCATGTTTCTTCAGTGGCACTGCATGACAGAAATCTGTTTTCCTAGTTCTAAATTGGATTAGTGAGACGTTCTCCCACCGAGTGTGGAGAGAGAAGCAGGCATGTGGAAAACGCTCCTCACTAAGACGAATCGTCTGTGCGACACAAATCATGCTGAAAGGCGTAGCTGCTTTTATTGTGGGCCACCGTGCGAGGATGACAAAACTAAACCCAGACACAAATTCATATACAAAAAGGAATACATGGGGACATGTGGCCTCCCCACGCAAGGAAAAAGGCAAACAGATACGGGGAGAGAGAAAAAAAAAAAAAAAAAAGAGTGAGCGTCTACAAACTCAATCACACAGAAATATCCCAAACTTAAATGTACACAAGCGCAGCTGGGCTCCTTCACAATAGAAAGGGTGTGAAATTAGTCCAGGGCATGTTGCACTGTGGGAAGGCTTTTAACACATGCCTGGACACCGGCGAGAGGTCACAACCCCTTCCTGTGTGCTGGTCATCGCTGCTCAAAAGGCCAGTTGAAAACAATTAGCTTGGTCATCTCTCGCTCAGAACCACATCCCGAAGGAGCTTCAGTTCTGCTGGCAGAATCTTTGAGCCCAGCGGGGAGCTGAACTTGGGTTCAGTTGAGTTAACGTTCACGTCAAGCACCAGAACGGGGAAAAATGTGTATTGTGTTGGTGCCAGATGGGCCTATGTGAGTATTTCTGAAACTGCTGGAATTTTCAAACACCACAGTCAGAAGCCACCTTGCTGATAAGAGGTCAGAAAGACTACAGGAACTCAGACGGTGGTGGTGGTGATGGTGTGAAGGTGTTGGGAACGGTTTCTTGGCACCATTTGGGTTTCACAAGTTGTTATCTCCAGATGGCTACTTCCAGTTTGACAACACACCGTGTCACACATCTCAAAGGGTTTCATGACAATGAAGCAGATTTCAGTTCATGTGGCAGAATGGGAGATTGGCAGAATTTCTCAGAGATTGTGATCCATATTAACATGATAATATCTCATAGTTAGTTTTTCAGCTGTCCCAGATATGCTCTAATGGAGTGAGATCTGGTGTCTGTTGAGGCCATTTGAGTACTGCAAACTTTTTGTCATGTTGAAGAAGCCAGTTAAGGATGATTTGAGCTGCCATCGTTGGATGGGTACACTGTGGCCATGAAGTGACATGGTTAGCAGCAATACTCAGGTAGGCTGTGGAGTTTAACTTGTGCTTGTTTTGTACTGAGGAGATTAAAGTGTGCCAATGAAATCTCTCTCACACTATCATGCGAAAGTTGATAGTGAGACTCATCAGACCAGGCTACAGTTTTCCTGCCTTCTCTTGTCCAATTTTGTTGAGGCCATGTGAATTGTAGCCTCAGTTTTCAGTTCTTAACTGACACGAGTGATACTCAGTGTGGTCTTCTGCAGCTGTAGCCCATCTGCTTCAAGGTTTGACACGTTGTGCATTCTGAGAAGCCCTTCTGCATACCTCAGTTATAACAAAGTGATTATTTCAGTTATTGTTGTTTTCCCATGAGCTTGTAGCATTCTCACTTGATATTTCCTCATTTTTGATCATTCTCTGTAAACCCTAGAAATATCTGTGTGGGAGAATCATACTAGATTACCAGTTTGTGGTGACCCCTACTACATTCAAAGTGGCTTAAATCACCTTTCTTCCCCATTTTGATGCTTAATTTGAACTTCAGCACATGATCTTGACATCTCTACATGGCCTTAACGCATTGAGTGAACATAGCAGTTAAACAAGTATACCTAATAAAGTGGCCCTTGAGAGTATTTGCACAATGTATGCATTGTTTGCATAAACTGTTAATATTTAACATATTGCAGATACAGTCTGTTTCTTATCAATAATCGGATATATTATTTGATATATTAACTATTATAATGGTTATAAAGGTAATGGTTATAAACAAATGATGTAATGGTAATGTAATCGTCAGTAAAAGACAATGTAATTCACTGCCACTGAAGATTCTGAGCATGAGATGAACATCATGTCATTTTTGTTCTGCTCCTCTCCTGTTAGCCAGCGTAATTTGTAAAATGCCACAACAAAGCAATGACAGCCATCAGCCCCTCTAAGCTACACAAATTTTATTAAAATCTAATCACTGGCATCCAAGTTATTGTGGGTGACATTTGGGTGAAAAGACCAGGGTCGATCCGTAGCGTCTCTCCTGATTTCATTGTGGGGGACAATTATGATGTTGATCTAATCCCATTTTGTATCTTGCCTAGATGCATGACTGCTAGATTTAGCTAGGCGTCCTTGAGGAAGGTTTTGAGCATCTACTTCAGGAATTCTCCAGAAACTAAAACCCCAGTATTGACAAAATAAAGTCACATGGTTTCCTCTTGACCCAAAAAACACCTGCTACATGTTTGAAACCAAATACTCAGCACACACCTTTGAAGCTTAGACAATTCCAAATCACCTTCATTGAGTGAAGGTTATCTACTCAATCTCAAAGCGTAGAGTAGGGGTTTTTTTCCTGCACGAAAAAAAAACAAACAAAACGTCCTGTCCTGTTATGCATTTAGCAGAGGTGTTGGCTTGTAACTGCTGAACTGCTACAAAGGAGCAGATTTAAGGTTCAGATAAAAAACAGCAAAGGTGAACTTTGAAAACTAAAGTGCATAAAGAGAATATTTCATGCAAAGCTTTCAAAGAGTTGCCTTCTTATAGTTCATTTGTGACGTTTAAAAGAGTTACAGTGAGAAGGCACGAAGTTCTATAAACATTTGGTTGTGGCTCAATAGTTTTTCCATTAGATTTAACACAAAGACTTAACATGATATGAGGCACTGTCAGCTGCAATACCAATCATGTAGTTTCAGTATCGTGTTTGGTACACCGTTTACAGGGAGTTAATGAAACTTTTGAAAAGGTGCATTGAGGTGCATTGCTTTTTTTTTTGGTAAATAGTGTTTCAGCATAAATGTGGCTTTTTAATATTGATAATTTAGTTTTAGTCGCTTTTATTTTTGGAGTTTAAAGTTTTAATACTGGCTGTTGTTTAGAAGAGTAAATTCTTCTGCTTCTAGGTTAAATCTGAAGCTTCAGCCAGCAGCCAGGTTAACACAAAGACATTACAGTGCCTGGCATAGGACACCCAGCTTTAAGACGAATTGCTGTTGTTACATTTCAGATTATGTATGGCTCAAACAAACCAGCTATAATGTGGTCGTTTGTGCTGTTTAACAAGTGGATTTTTTTTACCACTGGGTATAGCCAGGGTATTTTCTGCTTTTCTGAGCTATCCCAGCAATTCTAACCACATACCACCTGCAGCTTCATGTTTAATATTTTATGATTTTATGGAAAAGCAGATTTTCTAAAGTACCATGCTATTTCTTTACACTCATAAAAGGTTAAATGCTCGGTGCTGTGATACTATAAATGCAGCAGAAAAGTAATAGTAATGCCTGCAGTTCACAAGCAGTATCAGACTCCTCCAGTGTTACCCACAATTGCCTGTTTGAAGTATGTATCTGCCAGCTGTAAAGAGTAGGGTGCACATTTTGGGATTAAGAAGACAAGTAAAAGTCTTGAGTTGATAATCAAATCTCATTCAGCAAATTGCATCAGACTTGGCATGAAACAACTTTCACTATTTTTCTATATCTCAAAAATGGATATGTGTCTTTATAATGGGATATCTGAAGATAACTTATTGTTCAAAAGCTTAAAGTTCAACACTAAAGCTGCTTGAGCCTCTGTAGAAGCCATGCCTCTTATATTTCAACACAGTTGAAGAGACACATAAGCTACAGATATCTTAAACTAAGGCTATAAGATTGCATGAGACAGGAAACTTCTCATCGTCACGCTCGCAGGAGATCGTGATTAGAAACAAATGATGGGACTGAAAACTTTAACAACAATATTGTCATTCATGTTTGTGCAGAAATACATACACAATGTATTGCATTGCTAAACAAATGCATTCAGTGTAAAGCCTACAGTTCAGTTTTTATTTGAAAACACTTATAATAAAATGCATCAGGACACATTTGGACATTATAAAAAAACAATTAAATAAATAAATAAATCCTAAAAACATCAAAAACACGCAACCTGAGCAGAAGAAGAAATGTAAACCAGCCTAGCATTGACAAAAGCTGGATGGATAGTGGTTTGAATGGGAGTGGCATTGCACATGAGATGTTGCCACAGTTATGCTTTGTTTTTGATATAATTGCTTTGAAGACAGAAACCAGGTCTGCAGCCGCTCGCTGTCAGTTGCTGTCCTCAAACTGACTTTGTTGACCATCTGCCATCACCTATTCAAAAGATCTTTTGTTTTACCCAAATCTACACTTGTATTTTTTTATTTGTCTGGTATTTTCTTTACTGTTAAATGTCTTCCACAATAAGGGCCTTCAAATTATATTTATATTTGAGAGAATTACCAAAACTTGCACTTGAATATCTTAAAAGATATTCTCTTCCATTCCAAGAGCTGTCTGCCTGAGTCTATTAAACTCCAGACTTAGCAGGGCCTGTCTGACAGTGGAGGGCAGGTGGATTTAAAACCTCTCTATAACCCTGTCAATGAAGGAACTTCACTTTCCTTGTGTGTGCGCATGTGCATGTGTGTGTGAGGTTGTGTAGGCATAGGTGGTGTGTGCGCATTAGTTCCCATGTGCCAAGCGTGTGAGTGAATGACTCACCTCCAGTGACGGTCTGGGATTGCAGAAAAAGAAAGACAGGGCTGGAGGTTAATCTGAGGTTGGTACAGTTCATCAGATTCCTGAAGTGATGTGTGGCAGCTGTGGGAGCAGCAAGCGGAGCCTGGAGAGGTGAATACAGAACTGCAGAATCAACAACACTGACTAATAATAGCCATCCTCACTTTGCACAGAGGTAAACAACAAACTTAAGACATATCTGACAACTGGAGACACTGTTAAAGGTGCACTAACTACTCTGTTTCTATTTAAAAGGCAGAAAAACCACACAGGTTATCCACGTTTTCTCTGCCACGTGAGCCTTTTGCAGGCAAGTACATGACTGGGAAGACAGTGAGTACAACAGTGATTTGACAGTTTCTGCCCAAACATTAATGCCATCAGTGACACTCAGCAATAGACTGACTATGGTATGCAGCAGCTTTTTTCTTTTAGCAGTGCGTTTCCATGAGGATCTTCAGGAAACAAAAGCAAGCAAAAGTTGAATTGAATCCATGAAATATTTTACAGTTCAAAATCGACTTGCATTTCTTGTAGGAGGTTCCAGTTTTTCATTATAAGTTCATGACATGTAAATCCATTTGGCCTGCACAGTTTTAAGTGAAATAATGCAATATGCATTGCATTACATACATTATATAATAGCACTAATAAACCTAATGTTATTAGTTTTAAAAAAAAAAAGTGTATATATATATATATATATACTTATTTTCTGTCTGTTTTACAGTATGTGACTGACAGATACGCACTTTGAAATTATTACTATGTTTATAAAAAAAAATAGATGGAACATTTCTGTGCAATTAAAATTTAAATTTAAATAATCACCCAGTTCCCTGGGTAAGATTGCTCATTCCTTATAATCTTTGTTGGAATTATTTTTAAAAAATAAATCATATTGCTATTAAAAATATAGTCCTGTAAACACTTTTTAAATATACAGTTTTCTGTTCTCTTTCTCTTTATATAGTGAAAACAATTTTACTCTCTACTTACTCACCTTACACACCTCGAGAGAGGGGAGGTAAGGAAAGCAAGAAGAGGCATTGAACTAGCTGTTTCTAAAAGAGGAGACAAAAAGGGAAAGAGCCAGCCTTTATGGGGATGTGCTGGAGAGGCTAGCTGTGTCATTGAGAAGCAGAAGGAGGCAGAAAAAAGTGTTTGCCCCAGAGTCAGAGCAGCAGCAGATAAACAACCTGCAAGCATAAAAGTCGGGAAGGCAGGAGATCTCCAGCATCACTGACATAGATCTTGTAAGCGGGGTGGGAGCTTGTCCTCACTTGTACTTTGTGTTTAATGCTAATTATCAATGCTGGCATGCAATCCCACTAAAATACAGCGCGGGATGTGATAAACAGTATACAGTACCTAGCCTTTAGCTCAGAGCGCCTCTGTTTTTAAGTGCTCACAGAGCTGTTAGCGCTGTTGTTCCTAATCTTATTAACTGAATACTTACCAGCTAAACAACAAAAGTAAAAATCAATTATTACGCTGTAATATCAGGAGCGCACTTTAAGCCGAAAACCTCTTTTCACCATTAACCTGTAACAAAATAAAATAAAATAAAAAACAGGAATGCTGTTTGAACACTGTCAGCTTTTTGTTAAGCATGTGTGCAGCATTTATGGCAACAGCAGAAAATGAGCAAATGCAAAAAGCCATTCACAATAAGACTACTAAGCCTCCAGAAGCACAGCCTCTTTAGCCTCAATATGAAAAGACCCACAGTCACACCTGGTATGTGCTCTTTTGGATTACAGAAAAATCCTAGAAAAAAAAAAAAAGATTACTGCACCTCTTAGCCAACGTACATGCAATGAGAAAGCTGAATGAATGAATAATTATGGCAAAGAGGGCCTGAAGGAAGGTGAAGAGAATAATGGAGGGAGAAAGGGGGAGGTTGAAGGGGTGGTAGGACTGCAAAACTGGTATTTAAAGTGCAAACAACAGAGCATTTGTGAACTGTATGGTAAGATATGAGTTTGTCTCGGTGATGCATGCAGCTATCGAAACATTTCCCTTTCATATTTACTCAAAAGAGCCTTTTAAAAATCTGAAGAGGGAAGCTCAGTAAATAAGTTTTACAAGAACAACAGTTGTGAGTGGAAAAAAAACAACAACAACCCTCTCTTTATGACAAAGAATGAACGCGCTGAAGTCAGTTTACAGTGAGATCAATGGAGCGTTCAAATAATTGACTAAAAGTTTGTGAAATAAATAGATGAGCAAGGCTCATATTGAATTAAGATTTTTCTTCATTTTAATGCTTTGTTTACTTTTGGGCAGAAATGCTGCAGTGAAATCCTCGAGTTACAGTGCAATTCAGATTCCGCAGGGAGCTCAATTATATTGATTTTACTGTGAGCAAAATGAAGAGTACCCCAAACACATGGTGGCATTCATGTTATGTGTATTCCAAAAGCGAATGTGGGAATAGTACATAAGAGCTTTTTTTTTCTGTCATATGTGTACTGTGACAGTGGTCAGTGCTGACATTAAACATGGCTAGCCCCGCCCACCTGCTTTTTAAACCTTCTGTTTACTGGGACCAGCCAATTAGAAGAAAATTGGCTTAACAGGAGGGAGAAGGGCACTAAAGTGGCTTGTCTCAGATAATGGATGAACTGAAGGGTTGCACAAAGGCTCTGTACAAGATTGTTTTGAACTGCAAAGAGCCACACGACTAGAGTCTAAGAATAAAAATAATGAGCTGGGAAAGAGCATAATAACTCCCCTTCAGCAGCAGCTGTGACTATCCAATTCAGCTGCCATTGCATACAAGTCATGAGAAGCAAGAATTTGGTATATAACTTCTACACCTTGTTTTGCAGACTTTATTACTTTTTTCATTTTGATCAGATGTTTTCACTGATTTTATAAAATTAGCTTTTTTTCCCGACCATAAAATGATCTCCCTTATGAAAACTTCAGAGCTGAGCTGTCAATCAAAGTTATTTCAACAGGTGAAAAACAGTGAGTGCACATTCCAACAGGAAATGTTCAGACTTGGCTCTGTAATTACAAGCTTGGGAAAAATATACAGTCATGTGCAAAACTCTTAAGCAACCCCTTATTTCTTAATGTTATGCTTCCAACTAGGCCAGACTTGATGTGTTGTCTAGGCTTTCAAAGTGTTTCTTGGCTGTTTGTTCACTCAGTTGCAGTCCAGTCTTTGTTAAGTCTCTTAACATTGACCTATGAATCACGCAGGCATATAAAAGACACTTAACTCCAGGGATAAATCAGTATTGTGTCTATATGTAACACACAAGTTAGCAAAAGCATATCATTTTGTTCTTCAGTTTAATCCAAGTAAGACTCAGTTTGCATAAATACATTAATATTGTTACTCCAGCAAGATTCTCAAAGTGCTATTAGTTGTTTTTTTTTAAAAAGGCATGATGTGCAGCATAAATGGTCTCAGTGGCTGTTAAGAACTGAGAGAAAAGGCTGAGGTATGCCACCTGAATGCAAAACACGCTCACAAAATGAGTGGCAACAGGTCTTATGAATCTAAATTTGAAATTTGGTTGAAATCAATATGTACAGATGAGGTAGAGAGAGAGGCGCAAAAGCGAGTGTCTACATCTACAGCCATTTGTAAAATAGGATGGAGACTTTCAGCCAGTGGCAGTGGAGATCTTGTCAAAGTTGATAGAATTATGAACACAGAAAAGTACCTTCAGATTTTTACCCACCAAGCAATACGACATGTGAAGCGTCTGATTGGCAGCATCTTCATTTTTCATGACAATGATCCCAAACAGTAAAGGCATACCTGAATAGAAAAAACACACAATGGAACACTTTCAGTCATGGATCGTTCTCCCAGGAGCCCAAATTTCAGCATTATTCAAGCAGAGAGCAAGTGGAACAAAAGGCAGCCAATATTTAAAGAAGAGCTTTGAATGTGTTTCAAGAAGCCTGGAGGACTATTCCTGAAGACTACTTAAAGAAATGACAATAAAGGTTGGCTAAAAGAGTTCTGGAGTCCTTATTAAAGAATAAAGTTGGTCACCCCAGATCTTTGCTTTCAAGCTTGTTAAGACTGTACAAACTCTGTCTTTGCCTTTTATACTGTGGTTTTATGTATGATTGTACATTTCAATAAATCTTTGCACCCGTTTCCTATCTAACCAAATATAAAGAAACATGGGTGGCTCAAGACTTTTGCACAGTACTGTATACTATATGAATAAGAGTATATATGGATGTAAATATTTGTTACCTATGCAGAGTTTGTACAATGTTGGCTCAATTCAAATGAACTGATCACTTCTAACACAACAACTATCAGTGCACTTCCTGCAATCAGCACGGCACACTGGATAATCTACTAAATGTGCAAAGCGCATCTTAAATGACAGGAAGTGTGCTTCCAGGCAGCCATAACAAATAACGTGCACAGTGCCAGAGTCAGAAAGCCTGTCACATTATATTCTAAATGCTCAGTAAATCTGCCTCTGTGAGCTTACGTCAAGCAATTGTAGATTTTTAACAGCAGCGTTATAAATCAATGACAGGGGCAGGCCAAAATTAAAAACTGTTGAATGAATGAATCTATAGTACCAAATGGCAAACAATACAAGCGCCCAGATTAGAGCCAGCTTCCTCTGTATTTGTTTTGCCATAAGTGACAGCATAAATGAGTAATTGAGTTAGTTCAAGAGCTTTCGGTGCACTCGATATATAAACAAAAAAAAAAAAAAACTTTTTGAAGAGTCCACCCTTCACAGCTGGGAGCCTTATCTTCAAAAGAGTGCCAGCACTGGGGCGCCACTCTGCAGGGCAAGAAAACACCAGAACATCTTACACCCTCCACATCAAAATGCAACAAATGAAAGGCATGAAATTCTCTCTGTGAGGAGCCCCAACCCTCACAGACCACACCATCAGGTGAGGGTGCAGCCAAGCTGTCTGGTAAATACAGCTCTGCTTCTCCTGGCGATCCCAGTCTTTCTGCCAAGAATCTTGTTCTTCGTTATTTTAATTCTGTTCCCTCTCCAGGATACACACCTCTTCCACGCAAACAATCTTCACTTTTCTTCTCACATTCACTCCCTCCGACACATGCCCCTCCTGTTTTTCTTTGCTTTAAAAAAAAACCCAAAATCAATCTGACGCCCCCCCCTCCTTTCTCGTCTATTTCTCTCTCCTGTGCATGCCGTAGTGTTTTGCCATGGCTCTTACCTTTTCCCCTGTAGGGCTGTGTGTCTGCTGTAATGAATTGTACTTAATTGCCAACTGGGACCCACAGCCTTAAATATAATTCTCAGGACACTTAACCCGGGTCACAATGAATGATAAACACACCTTAATAAATGGGCTTGTGCTCAGAGCGGAGAAGAAAACCATTTTTCTCTCAAGGCCCTACCACAGGTAGGCAGACACACAGAGGGTATTGTAAATAATTGCAGGAATAATTGGTACTTTTAAACACATAATCCAATTTTCACACTTTGAGGGCATATTCACATAACACTGCCATGCCTATTCACCTGAAATAGAACTGAAAATAAAGTGAACAATTAATTTAGCCCTCTGCATTAAATCTATGTGGCGTCTACAACAAGAGCAGCTAACACTGTTGCCAACATATGCAGGTGCATGGTGTACCTGGGTTGCTAGGTGATTTTGCTGAGAAAGCCATAACTGGTGGTGGAGTTCCTCTCTTTCAGGTCACGCCTTTCCTTTCAGTCAACTCAAAAAATAGCATCCGAAGATGTTCTACCACTCATCACCTAAAGAATCTGGAGTGTTTGTCATGTAACTGTGTGTGGAGCAGGCAGGTAGGACCAAATGCAGACTTTCAGAGGCAACACGTGAACTCAAAAAACTCAGCTTTATTGCTGGCACAAGTCAATACAGAAACTAAACTAGGACCAGAACACACAGCCAGGTATGAGGGAGATCGCAGCACTTGATAGAAGAAAACAAAGGGCTTAAATACACAGGGAATGACGAGGGAACAGGAAACACATGGGGAACACAGCTGGGGCAAATTACACTCAACGAGATAGAGGACGGAAAGCTAAACATAACACATGAGACGAGGTACCTTCAAAGTAAGAGAAGGAAAACAAAACCTGGTGCACACAGACAGGAGACCACCAAAGTAAAACAGGAAGTAACCGGAACACAGAAATGCAGACAGACACGCCGAGACATGACTGGGGAAACATGGATAAACGTGACAGGCAGGGGGGAACAGAATGAAGCATGAAGAGGGAAGCAAGACACAAAACTCACAAATACAAGCACAGACACACAGAAAGAGACACAGAGGGCAAACACACGAGAGGGAATCTAATAAACAAAAGCTAAACAGAACAATATTGGCACTATAGAATAAACTCAAGACTAACAAAGTGGATTTAAACATAAATCATAATTCAAAATGAGAAAAACACAAGAAAACTCTAAACCCTGGGACAAATGACAGAAGACCACGACAGTGTTCACCTTTCCAAAAACCAAAAACTTTGTGAGCAAAGGAGCAAGAAATGGTTTCTCTGCTTTACCATAAGCGACAAATGTGAGCCGCCTACAAGTTATAAGAAAAAAATATTTAGTATTGAAAAATCCACTGCATTAGAATTTGATTACCTTAGCATTGGTCCTGTATGCTATATTACACTCAATGACAGCTTCATTAGGTACACTTGTTTAATTGGTTATTGACACAAATATCTATCAGCCCATCGCCCATGGCAACAACTTAATGCACTTAAGCATGTAGGTTCAAACTGGGAATTAGAATTAGGAAGGCGATCCTAAGTGATTCTAAATATGGCATGTTTATTGGTTGCAGATGAGTTGGTCTGAGTATTTCAGAATCTGCTGATCTACTGGGATTTTCCCATATAACCATCTCTAGAGTTCACAAAGAATGGTAAAAAAAAAAAAATAGAAAATAGCCCGTGAGCAGCAGTTCACTGGGTGAAAATGCCTCGTTAATGCCAAATTTAAGAGGAGAATAGCCAGACTGCTTTAAGATGACAGAAAGGCAACAATGACTCAAATAACCAGTTGTTTTAACCGACATATGCAGAAGAGCATTTTTCAATGCACAACACATTGAACGCTGAAGCAGACTGGATACAGCAGCAAAAGACCAAACCATGTCCTATTTCTGTGATCTAGGAACAGGACCCCGAGGCTACAATTCACAAAACCGCACTAGAATTGGACAACAAAAGATTTGAAAAACATTGCCTGCTCAGATAAATCTTTCTGAATCATCCTTCAGAACGTAGGGTCAGAATCTGGAGTACTGTTTATACACCACAGACTACCTAGTTATCGTTGCTGACCATGTTATTGTATGTCCATCCCTTTATGACCACAGAGTACCCATCTTCTGATGGCTGCTTCAGGCAGGATAACACACAATATCACAAAGGTCAGATAATCTCAATCTGGTTCTTCGGACATGGCAATGAGTTCAGTCTACTTAAATGGCTTCCACAGTCCCCAGAGCTCAAGCCAATAGAGCAACTTTGGGATGTGCTGAAACATGAGATTCACATCATTTCTCAAGTAACGTGGATACATATGGATTCAATGTACAAACAACAGAGCATAAATGTAGAATATCTTAGAATGATATTCTAATATTAGGAATAACTGTATCTGTCCTGAAATAGAGATAATCCATGTAGCCTGTGTTCACTACCCACTATCTATCCACTATCCTGTGATGTCATGCACTGGTTTGTTTTAAAGCCTCCAGTTTGGCATTAGTTGCCCATCGCCATTTTATTTCATAACCAGATGAGGGGTGAATCTGACTGAAAAACCAAGGACTTGCCCATCACAATGTATCCAGACCCTGAAGCATACTTTGATTTATTAGTTATTTTATTAGAAAAGGGACCATAATTTACATTAATGAGCATCATGCTCTATTGAAGTAGATGTGAATTAGCAATTGGGATCATAAAATTACTCTGAGAATGTTTTCTGAAGTATGGAGCAGTTGGTTTCTTTTTTTATCAGAAGTCTCACTGTAACCAGAAGAAATGCCACCTGCTGGCCATTAAAAGAGATTCATCTCACCTTCCAGAGCTCAACATTATGTCCACCATAGCTGGACTGGCCATCATGCCCGATGGTGATTTTTCGTTTTTATGGGCCGATGGGGGTTTTTTTTCCCGTTTTTTTCCGTAATGGCATAAACACTAAAAGGTGGTGGATTGGCCAGATGCTGGGAGGTGTGTAAAAATAACTCAGTTGTTTGGTGGTGGCTATTGCGGAGCTTCCACAGATTCAGTAACATTAGCAAGTGGTGGAGGCCAGCAGATGCAACACGCTGGCAGGTGGATGACGGAAAGGCAGGAGGAGCAGAGACCCGAGGCGGTGAACTGAACTTCAGGTAAGAAGTTATGACCTGCAGTCTATCTGGGTCAGATATAAACCAAGTATAGGTGGAGTTTATTTTCGTTATGCTCACTTTTTACAGTCAGTTACAATAACTCGTACTGCGTACTAGCTAGCATGACGGAGTTTATATACTGCTGGGCAGGTGCTATGATGTTATTGATGTTGAACTTGTTTTATCTTATTTTATTTATAAGGTTAGTTAGTAGAGTTTCCAACCGTCCCGTAAAAAACGGAATCGTCTCGTGTTCAGAGAAAATATTTCGCGTTTCGTATTGAGCTGAAAAGGAACACGGTTTGTCCCGGACTTCAGCTACAATGAAAAAGACACAAAGCTGGAGTTATTCTGTGTTTACGCTGCACAACTGCCTCTTCTTCTCTCATTCTCTCCTCTCCTGTTTCTACTTCAATCATGAAACTGATCAATGATCGGCTGATCGGCTTTTCTCTCTTGTTTGTTTATCGCCCACTTTGCGCCAGAAAGAGGAAACCAGCGGATGTCGCGCTAAACAACAGCAGCACATTTAAGCTTGATCAGCTGTTGTTAGAATTTATTTAATATTAATTTCTAGTATCAGCTGATGTTTGCTGGAGCCACAGCTGTAAAGGCTGCTGGTCATGATATCGGTTTGGTTATCTGGTGAGAGGGAAACATGAAGATGAAACCAGGAGATGTCCTTACTGGATCATCAGAGCTGAACAGGTGATGGAGAAACAGGTTTACCTTTTAGGTGACATGAATGAGTTGAAGGGAAGTTATGAGCTGTTTCTGAGAGACAAATAACGCTGGCTATGCTTTGAGTAGTTATCAAATCACTTTAAGATATCTCGTCTTTCATGAATCAGATGACGACATGAAAGAAAAAGTAAAATAGAAGTAAGCTGAAAATGTAGATGTCAATAAGCTCACAGTTTTCTCTCAAGGCTGTTATTTGAATCTGTAAAAGCAAAGGAAGCTGACTGGAAATGAGAAGCACCGCTCTGCCTGTTGTCTTAAATGAAAGAAATACAAAAAGTCACCATGGATTTCTTTGATGTAACTGCCACTGTCAGCTTAAAAAAGGCGCACCACAATGCCAAATGACCACAACAACTGTAACAAAGGGGGGCAAGGTTTAGTGTGGTAATTATGAACATTTAGGAATTCAAAATCCTGTTGCTTCAAGTTGGCTTTTGTCCCTACTGTTAAAGTAAGCCCAATCAATCCTATGTGTTTGCTTTTCATTCATGAACAACCCCCTCAAACACACACAGACACACACTGCTTTGGTGAGGGTTGTGTCCACTCTGTATCTGTTGCCAGCACATAGATGTACTGGTTTTGACACGCATGCATAATAGAAAGCACACTGGCCCAGAGGAACTGAGGAGCATAGAAAAGAGGCACAGGGAGCAGTTAGGATGTGTGGCCAGTAGGACAAGCTACCTCTGCTCTTCAGCCGCCCCGCTCTTTTCCCCTCCCGCCACCTCGTTCTGACACATGCTGCAAATGCAAAGCCAGATCAAAGTTAGTGTAGCCCTTATGAATAAAAGAGCACACCCCATCTGTGCAAGCTGCAGAAAGAGAGAGGTTCAACAGTGTGTCTGAAAGAAAAGCAAAACAAACTACACATGGGGTAGCGGGTACAGCCAATGCACTGCTGTGGCCCCGCGTCCATATGGGGTGACCAAACCCTGAGAACCTGCCTTTTCTCTCTCTCACTCTATCTCTCTGCAGCCGGTGCCAGAATCGATTTGATTGTGAAAATACATGAAAAACATCTTCCTGATTTAATGAAGATAATAATGGTGCTATTTAAAAACTGGACATTCAGTGGATGAGCCGAGCAGATTGATTAGTGAAGTTTTATGGTTCACTGAAGGCAGAATCAGAGACAAGGCATCGCCATTTAACCATATAGAAAAGAAACTGACTTTTATGTTTTATGTATAGTATTTGTTGCACATTTTTAGGAGGATTTTCAGGGGGGTTTTCCCACGCGGGTACCCTAAATGGCCTTATATGTGTCTTCTATAAGCACTGCAATCTACTGTAACACCTGTAGCACATGGGTTTCAAGATGGTAGTGCAATGATCTTCATGTTATATCCTGTAATGACAAGTCACAGAAAAGTATGCATTCATCAGTCGATATTCACATGCTGTATTAGGTTTGCTGCTGTCCTCCACATCAAACTTTGCTTGCGCCTCACATACTTCTTGAAACCAGTATCTTTGAAATCTTCACTGTAGGAACATGAGTTGGCTTCATGTTCGAATACCTCAAGTCCTTCTCCAAAGACAGGACAGCTAATACTCTGTCCAGTTCTTGTTTTGTAAGCACTATTTTTTTTTTTTTTTTTTAAAAAAGCATAGAAAAGCAAGATTTATGATGGAAAACTTAAAGCCACAAATCTCACACCAGGCATATTTCCCAAAAAGCTCTAAAAATTAAGCTCGACTAGACTTTGCCTGATTCAGCCTTGGCAGGAAATTCTCACGGTTGGCACAAATATGCCTCAGCATCAAAGATATATTATCGTTGCACGCCAACTGCTGAGGACACAGCAAGTGCTGGACCTGGGGAAGTTGTGTGAAGAATAACAAGCGAGACTGATGAAAGTATTATCAGTAGCAGCAGAGTTGTACACTAGAGTTAGCCTAATGATAAGGCTGGTAATCCTTAATTTGTTTTTTGCTGCGTTCAAACAGATTCAATGAGTATTTTAGTTATATCTAAAATATTAGATGTAAATATTACTTTGCTCGTTGCAATTTAGATCCATGACAATCCGGACTTGGATATGGAATGTAAACACATGATCAGTTTTATCCTGTTAAGCATAAGTATGAAATGTTCCTGAATTTTTGAATTGTTCAGTCCACGTTGACATTAAGAAGTGGGTAAATCAAGACAGTGACTTAAAAATATGCAGTAATAAAAGAACCTTTTATTGGAGCTGATTGCTCTAATAAATACTGCTGCCTGTAAGCTGCAAACACAATAAAGGGCATTTCCTATCCTTCTTTTCCAGTGTGCTACTGTCATTGATGATGCTCAGCCAAACTTACAGTGTTCATTTCAATAACAAGAACTAAAGTCACTTAACATTTAGGAGTCTGCACAATATTGTTATATAATAAAACTGAACTTAAAATATTTTCTCTCCGGGATGCTGTATCTTGCTTTGAGCTTTTTAATTGGTAGCGTAAATCCGTCTGTTTCCCTTGTGTAACTGCATCAGTAATTTCTGTCCACTGTTTGGTCTCCCTTGTCATATGGAGCGAAGCTTGCAAGTGCTCCAGCGATGCCCAGTTTGGTGGGGGGGGGCATTAACTGGTGAAACAGGTTTGTTGCAGTGGTTGCTTCAAAGTCAGTGACAACTCATAAGTCACTGGCTGTCTTCAAAGCGACTTTGGTGCGTCAAGATGGAGTCAGTCTGCTATCAGTTTGTGATTAAACGGGGTCAACTTCTCAATTACATACATTGTTTGCCATAATGCGATGATGAACTGTAATAAATTACCAACAAGAGTACTTAAGGGTAGGGGCTATACTAAAAACTTTAATTTTTTATGATGTTTTTATTACAACATGCTGATGTCTGACTTTTGACCTATGAACTTGAAGCATTACATGGTAAACTGGTGTATGTTATTTTCTACACCCATTTGACTGGAGCAAAATCGGCTGTCTCTGGCATGTATAAGCTGTAAAAACTTGAGTTTTTAAGACGTATTCGTGCAGTGTGTCATTTTGTAAAATGTTTTGGCGTCATAGTAAAGTTGTAGATTGCCATGTTGAAAAAATGAAACATGTGTTGTACAGCTCTCTCCATGCCTTTTCATATGATATATTATTCAATAAAGTTTCTTAAAAAAAGATTTCAAGGTCAACTTTGACTTTTGGCGCTAACAATGAAGGTCAAGGCGAAATGCTTAGCCAGCACAGGTACTCGTGTCCCTCTAAGACCTAGCATACTGTTGTGAAGACAATTAAACTAGGCCATAACAAATCTGGGTAATATAAAGTTTTTACTGATTTTCACATTTGGCATGTCCTTCACCAAAAAAATTAAATGCAACTTCCAGACAACCACCATTTTTTCCTAGTCACAAGGATGCTGGTAACCGACTTTTATTCTATTTGACTGAGCCATCAGCAGGAACAGTGTTCTTCCACATTTTACACAGTATAATGCTTTGTTGGAGGTCTGGCCCGACACACTGCTCTCACTCTCAGACATATTTGGGCTTGTTTCATTGTTATGCACTCTAGGGAACATAAATGCATGGCATCACTATATATCACGGTATTGTGAAATGACATAAAATCAATATTATTAAAAAGAATTATTCCGGTACCATTGTGGATGGTGTGATATAGCATAGCCATGCTTGACATTTAAGTTAGATGTATGAAAGTTCCTCAAAGGCTTTTCTCTTATATATTGTTCACAAGAATGAGATAAATGTCAGGCAGTAGTGACCTTTCACCAGCAAAATCTAATCAGTTCATCATTGATTCTAAGGAAGTGTTTTTGCTAAAATTGTAGAATGTACAGTGTAAGAGAAATGCGAGCCATTAAAGTGCGAGAGATTGTATTTTGGTTGGGATATTTCCTGCTGTACTTCAATTTACACTGTATTGTACCTTTATATCTGTTATATCAAACTAGAGTAGGTATACTTGTTTCATAGATCAGGATCAGTAAATTGTAGGGCAACTCTTTTTTAAACTTTATTTGTAACTTCATTTTCTAATCCTACCTTGTATGAAGCTAAAACGCAACTGGACAAACCTCAAAGTTCATACTCTTGTGGTGTCTTCACTTAATGTCTTCAGTTAATTAAGATGACAAAAAGTTATTTTTAAAAGCATTAACAAACAAAAATAAATAAACAAAGTAGCCAACACCCCAACTTTTTGTGATATCACAGGATTTCTGGTACTTCTAAACTAAACTTCAGAATCACAATTTCTAGAAGTAGCATGGGTACATCTGTACAAACAAAAACCATTTGTTCTTGTTTCAGTGTTCTATTCAACGGTGCTTCCTCCAGGTAAACACCATTACCACAGCTTTATTCTCTTAGTCTTACCCTGAGGAAACGGGCCGAGGCAACGAAACACTCTCTGATGTAATATGCCCGGCACAGATGCGTTTACAGTGTGTTATTAATCACAGGAAGATCATTTGCTCCTCCGGGCCGCCCAGGAGCTTAATTTCATTTGTTCCCATCGATTTAACGGCCATTTCAGAAACAAGAGGGGGGGTTGTTGTGGTGAGCGTAGGCTCAATACAAACTATTGATCACAAACTGAATGACCTTGTGTACACAGTGACCGTGGTAACCAAGCAGGGGACGCAGAAGGGAAACGCATCATTCAGAGGTCTCGGAAGGTTTATCGTGGCAGTGTTGACAAGAAGCCCATCGGTCAAAAGGTCTGCTTCTTTACACATTTTGTTAGCCGAGACGGACCAATGCTGCCCACATACAAATGAGCAACAGACTACATAAACACTTGCCAACACAGTACTCAGCCCTCCCCTTCTAATTCCTGTTAACATTCACTCTCGGCATCACTTCACCCCCAAGGAGCGCCGTGATCGCAACCGCTTCCAGGCCAGCGAGTTAGTTTCCATGCTCATTTCTGTTTGGCACAGGGACTCAATTACCAACACCTTGTGACCTTTGACCCTTTTGCACACAAAGTACTATTCCCAGGTACAGCGCCACATCATAGCTAACTAGAGCCTAGGGGGGAGGGGGGGCTCTCTTGGTGCACAAACAAACATTGTTTACACGAATTACATGCTATAGGAGATGATTAACTACCAAGCTGAACCCGGGCTCCGCTTTGGCAGCAGTCCCACAACACAATTTATGAGCTTTTGTGCATTTCTGTGTGTGTTTGTGTATGTGTGTGGGTGTGGTGGGGGGAGGTTGGGTGGTTAATAGAATAATGAGACTGCTATTCTGTGAAGCCACCAAGCAAGAATAAGTGGCAGTAAATGAACTGCTCTTTTGTTTGAGGCCATTTGATTACTTGTGTGGCAGCAGAGGGTGTGATTTCACTCACATTTCTAATCCTAATCTTGTTATAACCCCCCCCACACACACACACACACACACACACACACACCCTCATAGGTAAGCATGTGTGCACCTGTGTGTGCGCGTGTTAAGTAGGTGAATGATGGATATATCTCGTTGCCTGGCTTACCTTATCAGCAGAAGGGCCAGTATGGGTTTCATCAGGAGGTAGATGAAGCTGGAGATACAGGTAAGCCAGGCAGCTTTTGAGGAAGAGAACACACACACAAAACAAGATTGGCTTGTCTTAACGGCAAAATAAATGGTGTTGCTGAAGCTAAGATAGTTAAAGGAGAAAAGGAGAGACTGCTTGAAAGCGCGGCCCACTTGATAAGAGCTCCGCCGTGATTAAAAAAGGGAAACGTGAAGCTCAATGCAGTTCTCCCTGATGGAAAACTGTCAAGAACTTTCTTAAGTGTGTATTCTTGGTAATTAAACACGTCAACAAACGTTGATACCCAGATGCAGAAGGTGTGTTGTACAGAAAAAGAAAAAGAAGCCATCTGTTAACCGCAAATGCCCCTTCTTCACTACTAGACACAGGATATGAGTTTATATGAGTTTCTTCATTTTATTAATCACCCAGTTATTTTTCTGATGCCCTGCCACTAGACTATTCTGCAATCTTCTCCTGCTTTAATGTCTGTACTTAAAACAAAGTGCTTGTCACTTGAACTATACAATACAATACAACTTTATTTGTATAGCACGTTTAAAAGACCAGCGGTACACCAAAGTGCTTTACAATGAAAAAAAAAGAAAATTAAGACAATAAATAAAAGACTATTAACAAAGTACCACATATGTCATCAGGTTAAGGGCACTAATTATTCAGCAATAAAAGGGAATATAAGAACAAAGTTACTAAGAACAGATATAGCTAAAAGATAAAGTACATAAATAAGAAATAGAACCAAATATAAAATGGGGACACTAACTAGATGGAAAAGCTATGTTGAATAAATGAGTTTTTAAACGGGATTTAAAAGATAAAACGGAGTCTGACGCACGGATAGCGATAGGAAGGTTGTTCCACAGACTTGAACTATAGGTCCAAAAAACCTCTCCTTGCCATTACTGTCCTGGTAAAAGAGGTTCGTTCCCAATTCTTTAAATCCCCCAAATAGAAAGCCAAAGTGTAAAACAGATTTTGAAACTTACTCAACTATTTCCATCAGTTTTGGACCAAGAGCAGATCTTTCACAAAAGATCCCCCCACCCCACTGGTTTGACTGCAATGCATGGTATGATCTCCGAGGTAAGCAAAACGCAGCGGACTCCTGAAGAAAGACCAGGTAGGCAAGGTGTTTTAGGCAGGAAAAGGATTATGGCCTGTCAACACATAAAGCAATTTATTTGTACTTCCAAGTCATGGATGACCTGCAGCTCTGTCTGAAATCCTTCTCTGTGGACACACGCAGAGTATCAGAGCTGCTGCTGCTGCTCTGCTTATGTGCTGTGAAGACGGGGCTTACAGCAGCACGCTTTTTGCCCCGCTTTCTAATACTGCAACAGTAAAGATGACCGACACAGTGCTTTGTTTTAGACAAGCATCTAACATCTTTTTTTTTTTTTTTTTTTACAATTGTTCCAGGTGATTAAAGATATACTTTGGCGAGCCTTTGCAAAAGAATGTGAGCAATGTATTGACTAGACGAGGGGCTTATCCTGACGGTAGGGCATAGGGTGGTACCGCCCCCACTGAAATATTATTAGCTTCCTCTGGTGAACCACAAAAATGACAAAAACCCATTCAATGGCAATTTGAGCTTAAAAAGCATTCTGTAAAAGTCACAAAATAACAGTCTTTTTAATGAGCGTAATAACTAATTAAGTCCCTACAGACCAGCAAGAATTTGCATCAGTTATACTATGCAACAATAGTTTAATTGGCAGCAACTTAAAGATTAACATGTAAAAAAGCTAGCAACCACAAAGACATCTTTTTAGGACATGCTTCAGAAAGGCATACCACTTTAACGAATGGTATGCCTGATCACCTAAGCTGTCTGTATCTCCAACCTCACCACCATTTGAAAGACCAAATATTTGTCTCAGGACATCAGGGACAAGAAAGCTGTCCTGCACATGGCTGGAAAGAGAACATCAGTAAGCAGCTTGGTGAGAAAATGTTGAGAAAATAATCAGTGTTGGTGTGATTACTGGAAGAAAGACAAAAATCACTGCCAGTCATACTCAGTCTGGCATGCCGTGCAAAATAGTTTTTGTTGTTTTGTGCAACATTAGTGAGAGTAAAAGCTACATAATAAAATAAATGGGAGGAGCTTTCTAATGACCTCAAAGCAGCCGGGAATACAGTCACCAAGAAAGCCATGGGCTATATGTTACATCATAAAGGTTTGAAATCTTCTAGTGCTTGCAATGCTTCAGAAAGGTCCTTGTTCAGGCCTTTCTGAAGTTTGGCAGAGAACATCTGCACGATTCGGATGAGAGTATTTAATGTGATTACATGAACCTGAAACTGAAACTGAACTCAGGCCGCTCTTCGTATGTGGAGTGTGAAAGAATGCTGGTGGAAGAATTATGTTTGCTGGGTGGGTCTTTTGGGACAGAAGGGTGTGAGTCTAAGCAGAGATGCCAGACTCACACGGCCACCTCTTTAAGCTCATCAGGGGGAACACTGAGTCATTCCCAAATCAATTAATACTCTCCAGCAAGTCCTGGGTCTGCCCTGGAGCCTCCTCCTAGTACAACATGCCCAAAACACTCTGCCCAGGAGCCGTCCAGTAAGTATCCTAGTCAGATGCCTGAACCACCTCAAGTGGCTGTTTTCAGTGCAGACCAACAACAGCTCTACTCTGAGTCCCTCTCGAATAACAAAGGTACTCACTCATCTCTGAGGTAGAGCCTAGTCACACTTTGGAGGAAAACAAATTTCCTTTGCTTGTATCCTCTGCCTCATTCTTCCGGTCACTACGCAGAGATCATGTCCATAGGTTACGGTAGGAATGTAGATAAATCAGCGGTTTTATGCTCTCTCTTTGCCAGAACAGGTCAGGCCAGTACAGCGTCCACATCACTACGGACACGACCCCAATCTGTTTGTCAATCTCACACTCCACTCTCCCCTTATTTGTGAACAAGACCCTGAGATACTTAAACTCCTCCACTTAGGGCAGCAATTGTTCCAGACTTAGAGTCGACATGCCACCCTTTACCACCAGATGGATGGATGTTTTTTTCTGGTTTGACTGCAATGGGGAAAGATACAGATAGAAAAATCTTGGATGAGAGCCTCCTTCATACAACCATAGCATTGAAAGTGTACTGTGGGCGAGTCTCCTGGCAATGAAAACAATGACCAAGTGCAAAGGAGGGGCTCAAAAAAAGCGCATTGAGATCAGGGATTGAGCTAGCCCTAATCCAACAGAAAACTAGTAAAAATAGCTGAAATGTTGTGTATCCAAGTAACATTCGTGGAACCTTTAATTTGGAGATGACTTGCAAAAATGGCAGGTTGAAATTCCCTTCTGAGATATGTCAAAACCTGGCGATCGACTGTACAAAACATCTGACAACAGCTACTCCACATAACACCAAATCAAAGGGATCAAATAGACATTTCCCCTAATAAAATGCCTATTAATTTGTTACAGAATGCTTCTAACTTTATTTTTTTAATAACAAAGGTAGAGACAGTATTTTTTTTCCAATTAATATATCACTTAAGATGAATGTTTGGAAATAAGATTATCGGAAAAAATTAACTTAACAGTCACAAAAGCAAAGTTTGAAAATAATAATATGAATTATCTCTACTTTTGAAGACTTGGCTGTCAGGAAAAGGCAAATATTACCCAGGAACAAGAAAAAAATGTTACTTAGTTTCTTTATCTGTGTTTTCCTTGTTGTAAATATCTTATTAAGTGACCAGTTGTTGGTATTATTCATCATATCACCCAACCTACTCACCACCAAGCCTAAAACCCCTTCATTTTACCTTTACACATAGATTCAACAAAAAGGTGCCACCTGAGAACCTCTAGAGCTGTCATGACCCAGAGTTAATGCTGAAATCCAAGGTGTAGACAGTGAAAAAGAAAGGTGACAGCAGTGCTCTGCGGGGTGTCCTCTGCCTTTCTGAAGCATGTCCTAAAACGGTGTCTTTGATGCAGACAAATGGTGGCTTATCAAAGAGATGGTCCATAATCTGGGAAACCAGGCAGGTGTTGACCACCTGCTCTATTTTTGTGCCAGCCACTTCAGAGCTGCCATTCCAAGGACTGAAGAAAGAGCACCGTATGAAAGGAAGGACAGGAAGGGGGGGGATGAAACAGAGGAGAGGCGACAAAGAGCAAATCAGTAAGCAAAAAGACAAGAGCGATGGGGGGAAAGAGAGAGAGGAGAGGGGAATAAGGTGTAAAAATGGGAAGAAAGATACATAAAACTTGAGCAAAAAGGTTGGCTTAAGAGGCAAAGAACGAGTGAGTGAATGAGTAAGAGTAAGACTGTCGCACTTGAGCTGACACGACGTCTCCTCATCTTGTCACGGGGATAGAAAGGCCTGGCTGGGGGAATTGGGAGGAGTGGTAGACGCGGGATACCAGGCCCACCGTGCCCATCACTGTCACTCATGTCTGGCAGTACAACGCATTCTGGTGACATACACAGTTCCCCTGAGTCTGAAATGGACAAGAGACCCTTTCTTTTCTTCCCCTTCCTTCACAATACTTCCAGTCACCCTCATCCTTTTCTAAGTCCTCCATCTCGCATTCCTCTCCTACGTATATTCAACTTGATTTAACCCCTTTTTCTTATGCACCTGCTCACTTCAACACTTACAATACCATCACCGTTAGGCAGAACTTCTTTAACTTAGCTTTAGTTCTTAGGTGCACTTACTACAGATTGGGAATTTCTGTTCAAAGTTTAGTTTTAGTCAGGACCACTTTAGTCAAAAGAAGATTATTATTTCCATCTGGAGCTGCACCTTATATTTCAATAGGGAGAGATCATTTGGAAAAACTGCACATAATTTATGGATATACAGAATTCATTTCAAGCTGCTCGGTGATTAGATTTCAATGACCCAACATAGCAGAACAGAATTTCAACAGGATTAGGACAGGACGCCCTGAAGTCTCGATGCTAGTGTTAATGAAGATGAAGACGGAGGCTTGGATGAGGCTCTGAGTGACCAGGGTGAGGAGGAGATGGGGAGGATGAGGGTTGCACGATTGAAAGTGTGAAAGATCAAATGAAGTCTGGCAAGAAAATGACTAGACAAGAGAAATTATGTCAGGACTGAGTTTGACAGCATCAGAAAATGTAAGTGATGTGAAGAACAGAGTAGCGCCTGAACACCCAGGAAGCAGGCAGATGAGTGATTACAGATCTTTTTTATTGAGCTTACGTATAGGCTTCATTTGGCAGCATGTCTAGGATGTCCTGGAAAGCCTGAAGCAGGAAGAGCCACAGCAAGACCCCCACTACTGAATAGCACAGGCATCAGTGGCAATAGATATGGCATCGATTGAGTCAGACAATGACTCAACCGGGAGGACCCGGGGTAGAGGTGGGTTGCAAGGTAGCTTGCAGGTGCAAATGTAGGTAGGCTAAAACTCCTTAAACAGTATGGCTGTATGAGATTTCCTAACTGGATGCAGATGGTAATATGGGCTGGTACTGGGTTCAACTGTTGTCAGTTGATCTACCAGGAATCAAAAAAGCCAATACAACAAAAGTTCTTATTATATAACAAGGAGTGTATGATGAAATTACAATTACATTTAACAGTCTAAAGTAAAACCTGACTGTTTTTTGTATTGTAACTACGTAATGGTTTCTGAAACAAGATGAGCTCTCAACTCAGTGGTTATTGTACGGTGGCCGGGAGAGGTCAAACTTAAGAAAACAATATCATAGAAAAAGGCTCCAAAAGCAGAAAAAAGAGAAGTTAATAAAGCACAATGAAAGTAGGAAAAAACAAAATCACACAACCTTTCTTGGGGAGACAATAAAGTGACGGACTAGCAGGAACCAAAAAATGCAAAGAACTGTGACACGCAAAGGAAGAGGAGGACTCATCTGTGTTGTAAGGGAGAAAAACATGCAGACTGTGCAGATCAGTGGGACTAATAAACTTTTATGCATTTTTGACAGCTTGCATTAAACTGTGCGTATCATTGCACCATTTTATCATTATCTTCACATCGAAAAAAGAAAGTTAACTATAAAATAAACAAGGCAGTTCCAGTTAAATTAAGAGAAAATAAATATAGTCAGTGATACGTTAAACAGCAGGCGCTGACACGTTGAGCATGAATTTACTCAGTTCTCTTGCTGCGTTCTCATCTCGTGCATGGACGTGAAAATACTCGTAAGCATGCGGCGGCCCTCCTACATCCACAGACATCACGGTTCGGCCGACCAGTGGCTCCAGCCTTATTAGAAGCCCACTAGATTGAAGAACCCAGACCTGACCCTGGAGAGCGGGAAAAGATGGCGAGAGAGGATGACGAGTGCAGTTAGAGTAAGAGCAGAGTGAACAGCCACATTATCACATTTCCTGCCGCTATTTTCCAATTAGCTCGGTATCGATCAGCTCGCAAGCCCCTTGACGCACTGTGCCTTTCACTGACTGGGCTCGAAGCCACTTTCTATCCAACTTGTGGGTGGATTTCACCACACAGTGAAGGTGAACAGGCAAGCTCGCCCGACAAACTGTCCAGGTTATGCCAGTATAACATGGAGAAGCTCTGACGTTGCTTTTATCCATTTCTGCCTGCCTTTATAGTGAAAGTTGGGCAGAGCAAGCAATCATTTTACCAATAAAAAAAAAATCAGCTCTTTAAAAATAATCCCAGATGTACTTTTCCTGGAATAATAACAAGGTTACTCAAGGTTGAACACACTGCATGATGTGAGGATGCTTCTTTATATAAAGTATTCAGTGAGTAAATATATGTAGGGCAGCACGTGCTTTTTATTATTTGCATCTGAGGAGCCATTTCTCATAGTTAAAATAACTGAGTATTTCATCATAACTGTTCAGCACAATTACTGATCAGCTCCCAAAATGACTGTGTATATGTGACTCAGAGCCCATGAGTGATGTATAAGAGGAAGGGAGGGTTAAAGTCCTAGTGATCAAAAACAAAAATATGACAGTGCTGGAGATATCTCTCTTTAATCTGCTGCCTTTCTCTATCTGCAGAGTCCATTACCCAGCAGCAGAGAGATTATTCACTGTTGATAAACAACTTTATATAGAACTCAGCATCAGTTACATTTCTGGCCATCTTGTTGCATTGGCACAAGCTGTGAACCCCTCAGAAAGTGCATACCGTGGTGTTATAAACAGGAACTATGTTAGCCAGCAGCATTTACTGATCACACGCAGCAACATGAGCAATAATTTGGAGTTTCAAGTGTTTCTGGACAGCTGACAAACTCTAGTTCAGTTTTCAATCTACTTCAGGCTTCAATCTCCACCAAATCTGGCAGAAATACCTGACGCGGCAGCCTCAAAAAAACACAAATCTTTCCTCACCGGCCAGCCACTAATTCTGTCTATCTGACATTTAGCACTGGGTAAAAAGTGTAAAATGAGTTTATCAGCATCTTTGCACTGAATGAAAACGGGGCTGATGAGAGAGCCGCGTGAACCAAAACAGTAAAACCTAAACAAATGAAAGACAATATGAAATTATGATGATTATAAAGCTCGGGCAGCAGAGTCTGGTGATAATTCTCTGTGGTTCATCGGGGTTTGTTTTTGCTTTTTTGTTTTAATTTCTCAAAACCATAAACCACTTTCCAAACTGCATTCACACAACCTCAGTCGCTCCTGGCAAAATCAAACAATCACATCAAACCAGCTTTATCAAAACCAAACAACAATTTCAGGCCAAACACGCAAGTGGTAAAAGTGACAACACTGCTGGGAATTCATTACACACACTGCATCAAAATGAAAACAGTCAACTTGTAAATCTACAAAATTAAAAACAGTGACTGATAGAAGTTATTTTTCACAGCCTGGCGTCTGTATATGGCCAAAGTGATTTACTGCAACATTTGTAATCCAGCTCGTCTGAGGCATGCTCACATTGTTGTGTGTCCCATGTACCTCATTCCCAGCAGCCTTTACTGTCAAAAAGGCATTTCTTATCACTATGGAAGCAACAAAACATACTTGACCCTATATTGAATCTTTTAACAAGCAAATCCCTGCAGTGTCCTGTATATGATTATGCAATTTTTATTACAGTGATACATGTTTTTGGTAAGATTATATTGTATGATTATACTTTAATTTTTAAATTAGTTTATATACACTAAAAAGGCAACATTTACCAAAAAATATTCGCATGTGTAGGACTACTTCAAAACTGAATAGCTACGAAGGTTTCCAGGCCACTATGACGGTATCACAGCTCCAATCTACATCACCTGGAGAACATCTGAGTTTCAATATTCTACTTTTTTTTTTGCAAATGAATCTGCTGTCAACAGGTCAGTTTGCATAAATGAATCTATTTTCCAGGTAACATCTAACAGCTTTAAAAAATAGTAGACGAAAAAAGCATTTGCTGTAATTTTGGCTAAGGACCAGCTGCAGGTCGAGCACACGAATGAGGTATTAGTGTTTGAGGCAAACAAATCTGCCAGCATACAGTTAAATTCTACATTTCCTCAGCAACTTCACATTTAGGTGTCCTGTTTTTGGGCTGTGGAACTGGAGAATTTTCCAGAATTTCCAACAAGAAATTGTTGTAAGTTGTTATGTGGTAGGTGCAAGTCTCATGAGACTCTGTTTTCATTTTCTCAAGCAAAAGAGTTATAAATAATTAACTAGAAATTAAACACGCATGTTATATAAGTAAAAGCCAACAAAAAACAGTTTATGAGATATAAAGGTTTTTTTAAGCCTTCTAAATAAAATGTAAACATTTATTAAATTCAGATTTTTTCAATATTTGATTTCTAAATAGGCCGTGGCTGTAATGGTCACAGTTGCTTAAAAGTTTTCGTTCTGCACTCATACTTGATTATAATTTTAAAACGTTCTGAAAACGAGGCAATGCTTGCTTAAAGGTAAAGTGTGTAAAATCGTATCACTCATTGGATGGCAGATTACAGTCAACTGTACTGACTGTTTCTTACCCATCCCAAATCAAGTGCGTAATCCTAGCTACGGTAGCTGCTGTAGGACAAAAAACACTGGCTGCCGTTCGTCTGTTGTGAGTGTAGACTGTCAGTCCACTGCCTACCTCAGCTGGCATCCACGTCTTCTGTTGGTAGACAGCACAGTCAGGAGAGCTGTTGAGTATGTGCTGAACTTTTCTGTTGATAAGCGTTGCTGTTTTTGTCGCTCTTAGCTGCTGTTAGTCTCTGTTAGCTGCTGTTAGTGAAACTTTCTTTAAGTGGATCAAACATCACGTAGTAAATAAACTCTCACATGATGTGAGAATATAATCAAGCGGTTTATCAGTGGGATTTTTGGAGACTTAGCTGGCAAACGGCTTTTGTTGCTATTTAGCCAACTCATGATCGGAGGGTCACATGTCTAATATGCTGACAACGAGGAATAAGGAAAACTCAGGAATAAATATGCATGTTTAAGGATTTTTTTGTGTGTTAAAGCTCTGACTTTAATTTGGGAGGTGGAGGTTGAGGTGAGGAGGATGAAGATGAGGATGAGAGAGGAGATAGAAGGCAATGGTGAGAGATTAAATGAGAAAATATGCATATACAACTGATGAATTGTAATATATAGTTTGTACTGTATGTATGTGAACTATGTGTGTGGATGGTCTTTAGCCCCATACAAATAAATGCAATTAGGTGGAACTGTTCAACTCAGCATTTTTTCTATATATATTTTAACGGAATAAGTTCTTGAGAATCCATAAAGACTTTGTATGTTTCTATTCATGACACAACATTAGTTTTTCCTACTAAATAAACTAATGTAAGACTTTGGTTCACTGACACAATAAATGGGTTTAGGACACAGAATTTGAGTCACCAGATTGTAATTAGGTGTTTAACAATTCAGTGAAATTTTAGCAGCTCTCCTCACGTTACACAATCACTTTATGTCACTGCTAATATCAAAAGGTTTAACTTTATTTGATTTTAGTGATACTATAAGGAACAGTTTCACTGTTGATTTTCAGTGCTTAGGTTTTTACTACCACTGCTTTGTCTTTGATTTCATTCCAGCAGCAAAAGGTGCCTCGCTGCAATACCCATCTGTAATGCAAATGAAATTACAAGGTTTATTTCAAGGCACAGTTACTTGAAAAATTCTCCTAACAAATGCATTTGCATTTGAAAGTAGTAAAAAAAAAAGACAATAGCAAACACTCAGGTGTTTGCACTGTTTTCCTATATATTAAATCAATGCCTGCACTATTACTGTGATGGACAGACAAACAAAGGCATGAATGGAGTCCAATCAATGCTTCCTCCCAAACACACACACACACACACACACACACACACACACACACACACACACACACACACACACACACACACAACTTGATTATGGAAAGGGCATTCATCACACCACATTAGCACATTTTCTGTTATGTTTTTTTGTACATCTGTAGAGCAGAGTACAGGATTTGGAAGAGACGGGGCTTAAATAAACAAATCTATCAGATGCCATCTTTCTGTTTTATGTACTGCACCAAATTTTTCCTTCAGTTTTGTGGAGGTTTTGTACTTGTGTCACCTACAGAAGCATAAAGCTCATGAGAATGAGGAAACAAAAGCTCCTGTCAGTGAGGATCTGTTTGTATGTCCTGAACGAGCAGCACACTCTTATCTGAGCTCAGCAAAAGTTCCCATCGATTGGCCCGCTGATTGTGCGTCTGTCAGCCTACCTGTCCACTCCTCCCTCCCACCTTCTCCCCCGCTGGCCTCTCTCCTCCATCCATCCTCCTAACTCCTCCTCCTCCTCTCTGCCCAAGGCCTCATTGATCAGTCGTGCCCTGGCTCCTGCCCGCTGATCAGTCAGCTTGATGTCTTTTGTGTCTGGGTGAAGTGAATAAACTATTGGGCCAATCGAACGGGAAGCAAGGGGCCAAGAGAGTCGGTGCTTGGCCCCTTGAATGAGAGACTGAGAGGAAGGTGAGAGGAAGAAATGAAGGTGGGGATAGAGAGATGAAGCGGAGGGCAGGAGAGGTGAAGAGACAAGGATGAAGGGATGAACTGCCTCCCTTCTGAGATCAGAGAAATGGCACAAAAAAGGGTGGAAATTGAAGAAGTATAGGATAACGGATAAAGGGATGGAAGGCAGCATCCCAACCCACAGGGCCCCTAAGTTCAGAAAGCTCAGCAGTCCTCTTCCACCAAATTGAAAGCAGAACATCCATCTCCAATCCACACACTGATGACAAGCTCCTCAGATAAACACTACGAGTGGCAACCAATCCTTCTTGAGACTGTCAGCGTCCCCGAGGCTCTTCAGAGCTGTGGACATACAGAATAATTGCATTCATGATGCTGCATAAATTAGGCACCACCATAGGTGAGTGGAAAAGGCCTGACCACGAGGACCACAAATTTCTGAGCCTTCAAGGCTCAGATATGCCAGATTGACACTAAATACCAGGATAAGCAATCATTTCCATTTCATCCCTGTCAATAAGCATTTGATAAAGGGGGTAAAACAGGAGGAGGGTATTTGTTATTATAATGAGTGAGGCTTTTATGATCATATCTTGTAGCAAGGTGACAGAAGATTGCACTGATGGATGCACAGATAGATGATGCATTTGTGGGGTAATACGGACACTCGGTGGAAGAAAATATTGGCGCTTATCAAAATAAATGGTATCCCGAAGCGCTGTGTGAAGGCATCAAGCATATATTCACATCCGGAAAGTTCCAAGAATTTCTGCTGGCAAAAAAAGGCAATACAATGATTGTTTTTGTTTAAATATTCCCCAAAGAGAAACAAATATCCAAGCTAAAAAAAAATCTAAGGCACGCAAATAACTTGAGCACAAAATCCACATCGTTTTTAGCCAACTCATAACTGTGGCTTGCAATGACAGCTGATGCATTTTTAATCCCTCTTATAAAAACTGAAGACACAAACAAACATTTACCCTCTTTGGAAGCCCCTGGTTTGCTTGGGAATTGGTGCATTTTCTTTCTGTCCTCCATGTTTTCAGTCAATCGGTCTTTAGATAAAAAGAGCTTAGAAAGATTATCCCCCTGGCTTGAATGCCATTATCATTAATCAGTGTGTTATTGACTGCTCTGTCCTTTCCTGTTTCAAGTTCAGGCCTCCCTTAATCCACAGATTTTGCCCAGAAGACACACACTCAACTCTGGGAGGCTCAGTGCAGCTTGAACCATGCCCACCCTCGCAGGCACGAATCGATTTGCGGCAAGGCTTCTCCTGCCTTCCAATCAAAATGACCAAACATTGTGACTGGAGATGTAAATTCCCCCCTTATGGTGTCTGGAGGCTCATTTAGAAAATCTGTTACAAAGGCCAAAAGACTTTGAAGTCCTTATGTAACATTCAAATATATTATTGCAGACTGTGCAAAAACCGCATACATACATCTTTTAATGTTAATTAATACAAAATGAGCATCCTCAAATATTTTCAGTAAATACTTTTAAGTTAACTTTCAGTTATCGCTTGTGTTGTTTCCTATTTCATTTATCATTTAGCTTGATTTACCTCCTACCTCTCCTTGCTGTGTTTGATTAATTCGTTGCATACATTCACACTGTCTTTCACCACTCCCTGCTTGCCCCTTTGAATTCCCCAAGTTTACTTTCCCTGTTTGGCCCACTAAAATTGGGGCTTTAATTTTTCTTTAGAATTTACTTCCTGCACACAGCCTTTGTTATGCTCTTTTCATTCAGTTTTATCAAATGTTTTTCCAGTTTTTTCTACTTCCAATCTCAATCACACAACATAATTCTTTGTACAAATATCCATCTTTGTGAGGTTAAATGCAACGCATGTTAAAAATCAACTGAAATTACATTGTACTGATGTCCAGTGCTAGAGCTAATCTCTGCTTACACAGGCGTGCCAGACAAAACCAGTAGTAGAGTACTGTTTAATGTACAACAATGATGCGCAAAACCAATTTAAACTAGAATACAGTACTGCCCAAGAGTCTCGAGTCATTTCTTTACTTACTTTGCTGAAAAAATGGGAGACAAGTGCAGCAATTTATTGAAACATGGAAATACAGTGTATAAGTCAAAACAGAGTTTGTTCAGTTCTAACAAGGGTAAAAGTACATTTTTTGAACGACCACCTTTATTCTTCAACATTCCAAGACAAGCTTTCTTTTCATTTCTTTAATTTGTCTTCAGCAATAGTTCTCCAGGCTTCTGCAAAGACATTGAAAGCTCTTATTTGGATGTTGGCTGCCTTTTGTTGCATTTTCTGTCGAGATGATCCCACACTGCTTCAATAATGATAAGTTCCAGGCTCTGATAGACTGATAGCGTTCCACTGTGTATTTTTCTATCAAGCACTGGGAAGATATGTGTGATCATTGTCATGCTAAAAAATTGATGTTTCAATCAGACACTTTTAGAGGTGGTATTAACCCTTTAAGACCTACCATAGAACCAAGTCCGCCAGAGCTTATATTATATTTTTACATGTTGTGGAGCCATTTTTGGGAGCATTTCAAGTTGATATACATCAATACAACCATTATAGCCCAAATTGTAATAATATGTATGCATTAAGTGTATAGTAATTACATAAATTGCAAAAAAGTGCAATAAACTACCAAAAAATTGAAAATCGTTTTTGTTTTTTTAACATATATTTCTAATTTAAGAGGCTTATCCCTCAAAACTGTAAATACAAAAAAGTTGCACAAAATAGTTTCCCACCACAGGAAATTAATTTTGAGTGTCTTCATATTTTTATTTTTGAAATACACCAATTTTTATATATTGCAGGAAAAACGAAAATAAATATTATAATGCAAATTTGCAAAAAAAAACAGCATATGCATCAAAATAAACTATTTCCAGCAGTGCAATATGAGTCCTAAGCATCCCAGAAACGACACAGTTTCCCTTCCTTAAGAATGGCTTCTTGACAGCGACCAATGAGTCCATTTCTGATTAGGCGTCAGTGAACAGTAGATGGATCAGCTGGAGGGTCAGATTCATCTCTTAGTTCCTGTGCCATGTCTTTGCTGATTTCTTTCCTATTTCTTAAGCATATAACTTTCAAATATCATTTATCTGCTATAGATAGTTTTTTAGACCTGTCACTTCTTTGGTCTTCCACTTGTCCAGTTTCCTCAAATTTTTTAAGTACACACTGCACACCGTTCCGAGATAGCTCTCTGGAAATCCCCTTTCAGTTGTAAAAATAAAATTTTATGCCAAACTGTGTGGTAGTTGGCATTTTTTTATAGAATGGGAACAAATTAAGCGATTCATTTTTACTCTCAATCCCTTAAGATACAACTTTAAACAGCTTTTTTGCTAAGTTCTCTGTTATGTTAGATACAACACTGATTCATCCCGTGAGTTAGATTCCTTTTTAATGCTTTAATGATACAAAGGTTAGTGCTAATTCGCTTAGAAAAACAACACAAACATTTCATTGAAAATGGTCAGATAGAACCTCTGGACTGAAAATTAGAGAAAACTTTTGCAAAGACTTTGATTTGTGGTTACCTAGGCAAACACAAACCACATTAAAGTACCAGGAACTTATATAATCCACAGGGGAATGGATGACAGTCATAATCAGCACTAAACAAAGTGCACTTGAGTGAGGCGTTGAACTCGCAGCGGCTCACCAGCTGCGCATTGTGCTACAGTTTAACCTAAAAATGTAAAACACACAGTCACGGGCAATCCCAGGCGCTTCCCAGTCATACCACGGGAATTGATGTTGCCAGGCATGTTTGTGCTGGAGTACAAATCATGCTGTCAGTTTCAGTGCGCCTGTCAAAGAAGCAAGACATCAACACAGCCAGACGGGGACGACAGGAAACACACTGACACAGTATGAGTCAATGGGGAGGGAAGTAGCCTTGAGCGACGATTGGAGAAGCGTGTGTGTTTGTGTATTAAAGGAGCTCGTGTGCATGCATTGATGTGGTTTCAGTTGTGCCGGACTGGCTGTAGGGGGTATTTATCTGTGCGAGCACATATATCACCTACAGTTCACAGTGTTGTGTATCCATCAGTAAATATGAGCCATGTCTGATCAATAACCTCAACCGAAGAAAAGCTTAAGGCTTTACTTTATTAACTTTGCCCAGTTGAAATCCTGTGCCTCCCTTGTGTTCCGGTGTGCCTGCTCGCATGTTTTATGTCCGCAAACATGTCTGTGTGAGGATGTGTGCAGGCGTGTTTGCTTACAGGCAAGGCGTGTTAGCTTAACTGTGTTTGTGTGCGCCGTTGTTTACGTTGTTTAACACGCGTTGGGTGAGACTGTGTGCGTTTCAGGCTTTCGCCCGCTCCCTGCTGTTGAATGCAGCTATTTACAGACTGCACTTTACTGACACATACAGCCTGGTCAAATAGATGGAGATAATCTATGCAAATGTAACACAGTCTTTTCTCAATCAAAAGCTATTTAGCTGCCTGTGTATCTTCCTGTACGTGTTCATTGAGAACAGTTCCCAGAGGGCTTCCAGTGAAGCTGGTTTGGTAATATGAGGCTGATTAAAAACATTACAAATTGGTTTGTTTAGTTGCAGGAACGCCAGACAAATTGGTGTTCTTTTAATGTCACAAGCTGTTTTTTTTTTTCATGTTGTTGTTGTGAGTCACAGAATGTGTACCTGCAAAAGCAAAAAGGATCCCAGGTAGGCAGAGTAAAACAGTCAAATAGATGCTGTAGTCAACAGTTCTGTATGGGGGACTTTGTGTAAGGCAAAAAGTGTTGCTTAAAGTGGCAAATCCATAGATAATTCGACAGCTTTGCAGCCCATTTTAACCAGCAGGTTTGCTTTGCATACCTGCTCTTTTATAGAAACACCTTGTTAACTGTCGAAAACACTTATCAGCCACCTTATTATGTTTGTTTCTCATTAATGCAAATATTTAATCAGCCAACCTGCTGAAGTTAAAACTGAATGTGTAAAAAAGTATTTCAGAAACTGCTGATCTTAAGGGATTTCCCCACACAACCATCTCTCTGGGTTAAAATGCGTTGCTGGTGTTCAGAGATCAGATGAGCTTCCTGCTTTTAAGAACCTAATAGTAAACCACTCGTTACAACTAAGGTATGCACACAGTAAGAGAATTTCTGAATGATGAACACATCAAACCTTGTAGCAGATGGGCTACAGCAGCAGAAGACCACACTGGTGCCACTCCTATCACCTATGAGCAGGAAGCTGAGGCTATAGTTCACATTGCCTCGCTAAAATTGGACAATAGAGGACCGGAAAAACAGCGTCTGATCTGGAGTTTAATTTCTGCTGGGGACATTCACATGGTAGATTTCATATTCATCATTTGGCATAAACAACATAAAAAGCATGAATCCAGACTGCTTTCTTGGTTTAGGTTGTTGTACGTGGTGTAATTTCTAGTCACATTTTAGGCCTTTTAGTACCAACTGAGCAATGTTGAAACACCACAGCCTACCTGAGTATTGTTGCTGACGATGCCCATCCTTTTATGAACACAGGAGGATGTCACAAAACTCGAATCATCTCAAACTGGTGTCTTGAACCTTTGGGGAATTCTGAAGAATGTTTCCAGCAGCTTTGAAAGCAGGCATTCAAACTGGTCTTAAAGTTACACAGTGTTACAGACGGGCTCTGAGCTTGATTTTGGGTTTTTTCTTCCAAGTGTAAGCAGGTCTAATAATCCCAATAAGTAAGTCAGCAAGTAGACGATGAACACATTGAAGCATTTAGCTCCTAAAGTGCCAGATAATTTTCCTATGGATTACGTGAGACCAAAACAGTGTAAAAAGAGTAATGGCTTTAGACATATTTATCAAACCACCTGGACCACAATGACAAATAAATGATAAAATGCCCATGCACTTCAGTAGATGGCTGTCTGGTAACACATTAGCTGTAAAAGCACCGCTTTAAAAGGTGTTCAGTGCTATAGAGCAGCTTTACAGCTTGTTTAATTGCTCATGGGTCTCCACAAATCAACGGATGCACTTTCAAGAGGACAAATTTGTATTTCGCTCTTACATGCAATGTGTAGGTTGAAAGACATAGTAGCTGTCCCTGTTTTCAGTGCTGGCCATGAAGGAACCCTTGCCAGGTACAATGGAGGATATAGTAAAGATTATAATTGGTTAATATGTAACATAGAAAGACTACCTTAGGTATCCTTTTCACAGAAATAGCATATAGGCCTGTTAGTAGTGTTTTCTCTCTTCCAAATGAAAAATGAAGAGGAACTCTGGATTTAAAAGGAATTTTTAAATACATACAACTGACTTGGGATATTAGGCCTGTCCGTCATCTCTTACGCTGGACCTACATTAGAAAAAGATCACTGTTTAGTCCCATATGGCATATGAATACTGCTGGACTAATGCATAATAAAGCTGCCTCATCACTGCCTTGTAATATTTTCATTAACAACAGAGTGTGATTTAATCAGCTAAAGTCAATGAAAAGCTATTCTGTTTTTAACATATTGCTCATAGCTGTTATGGATTTGGTGTTTTTATTCAATAAACATTTTATCGTGATGATACGGGTTTAACCCTAAGTGGTAGTGGTCCTGTAGAGCAGTTTTCTAAAGTAACCTCTATACATGTAGTGATTCATTTAGTTTGCACTATTTTTAATTTTCATTAACTGTCATGGTCATCCTGAAAGATTTTTATTGATTGAGGTTCAATGTGTTGCTCAAGGGCAATCTGACAACATCCATGGCTGCTGATGGATACGTACTGCGTAACAGGATCGTTTTTAACTACCACAACGCCCTTCCGCATGTCCATGTCTTCCTTGTCTTTGCCGCAGTCCCCTCTCTGTCTGAAACCCATCAACACCATTCCTTTATGCACGCAAAAATTATTATTTTTTCATCCTACTTTCTGTACAGATTTCCTCTAGTTAACACATGGCTGAGTTCAGAGCCAAAAACCTGCCTCTCCCAAAAAGACCCCCACCTCCCCCTGCTGTTCTCGTCTCCCTCTCTCCTTCCCCACCTCTACTATCTCTCCGTCTCCTTGCCCTCCTCCTTCACTCTCCCCCTCTCCTCCCTTCCTGCTACGAACTCCAAAGTCTCCTAATTCCTGTCATGCTAATTGGAGCTGACAGACACAGCTAATTATGCGCAGATAATCTGCTGCATCTGACTAATTATAATTCCCATTAGCTGCCGATAATGCTCATTAGATTAACTTTCTCCAGGAGAAATTGGAAATAATAGGCCTGGCTCTACGCTGCATCTTTCTGGTAATCAAGAGTAGGGGTGCATGTGGCAGGGAGGACCAGTGTTTGTCAAGGAGGCGAGCTGTTTGTTCTCAATGGCCATGGTAGAAATGGATGCACCGTCTGATCCAAATGATATCTGATACATCTTGACTGCTGCTGCTGAAGCTGAGAGTGTTACAGAATAACAACATGTGTGCCTGTGTTAGGTCAGAGAAGAACAGGTGCACAAGAACATATATTTCTTTTCAGATATATAATCTTTAAGACACTGAAAATGTTTATAGAACACATCTGCCTTACTTGCTAAAGCTTCTTACTGATGAATCAAGCGATGCAGAGTAAGAAGTCTGTGTAGCACTGCTGGTAATGTCACTGCCACTGGTAATCATAACGTAGTTGTACACATCTGTGATGATCCGTGAAAGTTCAAGACGGAAACTAGCTGGCTGCAGTCCATTAGCCCCTCTGCATCATGACTACTATAAACCACCAATCACACGCACTTCCCCATGAACAGGGAAAACTGTTTATTTCTTGCCCACTCAGTTTACCGCTGGGTGAGCCACTCTCACATTTGCTGCATGATATGGCAATTATTCTTCTTTGGTTCACTCAACACCAGTTATCATCTGCTTACATGTGCTTTTATGTACTTCGAAGAGGGATATTATTTACCCCTTGGAAAGTCATGCACCAGCATCAGCATGCAAACTGCAAAAGCAGGTCTATTCACTGCTGCAGCTTTAGTGGTGCCGTCAGTTACACACAACACGTTCTCACTCCCAAAGCGTAACATTTTACGCTAGGTGACAAATCGTCAACATATTACGTTTTCGGCTACCCACCACGTTCCTAAATGACGACCAACGCAGCCCACGATTTGAAGAAAAAGAGCGAACATGTGTAGATTGAGTCCAGGCGGTGTCCACATCACTCAGGACCTGTCATGGTCCTGCCACATCAACACCCTGGTTAAGAAAGCCCGTCAGCGTCTCTTCTTCCTCAGAAGACTTAGAGACTTCCATCTGCCACTGAAGGTGCTCAAGAACTTCTGCTCCTGCACCATCGAGAGCGTCCTGACGGCAAACATCTGCACCTGGTTTGGGAACAGCACCAAGCAGGACAGACGAGATTTGCAAAGAGTGGTGCGCTCAGCCGAACGCATCATTCAATCAGAGCTCCCTGACCTGCTGTCCATCTACACCAAGCGGTGCAAGTCCAAAGCTAGGAAGATTATGATGGACCTCTCCCATCCCAACAATGGACTCTTCTCACTGTTGAGGTCTGGGAAGCACTTCCGCTCCCTTAAGGCCAAAACAGAGAGAATGAAGAGGAGCTTCTTCCCCCAGGCTATTCGGGCCCTGAACCAGGTGTAGGACTGGACTCTCCCAAACACGTCACTATAAGACTGGACTCTCACACACGTCACCACATGCACCACCACACATTTCCTATAATCCTATAATTAATTCCTATAATTTATAATCTTTATAATCTCTTCTGCTATTTGCACATTCTTTACTGTAAATTCCTAAGTTAATTTGTAAATTCTGTAGTAAACTGTAAATTGTAAATATTGTAAAACTTGTAAAGCTTTTTCTTCTGTCATTTAATGGTCGGGCATTGTACAGCTACAAGCATTTCACCCCCATGTCATACTGTGTATGGTTGTGTGTGTGTGACAAATAAAATTTGAATTTGAATTTGATTTGAAGGTTCCCAAGAACTGTTATACTGTGTATGTGGGGACACATACACGGTGTATCTGAAAATCACGCCAAAAGATCTGAATATGAGTTGGTTTGACTGGTATGCTAGCTCGTTTCTGGTCTGAAATGCTTCAGTTTTAGTAAAACATCCAGCTGCCCTGTCTGATAGTAAAGTGTACTAACAATGTTAAATCTTTTGTTGAATTATCAATCTGTCATAATTCTGGATCCATGCATTGGTTTCTTTTGCCTTACAGTGATTTCTGGTATACTGATGCATCACTATACATGGAGATATTTTCTTTATTTTTACAGCTGATGAAATAACGCGTTGTTTGAATTAAATCTCAACAAGAGGATGCTATTGAGTTGGCATCAATGCCTTTGGAGTACAAGAAATAGAGAAATCCTCTGTTATGGTTGCTAAAGCTATGAGAGCAATTGGACACAGAAACCAAATGTAATTTATTGATGCAGTGTGGGGCCGAGGAGCCCAAAGCCTGGGGAACACACAGGCCCTAAAACCCACAAATGGGATATTGATCGCTTTGAAAGGCGAGAAGAAAAAAAAAAGTTGTATTTAACCATGAAGGGCTCACTTACTCTATCGAGTGGTTAACATTCTCTCTTTCTGCCTCTCTTTTTCTCCCATAGCAATTTACACACACATACATTCAACAGAGTATGTTCCTATGACAACCCATCAATCTGCCCATCGGGAGCTGACAGCACCTCAGGGTGTATACGATTCTATAGTGAACCTTTGTCTACTGTACTCTTCACTAGTATGGGACAAAGGGAGAGCTCAGTATCCTTTGCTCCAGTTGTGTGTATTCATCTCCTTACTCAGCCCCTGGGGACAGCTATAATCCACTATGTGTGTCTGCTGCCCACATGCCCGCTCGCCTCTGGATGTGCACTCACATTTGCAGTGTCCTGATTTTGATTATTTTCCCCAAAACAAGTACACATAATAAGAAAATAAGCACCAAACAATGAGGAAAAAGAACATCCACTTTGTGCGAGCTACTGCCAGCTACAAGCAAGATCTGTTGGCTAATCGCAAGCTTTGCTGCATTGCTCGCTGCCATATATTTTAAAACACAAGTCAGGGCTGAAACCATAGCAGCAATGCTTAAGCAACGAGGGAAACAAAACCACACTTATTATCTGCATGAAAATGTTCAAACCTACCGAAACTCTGCTGTCTCCCTGTACATGTGCAGAGAAATGCCTCTAAGTGGTGTTTTCCGGGGGGGGGTAAAAAACAAAACAAAAAAAAAAACAGGGTAAACAATAGAAGTGTGATTACAGGACTGCTAAGTCAGAGCTTAAAAAAGGAAAGAAAGAAACAGCACACAAAAGGAGTTCAATTTCATTTTGTATTTCATGTTTGGGTAGCTTCAGGCTGTCCAGGTTTCTGTGGTACAAAACAAAAACAGATCTTGAAAGCCATCCGGCACATAACTTCTACTTTGAAGTGAAGATAAAAAACAAACTACACTTATTCACCTTAACATGTCATGTGGTCACAAAAGTCATGTTTTTCTTACCTAAAACAGATGAAGCCGTGAAAAAGAAAGTTTCTACAGGAAGTTCACCCTTACTGTTGCCATAGGAATTAAGAAGTAGCAGAAATATATTGCTAATCAAATGCACTTGATTAACTGATCAACAGGAAGTGTGAGCACCTCTATAAAAGGAGAGGTATCTGCAGTTTGTAGGTCTTGCAGAAACCCTAACATTACAGCCAAGAAGTTCCTTGGAGCTGCAGCCCTAATCTACCACAGTAGACACGGCTACACGTCCCTACAACCTTGAATGCAGTAGCTAACATCATCTGCACAGGGATCCAACAGGCCAAGCACCAGATGAGATCACAGCTGGGTGAAGCCTTTATCGAGGCAGGGTCCAAACCTCCATACCAACTCAAGTGCTGAACAGGCTTACTAGCCTTGGCTGGTGATTGGAAGCTACAAGTGGACCTGGGGAACCAACAAAAGTTTTTGGGGTATATCACCACAACAACACTTAGATCAGTCTTGTTTTTATCATCTGTCTCTCCCAAGCAAGTGTTGCTCTTGGGACTCACAATGCTCTGGGAAGACTGGTTTCAGGAAGCCCATGAATGAGAAAGAAGGCAAAATATCAGGAGCTTGTTGAGGTCTGCAGGGGGAATGAGTGGACGGCCCACTGTGAACCCACTGAGTTAGGCTGCAGGGTGTTCCCGGGCAGTTTCAACACTGCACACTTGGTACCAAAGGGTTGCATGAAAGCCAAAAACATCAAAGCTGCAGAGAGAGCTTCCAGGTAGCTGTGGATCAAAAGAGAGGGGAACCATGGTGTAGAACGCTGCTTGGACTCAAGCCGGGACCTGATCGACTCTGGCTAGGTCACCCAGGTGAGGGTGTCTGAAGATCAAAGACCTGAAACACCCGATAACCCTGGGATCTTCACTGATGATGTGTCCAAGCTGCCCATCTGCGCAGATGGTGTTTTTTTTTTAAACTTCTTTAAACTCGGAGTGTGTTAACACAATGCCAAACTCTCCCAGGAGTTGAAATCCCGGAAAATCCACTATAAGATGAATTTTCTGGGATGTCCAGAGAAACTGCAATGGATACTTTAATCCTTCTGTTGGGAAACTGTATTATTTCTCAGTTTCAGAATTTGAGGTTCTCTTTTTGTATCGTTTTCAAGTAGGTACACAGTTGAAATTTTTGTTGAACTCTTTTGAACTGGCTTATAAAACGAATATCTCCCGTGTCCTCACGACTAGACCTTTCCGTTCCACATTTTTTGACTGACCGCCTTTGTGTCCAAGATGTTTGTTTGTTTTTATCAGCAGTTTGAGGACAAACAGCTCATTCTCCAATATCATCCCAAAATTCAACGCACAATTACCAATGTTCAAATCTTCTATATTTTTCACCACAGAATTATGAAAAAAAGCACATCAAGTTTGACACAGAAAACTTCTAATTTTCACAAATATGAAACACTAATTTAAGTCTTTTAGGTCTGACATAAGTATCTGGGCTTAATCAGCTCACTGAAAAAGGCAAGACTGTAAATTAACAGGGCAGATTTCCCTAATGGAGTACCGGATCACAACAGCTATTTCAGCATTGCTTAGTACAGAAACAGATGTGTCAACTTGCATTTGAAAGGCTATGATAGTGTAGCACTCTCTAAAAATCAACTCTTTAGCATCTTGTTTTTCACCAACATTCCCATCCAGACTGATAAGAGTGCAGGAGGAAGTGAGATTTAAGCGTCTTAGTCAAGGGCAATTTCATGGAACATGTGATGGATTCTGTTGTTTCCTGTAAAAATGGCTAAACTCACTGTGTGTGTGTGTGTGTGTGTGTGTGTGTGTGTGTGTGTGTGTGTGTGTGTGTGTGTGTGTGTGTGTGTGTGTGAGTGAGAGAGAGAGAGAGAGAGAGAGAGATTTGGAGAAGGAGTGTGTATGAAAGGAAGAAAGGATTTTGCTTTGTTGATCATACAAAAACACTAATAAAGCAACTCGTGTTCAAATGAGTGGAGGTCTGGTGAGAAAGATAACCGCTGCACTGAATGTGTTTTGTTTACATCTTCATCAAACCAGCCAAAAGTGTCCTGTGGATGAGGAAGCCACATCCCCACAGACATGAAATATGTGCATGTGGATCATTTTTTAATGTTTGAACTGAGAAATTCCTTTTTTCTTTTAACAGATCGCTGTCATTTAGAAGCATCAAAGACTAAAGCGATGTCTTGAAATTTCTCAACTTAAAATAGTCCAAACCAAGAGGTAATCGGTTTAAGGCTTCTAATACACTTTTAACAATGTTGCAATGTTCCCTGGGAGCCCAGGATCGCATGAAATCATTGTCATGTCCCCAAAACAAGCAATTAACATATCGATGAGGTGAACAGAGAGAGAGAGCAGTTTTGAATCGACGCAACAATGGCGGAAAGTTTTGAAGAAAACATCTTATTACAGCTGTGTCATGTTGCCACTTTCATTTTCTTTGCTGCGTTCTCACAATACACAATGTTCTACCTACACAAGTACAACCGTGACTTCCATTTACCTCGCGCTAAACCAAACACGCATAAAGAAAGTACTCTGTTTTCAGCCAGGAATGATTGGGTCGGTTTCAGACCCCAAGTGGGAACAGAATGTGAAGCTTTGTAATAAGGTGTTAATACCCATCAATTTGTATTGATGAATAATAATAAATATTATTATTATGATATTTATTAATTTTGCCCATCCCAGCAAGAGAAGTAGGAGCCTATCACAGCTGTCATGAAGTGGGAGCAACGGCACACATAGAGACAAAGAACTTCCAATCAATTTATAATATAACATATACGGATGAAAGTAAAATTATTAGCCCCCCATGAACATTTCATTTAAGCATTTATTAAATCGCTGTTAAACAGAATGAGGAATTTAAAAAAAAAAAAAAAAAAGGTTTTCTAAACATCCTAATTTTATTTTGGATGTTTGCGTTATTTACTTTGCACACGGAGACAAAATGACCACACAAAACTAGTATTTAGAAAAATTTTCTAAAGAAAGCTGGCATGTTTAGTGCTAATAATTTTATCATCTGTATGCAGCAAGCCAGAGTACCTGGAGAGAGCCCGCTCAGATAAGCCCCATCTTGGATTCAAACCCAGGTCTTTCTTGTTTTGAGGTGCTAACCACCGTACCACTCTGTGGGTTAATGTGGAAACGGAAAAATACTGGAACCATACACATGGAGCACAACCAACAGCAGAACAAACGTATTCACATTTAATACTGCGACTGTAAAGAAAACACTGTTTACTGCATGTTTCAAATCTGGATAAAACATGCAAATGCACCAGTGTGGTCATTTAAGTTTAGAAGTATTCCAAAGATTACAAGCAGAAGGCCAATACAGTGACCAACAGAGAGGCCGCACTGCTAACAGACTGAAATACCAAAGTATTGACAGGAAATGCAGAGAAGGTTTGCAGACAGAAAAATTGACATTTGGTCAGAGAATCAGCAGACACATTCACAATCCACTTATGTGGCATTCCTATTCTCATAACTGCCAGATTAGAAGTATTTAACTACTGTGTATCTCGTTGTGGCTGCAATTAAAAGCTACACAGCAACACTTTAAAACGCAGCAATCATTTTCACATCCCCTTAAAGAATAGAGCATGAATTCAGCTTTTATATGTGCTACACCATGAGTTCCAGTTGCTGGTCATCACAGGGGTGGTATCTGAGCCTGTCGTATAGGGGAAACTGTCAGTTTATCAGCAGGGAGGGTCCTCTGTGTTCACGCATGATTCACATCTAATGAGTATTCCCGTCTCTGCCTGGCTCTCGTCCACAGTCGCTGCGTAGTCGGCACACTGCGCTAATGAGAGGTACAATAACCACCTTGAGAGGTGCTTAGCGGCTCTAACGACGAGGCTGACAGAGTGCCGCAATAAGAGGACAGAGAGCAGGCCGTGGGAGTGAAGGACTCTAGCCATCAAATCTAAGTAGACCCCCAGCCCCTTGGTGTTGTGCAGCACGCTTTCAGTCAAACGTGCATACATGCATGGACGTGCAAGCACTCAATGTCAAACTTGCTCTTCATCAAGAAGGCCATTTTATTTTTCCTCAGTCTGTCCTCTCAACACTTCATCTTCCTCTTCTCTTCATATTTCTTCTTTACTATCAACTTGAATGTAACAAGAACCGTTTCACACTGTCCAGTCAATCTGTCTCTTTTGATGTGTTCCTCTTCCATTTGCCTCATCTCCTGATCTAGATCCTGGCAAGAATGCTGCAGGAGAGACACGGAAATTTTCAAAAGGAAGCTCAACTGTCTAAAATGAGCTTCCAGCAAGAGAGAAAGGACCATAGCGTCCTATTTGCTTGAGCAGACAGAAGGTTAATAACACGAGCCCTGCTGTGGCAAAGGAGAAAAAGAACATAGAGCAGGTAGGAGGGATGGAAAGTGCTGATCCTCCACTTCCTCCATCTAAGACACAGGGGGAGGGGCATGGACGTAATTAGAGCCCTGGATATATGATGGGTTCTATGTACATCATCACCTCCCTTTTTTCTCGGTGGCATCTCATATCCCAGAATACACGCTGAGATGGGGCGGCAAATCACAAATTTGCAAATGCGTGCGATTTCAAACCAAAGCTACAATCGCAAACTGATGAATTTTGTTTTACTTCATGTTTTTTTCAGTGCACTCTCTGATTAGGACATCAAATACTGGCATGTTGACAGAAGCTGCAGGCATCACACAAAAGGTGTTCTTTGGCATCAGTGCGATGACGTGCTCGCTGCGATGATCTGTTTTGAAGAAGCCTCATTAGGAAGCACAGGCGCAACGACTCTGTGATAGGCTCCGGGGCAGACAACTCTTTGGGCCGTTATTGCCACGGTGTACCAGCAGCATCTCTCTCTCTCTCTCTCTCTCTCTCACACACACACACACACACACACACACACACACACACACACACACACACACACACAAACAAACAAACACTGTAAATGCAAAAATAGCACACAGCAGAAATCAGTAATATCAAAAGTATCCAGCTTTTGATCAGCACCATGGACAGCAACTGCAGTCTGAGACTGGGAGCATGGACACATTTGAATAAGCCTATGCTACAAATTCATGCCATCTTCTTAAGCTAGGCCCCACAAGCCCAGAACAGATTGAACCTTGCAAGAAAGAAGGAGCCAGGTCAGAAAGTATAAGTAATATATTTCCCAGCATGCCCCTACATCATCAAGACTAGGGATGGGTACCGGTGTCCAGTGCCATGATGGCACCGGTTCTGACATAAACGGTAGTAACCAGACCGAAAAGCAGCGCACATTTCGGTGCTTTATTTCGGTGCTTTTTTTTCCTGAGCTGTGACACTTCTAGCCAATCATTTTACGTTTCCGAGGATAGTAGGCGGGGCCAGGTACATACGTTCTTTTATGCAGAGCTACAGATTAAAAATGCCCAAGGTGAAGCGGTTAAAAGTCTGGCTGTACTTCACAGCAAAAGATGCAAACTCAGCAGCCTGCAACAAGTGCTTTAAGCTGATACTGTGATACTGTCAAAGGAGGTAACACCTCAAATCCGATGAAACACCTGGCGAGGCATAGCGTTTTTGTTTTTTTTCAAAAACCAAGAAATGCGCTGTATTTGAAGCTTGCTGCGAGACCTCACACCGAGCACATCTACTGCGGGTGGGTTGCCAGTTATCGGACCCGGAGTTAGCAACATCCCCCAAGAACCCGAAGAGGAGAGTCCTGGCCCCTAGCCCTGCCAGTGTAGCAGAAATGATGAGGATGATGACGGCAGCAGCCGTTCTTCTCTGCGTGAGTATCTTAATGTTGTTCCTGTAATTTACGTTGAGTAGGCTAACCACGTTATTAAATTAATGCATGTAAGGTGAACTAGCAAACACCGTCGTAGTTACATGCGGCTGTCTTCTTGTTTGATGGCAGATACTCCCTTCACCCTGGCCAAAAAGGCTAAAATGACCAAAGAAAAAGTGGAAAACAGCTAAACATGAGAGGTTTTTGGACAAAGTTTGTGTTTTTTCCATTGTTTAAGCACTGCTTCCAGCCAAGAGTGATACCATATATGCCCCATAGCTGCAGAAAAGGCTAACTTTGTTATCTTTTTACAAAAACAGCTGAACATGAGAGGTTTTTGGACCAATTTTGTGTTCTCCATTCTTTAAGCACCGGTTCGAGCACCGTTTAAGCGCCGGCACCGTTTCAAAAGTACTGATTTGGCACCGGTATCGGATAAAACCTAAACGATACCCATCCCTAATCAAGACTTTTCAGAAAAGGTGCCTATTTTAATCAATGGAGTCGAAAATGACCAAGTAAAATATATATATACTGCATAAAAAACTAGGTTTTGGTTCAGAAAATAGAACCAAGACTTAAACATATAAATCAATTCAATTCAATTTTTCACAACAGCAGTCACCTGAAGGCACTTTACATTGGAAGCTAAAGACTCCACAGTAACACAGAGAACAAACTCACTTTTAACAGGAAGAAACCTCTGACAGAAGCAGGTATAGGGAGGGGCAGTCATCTGCTGATATAGTGGAGAAGTCCCTGTCAAAGTCATGTTGACTGATCCCCTCCTGGCTTCTGTGCCTTGATGTGCTGTCCTGGCTGCATGCTTTAAGTTTCATAAAGTTTCCATGCATTGCTTGCAACACCTGCGGTAGTTTAAGAAAATGTAAGTATCGGTTCTGGTGACATGCCTAATATGGAGTGTGTTCTAAAAGTTCTTGATAAAAGATTACAATTGTTTTAACATTTTTGAAAATTTATTTTTAACATACTTGAAGTGTGGTAGGTGATGGATGTGTGGGCACCCAAGCGCATCTGATACCGCTGTAGGGATATGTTAAATACAAAAAATAGGAACCACTGTTTTACATGATGCAGGGGAAACTGATGAAAGTTGTTCTTGGTGGCAGGGAAAAAAGCGAGTGTGACAGGGATGCGGTAATGTGGGAAGTGGCATCAAATCAAATATCTTTTTTGGCTGTTTGTTTTAGGGTGGATACGGAATTACTTCTCGACAAGAAAAGGCTCTTCTAGTCGAGGCCGTCAAGTACAGTTAAAGGAGAAGAAGGGAGGCAACAAAAAACAACCAAACTAAAAATCTGACATCTGTTTATGCAAAGCGAGCTGTGACTGCAGCTCACTCCGGAAAGTTTGAGGATGTTCTTTTATCCTCTGTTTTCCTGCATCGTGGCTTTAGACTGCAGTTCAGAAGTCACCAGAGGGAATTGATTATCAACAGGCAGGGGCTGGATCCTTCTCTGCTCCGGCATAATGAAGCGCTCTATTTCAGGAATATCAGGTGTTTTTCTTTTTTTTTTTTTTTAGGCTTCTTGTCGCTACATCTAGGCTCACTTTCCTCTTCTCTGTATCCTCGGATAACACCAGCCCAGATATGACTGCACTGGGAATACAGCATGAATACTCTTTTTTTTTTTAAAACTCTAATTCAAAGTTAGAGAGATTTTTTTTTCCTGTCTGGCGACAATGCATTGTGACTGAATCCGCACTGCGATAGTTTGGCTTTGACAGTATTTCGACTGCGCGACGGAAACAAACAAGAGAGGGGGGGAACAAAAAAAAGGCGTGTATGCAAACACGTACACAACTTCCAACAATTAAACACACGCACACACGCTTACAAGAAACAAACCCACACAAAGACACGCAAACAATCTATAAATAGCAGAGATCCATGGCAACCTGAGATTTGTTGTTTGCCGTCACATGCTGCTGAGAGCGAGAGAAGAGCCAGGACTTAAATAACACTGGGAGATTGGTTTGTGTGAGAGGCAAAGTCAAAACAAATTACGCCTTTTCTATCACCGCAGGCCCGCCGGTAAAGCATCTGAAATAGCTTTGTGCCTGGGGACGTTTTACCACTGAAAGAATATGGCGGCAATATCCTCTGAGGACCTTTAAAAAAAACAGAAAAAATAAAGGGATGAGGCGAAGGAGGAGAGGATGGGGAATGAGAGGGTTTAGTTTTACTGCGGATCACAGGTGGCGACTTGACCACCTAACTCTTTTCGCTTTATTCTTGGCCGTCCCTCCTCCGTTCGCCTGTCCCTTCCCATCTCAACACATACGCACTGCTGTCACACTGAAGGTGTCCTCTGCTGAAAAATGAGAAACAGCACCACTCTAACTTCTCTCCTTTTTTTTTCTGTTTTTAAAGGTGGTAAGGGCTTGAAATTACAACATTCAAGCATAATGAATATGGAATTCATACTCTTGAGGGGCAGCCCTGAAGGTTTTATCCAATTTCTATCCACTCCAGCTTGTTGATTTAAGTTGTTTTCTAGGCAAACACAAAGTTTTTTCCCCCATCCTTTTCTCCATTTACGCTGACCTTCAGCAGACCCTCCCCTTCTTCTAATGCAAATAAACAAAAAATACATGCTTTGCTCAGTTCTCCTTAGCAACACGAGCACTGTAGCAGCATGAGGTGTATATCGGTGCTTTAATTTATTTTTTTCATTTTCCTTGGTTGGAGGTGGGGGTTATTCCATAGATAAAGCAATCTGGTGCGACTGTTTCGTTTTGGCGGTGTATTTGCACTCGCTCTCATATGCTGTTCATTAATTTGCAGCTAGTGGGTGATTTATCAACCCATTACACTTGGGCCTGCGCCCTCGCCACACACAGACATGCAACGGCATCTCGACAAGGCATATATGCGGCATCGTGTTGGTGGTTGGTGCTAAAAGGGTTGGGAGTGAGCCAGTGCGTGACAAATAGCAGCTGGATGGATTCACCAGCTGCACCTGCACACACACACACACAGGGTTCCTGCCCTGGTCTAGACTGGACTGGACTGGCCTATTTGGGAGCAGCAGTAAGGCTAAGTGGGGCAAACAGGCCCATGAGTAAAGTGAGATGCTAATATCATAAGATTAAAATCACTCCAAGGGAAAAATGTGCCCCTCTGCTGTGGTGGGGAATACTTAGTGCCCTATATTAATTAATAAGCCATGAATAGGTGTTAATGAATTGAAAAATAAGTAATTTCAGGCTGCAATCTTGAGATGCTCATGAGCATTCATATTGTTGCTTTCATGATTGCAAAACAATAATCAATGTGGAAAAAAGAGAGTAGAAACTGTTGGAGCCTCCTGGTGTTTCCACTAAATACACACACTAACATGAAGTATGAAGCAGGAGGGAGAAGGAACAAAGGTTTCAGGCTCCGAGACAACCGAGACATAATTTGTCGAAATTGGGTGACGCGGCTCAATAACAGGACTGTGGTCTTAATATCACATGGCTCTAATTATATTTCCAAATATATTTCATCACCGGTGACGTGTATGGCATTATGTAGTGCTAACCACTGTGCTAAATCCCATGCTGTTGTTTGTGAGAAGAGCTGATAAGGAAAGGAAAACAATTCTGTAATTGTGATTGCTTTGGAGAGCCCGCTAAATGAATTGTTGGTGTTTTTCCTCATTTTTTTTTTGTAAGTGGCAGTTATAGAATTGCACACTGAACAATGAAACTGTCCCTGGCTGTGATGAGTTTCACGGGTTTGCAGAGTTTCAAAACATGGCGAGCGGTGGCTTTTCAAAAGTGTGTGACACGACAGACGTGTTTGTTGGACTGGATATCAAAGCCGACTGCCAACAGTTTGCAACAGGTTTTGAATCTTGAAACTAAAAAAAACAAGCATCATATGATGGAAGTAAAAGTTTAATTGTGTTATTTTACTGTAAAGGCCTCAATCTTACCTTTTGAGCCGGATGTTTTTTCCATAGCTGCTCCTGAACTCCTGAACTCTGTCTTGAGCCACTTTCTGTTAATTTCACTGCAAAGACAAGGTTTAATGGAAATATACTGTAGGCAGGTGTAGGTTTGTCAGGTTTATTTACATATTTCTTCATCGCATTGTCATAGTGGTATTTCCAACTGAATCATCCAAATTAATAAAGCAGGAAAATGTATCCATACATGGACTTGGATATTACATCGACTTCGGGATTAACCAAAGCTAAAAAAAACAAACAAAAACAAAAAAAAACTGCTGACAAACATTAAAATTTTAAATTAAGCCCAATGTTGGCAAATTATTGTGTCCTACATGTTATGCAGTCATCTGCCACCAGGTGGTGGGTGGTGCATCATTGTCGAGAAACGCCTTTAATGTAGGCCCCATCTTTTTGTTAACATTATTAGATGAGATCACAGACACTGCAGGCTCAAATGAACTTTCTCCAAAAAGCGGATGGGTTCTCTCTTAGCGACAGGGTGAGGAGTTCAGTCCTTCGGGAGGGGCTCAGACTAGAGCCGCCACTCCTCCGAAAGGAGATGGTTCAGGCTTTCATCTCCTGGGCAAGGTTTTCCGGCCATGTATGTCTTACCGGGAGCAGGCCCCGGTGTAGACTGGGACAGATTACATCTGTCGGGTGGACAGGAAAAGGCTCGATGATTCCCCAGATAAGCTGAAGCTGTGACGAGCGGCAGGTCTAGGTTTCCCTGCTGCTGCTGCCCAACTTCAGTTAAGCGGAAGAAAATGGATGGATAATTTATTGTTTTGTTATTTTAGGTTTTAACTTCTACTGAAGTGGTTGTTGTGAAATTGCGAACAGCACCACACTTTTCAGTCGCAAGTTTTTCTGATGGTAATTTGTGAAGTAATTTCTGAACATCTTTGTAGTAGCGGGTTTTCCTATCATACGTAACATCATATATTTTTTGAAGTGTTTTTCGTCTTTGTCTGTCTAGAGCATAACGAGGAATTTTAATACACAAGATGTGAGGTGCCATAGAGTGAAGTGCCACGGTTTACTATGATTTACTGAAGAATGTGATAAATGGTTTAAAAAGCCTTTGTTATTAGTTTTTGACATTTTCCACTAAACGGTTCTCAAATTTAACTTAATATCTGAGTCTTTCTTACTTTTAGACTAGCCAGGAACAGAAACATCGCTACTTTTTATAGTATATATTTTGCCTGTTTCCTCTTTTTATGGCTTTAAATCAATTTTCAATAATTTACGACAAATTTATTTGTTTGACAAATTCTTCATTAAGCAGTTCGTTGTCCTTTATAGTGGATGTCTGTATAATGGAAGGAGAAAAAAATAAATTGTATACTCTTCTTGTTTAGGTGCCTAACTTACTTAGGGTTACCACTAGACACTCCCTAGTAGGCCTTGTATCAGATGATGACATGCCCAGCCAATCCATGCTGGTGTTACACTGGTCCATTGGTAAATTTACTGGATGTAGACAACTGTGGAATTAGACTGGGTGGATTGGTGGACAGGTAAACTGCACACACATGATGGGTTTATTCAAATCTTTCCTATTAGGATTTTTTTCCCCCTTTATGTTAATGAAAGTCCTGTATATAATGCAATCTAATTCTCAATGAACCTGATGAAGACCGAGACATGCTGGTCATATGATAAAACTGTTCTATATACTGTAATTGTGGCTGGAGCTTCAACCTCTGAAAACAATCCCAGTAAAAAGATTTACTACACATAGTTCCCACTAAATTTAACTTACATATTTACATAAACAGTCACACGATACTAACCACCAGACTCTGGGCCTGATGGCTTGTATCACAAATCAAAGTTTGTTTGGAAGATGAGGTCCAAACTTTTTAGACAGATATTTTAGAAGAGCCAACCGACAGTAGATCGTCAGATAAAGCCAGAAAGAGTTGAACACTGAAGCTAACAAAAGGCTAACAAAGCCACCCCTGGATATGACTGTAACATCTCCCATCTGCTGGGCCTGTTGATTAGCAGGGCCATAAGGGTGTGATTTACATTCAGCCACCTCTTCCGGTTTTGTGTTTTCAGGTCACCCCCCAGGCCCATTTCTGAGAATCTCAAGATGGCTCAAAGCAATTTCTTTTTTTCTGTGCATTGCTCTGTCTTCTTTTCCTGACGCAGTTGTAGAACAGACGGAGGACTTTCTGAAGATGGAGCTGCTATAGGCTCCTTTGACAAGTTACTTTGAGAGCTCTTCCACAGACACATCAAACACGGAGCTACAGCTGTGTCCCGATGCATATGCATAAATCTCCACGTGTCCGTTCGCAAACCTTTGTTTGGTTGCCGGACGGGAGCAGAAGATTCCTGCAGAAAGCCCATGCTTTCCAAATCAATGGGGAGAAAAAGAAAATGATTCAGCTTTTTTCTACTGAGACAATCCGTCAAATGTAATGAAAGCATTTACTAGGATGAGAATCCTGTCACTGCTGTATTGTGTGTGACAATGAATAACCTTCAGGTAAGTGCAATGTACATTCTCGGCGAGACTTCTGAAAACATGAGTACCAGCAGAGACACCTCCTGACAGATTGCAGAGAGCTCAACAAGTCATTTCATTCTTTCCTGGCACAAGTCTGGGTCTGAGGACATGTTTGCTGGGTCCAAACATGCCATCTGTCTGACAATGGTGTGCTCATGGTGCTTGTCTTGCATTTTCTGGACGATGTTAGCGAAACAGTCCACACAGTCTCTTCTAAACTCAAACACAAGAAAAAAAGCTTGGATTTTCTGTACACAAGCAATTGTGTGATCTTTCTCCACAATCCCTTTAAGGATTTTAAATATTTCAGGTGAACATTTGGCTTTTATTCGTTTTTGTCCAGCTTGATCATCTACATTTGAATGTGATTACCGAACTGTGACTTTGCATTATCTGTCTGAAAAAAACTGCAGTTGGATATTTCCCCCGAAATCACCGTTGACAGTTATTGAAATGGAAATGTACTTTATATCCATGATGAGTTATTCATTACCTTCTTGAGCAGAGACAGGTCTTTACTGATGAATATCATTACAGGCTCATCTGTCCTGGAGACGCCATAAAGAAGAGGGTCAACTCATGCCTCTTCAAGCAATATGATGTTCTAGGATTTGTACAGCACTGTGTAAAAGTCTTCAGCCAACCCTCGTTTGCTTCTAAATATTTTGCTTCCAAGGTGCAAGACTTTCTTGTACTTTTTTTAAGTTGTGCAATAGTTCTCTGCGCTATTTTCAGCATGACAATGACCCTAAGCACACTGCCAAATCATTAAAAACACACAGTGGAACACTAACAGTCTGGGATTGACCTCCCTAGAGCTTGGACCTGAACATCACTAAAGCAGTGTGGGATCAGAGAAAAAAATAAAAGGAAGCCGAAATCCAAAGAGAAGCTTTGAACAACCTTTGAGAACAATATTTAGAGAAATGATAAGAAAACTTGTGCAAGAGACTTTAGGCTTTGCTGAAAGATAAAAGTGGTCAAGACTCTTGCACTGTACATCGACATGGCAGGCAAAAGCATGTCTACTTCCTTGCTGATAAGGGCCACGTTTTCTATTCAGTTATTCTCAAAAAGCAGTTGAAGACTCAAAAATTTCTTGAACAAAGTGCACAAAATCTTGTCCACTAGCAGGGGTATTAAGGAAGATTGTACGCAATGCTTTGAGCACTTTCTCCAGCTATGTGGAGCACATGCAGCCCACAGCTCTCGAGCACACATACAGCTGAGCACCTCCGAACGCCTCTGCATGTTCCTGCTGGAGCAACTCAAAAAACTTCCAGCTAACACTGGGTCTGTCTTTTGAGACTAAACTCATATTTCTCTGGTCAAGTAACTGCAGACATTCCTGGTATTAAAAAAAGATTCAGACATTAGTCATACAGTCAACACATCTCAGCTCTGACATTCTACCTCAAATTAATGCTAGACTTAAATAAATGCCATCACACACATAAAGCAACATGATCAACTTATGTTATAAGGAAACAAGAATTGCAGCTTTCGATAGCTATAGTGTGGGAGCCATTACCAGACATACGCTGTTAAGCTTCTCCAGGGCTGTTTATATACTCTATTTTCACACTTTGGCAGGTAAACAACCAGACTCTCTTAAAATGCAATTTAGCTGGTAGACTAATTAAAGTGTCTGGCGAATTAATGAATCTACCAACTACTGATGCAGCTAAAAATTCAGTTTTGTGCCCTTGCAATAGCTGTTCATCACTTACCTAATTAATCAAGCTTGCCTAAGCAGTACACTAATGTACATAAGATATAAGTTAATAGATAGAGTGATGAACAGCAAACTTACTGTGAAACACTGAAGTCCTTTGCGTAGTCTTGTAAGCAATGACGTACATGCAGGTCCAATCATGTGCCTTTAACTCTCCGGTTCAGTGTCTCGTTAAACATGTACTGCTTCTATTGACTTAAACTCTTTTTTTTTGTATACAGGGCAAATCTGAATGTATCTCCAAATACGGTCTTTTATTTTCATTATTAAATATCTGTACAGCCTCTGAGCCTGGAATGTTTGACCTGCACGAACAGTGGCTTGTCATAGTACACATCACCCAAATGACCTCTGCCCTGAGAGCTGGCATAGAACAAAATGTTCAGACTTTGGATTTTCCAGTGTAAAATCTGCGGTAGCGTCCGTGTTAGTAGAGGAAAAGTGTGTAGCAGAAATGAACCTCTGGGATCTGCTGACAGACCTTTTCATACTGTCAGTGCTTCCTGGTCTGTATGTGTGATACCACCGCCGTGATTCGGATAGTTCCATTTTTGAAATACATTTAACACGCAGCACAGAGTAATTGAGCGAAACAAACACCAAGAGTAATAATTAAGCTCAAGTCATTTGCTAAGCCTGTATTTTAACATTTCCATAAACTAATGATCAGTGTGGATGCAAATGCCCGCCTATTCCCTCTCCAACAGCCTCCTCACCAAGTAGGTGGTGAGGAGGGATTACCATAGTAAACATTCCACTTAATTGGGGAATCATCAGTTACATTTTTTTCAGTAAGGGGCACAGTGGAGGAGTCCAGGATGAAGCTTTGTCATGTCAATATCTTTTCTTAAGAACCTAAAACAGTGCCGTTACAGAGTTTGTCTTTTGTTATCAGTACTCTCAGCGCTGTCTACAGCACATATATTTGGAATGTTCTATTTGAGTTTAGTTTTCTCCTGAAAATATTTGGATTTGCTGAATGAAATTCTAAATCCTTTATTGCAGGGCAGTTCTGCAATGTTTCCAAGCACCCTCTAATAACTAAAGAGCCACCCCCTGTAGAGCGAGTTGCTGCGAATGACTGTAATATCAAATCAAAAGTTTCCCTTCGGAGAATCTGAATCAGACATCAGAGCGGACAAATTGCAATTATGTGCTCCATGAAAAAGAAAAATCATGTAGTGCAAATACCTCACAAATGTCTGAAAGTACACAAAATCCATTTTGACGCTTTGGTAAATCAATCTGAAATTGCAGGCTGTGATCATATATTCTTATTACCTCAGTGAGACGGCCTTCCTTCAGCTAAGCAACTGGACATTGATGTTAAGCCCAATAGCATCCTCCTCCACGCTACTTTAAAAACCTTCCAAGCCAATTCATACGACACAAAATGCTTTAAATGCTCAGGCAAAGATACCTCTAAGCCAAAAGTTCTTTTATTCCTTTCTGTGTAAATTACTTGCAACAGTTTAATGAGCCTTTATTATTTTTGGGGGTTTTTTAAAGACAAAATCTTACGCCCAAACAACTTCCTTGCTGGAGAGTACAACCTGTTTCACATGTGGGTTCTAGTGACAAGGGCTTCACTTTCAGCTCCTAATGCATTATATAGAGTAGGATTAAGCCTCCACCACAGATGCATAGACACAGCGGCCCAGTATGCAGATGGAATCATAACTGACATTAATATGTAAACACAACAAAGTAAATAAACTCCATTAAAAAACTGGCATGTTTCATTTAACCCAGCCCCCCCGCATCATCTGTTTGGCTTGTGGAGAGAGGGCTGGTGAAAGGATGTGAGTAAAGAGTGAGGACAAAGCACTGCAGGTAATTATACTCTGCACACTTGTAATGTGGGGGTCAGCCCAAGTCCCTCCCCTTTGTTCTACAATCAATAGCCATGAAGGAGGGTGGTAAGCAAGGAACGTGGACAGGGAGGAAGAGGCGGGGAACGTGTTGAGTGAGAAAGTTGGTAGGTCCTTATATTAAGCATTAATCATTTAACAGTATGAGTGTGGGCCGCTGGGAGTGTTAAAACACAGTAGTACACAAACACTTAAGGAGTCAGGTGCAACAGGGAAATATCTAGTGGCGTTAACAGGTCCCTACAGGAAAAACAGGTAGTACACTCTGCAAAAGGATTGGCTGGAGGAGGGGTACAATAAAAGAGCTGAAGGGGGCTACAAAAAGAGAATGAATCACTTTGACTTAATCCAGCAATCTGTGGGAAAAGAAACCGCAGTGGCTTTATTGTTACCATCTAGCAAGATAACTTAGTGCGTTTATTTGACAGGAGAACGGTGCCAGATCCAGTGATAAAAAAACAACAAGCAGAGCATGAAAGAAAGCACATCGCTGTTCCTTCTCTAACGTGTCCGACAGACCATCCTTTATTTTTTAACAATCTCTGACCTGAGCACTGCATTCCCCTGAAGCGGCACCCTGAGGATTGAAAACCAGTGGACATTCAACTTATAACCTATCCAAAGTATAAAACCTCACAGTGTAGCCCTCTCTAAATGCCTTCCATGTAGAATGCAGAGTCGTTTTCTGATTTTCATGGCCCAAGTCCTGCAGTAGCTTTTATTAAAAAAGAAAACCAAACTTTTTTTGTCTACTGTTAGATTGTCTCAATAATACTTCTGGGTCAAAGTTCTTAGTAGCCATTAACTAGGCCCGTTGCATTACAAATCATAATACGAAAAGTGATAATATTGTTCAAAAATTTTATATCATTGCGTTTCCTCAAGTGTACAAACAAGTCTCTGATGATGATTCAGTAAAAAGTGCAAAAAAACTGTTCCAGCTAAAGGAAGAAACACAACTTACTATTAGCATGTTCCAACAGGTGTATTTGCATCACACAAACCTAGAGAACACTCAGCAACCGCTAACAACCATTGGTTTCTAGGGAAAGGTTTGTATTCTCAAACTAGTTGGTAAGTGGTTGCTGGAGGTTGTTTGGTGAAATCAGTCACAAAGGGGATGCTGCACCAAGAACCTCCTTTTGATTGCTTTGGTTGTTAGCAAATTGCTGTTTGCATGTAGCAAATGCCAGTAAGACTCACCAATCAGACATTTTTTCTCTCACAGCTGGTTGCTAGATAGTTGTTGACCAGGCTCTAGGCCTGCGTGGCTGTGGTCTAAGTCAACCTTGGTCCTTAGACCACACTGTGTAGTGTTATGAACAATCCAATTATTTTCTTAGTTAAATAATTCAAAATAATAATATCTTAGAAGCTAATATACACAGTAGCAGCAGATTTAATGTAATAACATAGAAAAAAGAAAACAAGATCTTGGTGAGTAATAAAAAATAAAGTCCAACCAAATTCTTCAAAGAATGCCAGGTTCAGTTTTAATATGAGCTTTAGGCTTCTTCTTCATCCTGGCGTTGTTCCCGCTGATGCAGGGTCCGCTCTTCCGCAAAGGTTTCTCCATTTGGTTCTGTCCAAGGCGTCCTCGGGTGATGCGTTGACAGTCTTAATGTCTTCCTTAATTTTGGCCATCCACCGTTTCTGCGGTCTGCCTCGAGGCTGGCATCCTTCTGGGTCGATCATCATAGCCGTTTTTGCTACAGAATTCTCATAGCTTCGAATTACGTGTCCATACCACCTCAGGCGGGACTTGAGCATATTTTCCTTAATTGGAGCTACACCTAGTCGCTTCTGTATGTCTTCGATCGTAACACGGTCCCGTCTTGTAATTCCCAGGCTCCATCTGAGCATGCGCATCTCCATGGTGTTTAGGGCCTGTTCATGTGTGGTCAATGCGGGCAAACATGTGGAGCCATATAGGGCTACTGGGTAGACCACCGTTTTGTAGATTTTTCCCTTGAGTCGATCTGGCATTCTTCTGTCGCAAAGGACACCAGTGACCTGTCGCCATTTTAACGAGGCTGCATTTATTCGTGCTCGGACATCAGAGGTGACAATTGCTCGACAATCTTCTGCACTTCTTCATCCCACCACCCGGTCTGTTTCTCAATAAAGTCTGTCCCTGGTTTGGTCTCTCCCAGCACGTCGTTGGCAGTCCTTTGGATCTGTTCGGTGACACCATCCCATAGTGCACTCGCTGATTGGCCGGGGTTGGCACTCGTCAGCTGGTTGAGTCCCATCTTGAATTGGTTTTTGCTCTTGGACAGCTTCCACCATTTGATGCGGGCTGGTCCGGTTGTTGGAGGGCTGTCCAATATCTAGGTGCATATCTAGCAATAGCAACTGGTGTTGCGGGGCAACATTGTCAGATGGAATGACCTTTGCATTTGAGATAAGGTTTATACTGCTTTGGCGAGTGAGCCAGTAATCAATCTGTGTGAACCGTCCTCCACTGGCGTAAGTTGTCAGGTGAGATAGCCGCTTTTTGAAGTAGGTGTTCGTTACGATGAGGTTGTGGGCTTTGGCAAAATCCAGGATTCAATTCAATTCAATTCAATTCAATTTTATTTATATAGCGCCAAATCACAACAAAAGTCGCCTCAAGGCGCTTCATAGATATTCATAGGATTCTGCAGCCTTCTTCGTTTCGCAAACCGTGTCCTTGTCCACCATGGTGTTGTTCATAGCCATCTCTTCTGGCCCCACATGACCATTCAGGTCACCGCCTATGACCAAGCATTCTTCTGGCCGGACTGAGCAAGGATGATCTTTAAGTTGTACCCAAAATTCATCTTTGGACTCATCTGAGCACCGCACTTGTGGGGCGTAGCAGCAGACCACTCGCAGAGTTGTCTTTCCAGAGTCTATTTCAATGAGACATGAGACGATCACACAATCGGTTGACGGTCACGACGCTGCCTTTGAGTTTTGCAGCGATCGCGATACCCACACCATTTTGGGTTTTTGTTTCTCCATTGTAATAAAGCTTGTACCCTTCACCAGTTTCCTTGGCTTTTGCTCTGCTCCATTTTGTCTCTTGGACACAGGCAATGTCGATGCAGCGGGTCTTCAGGGCAGCAGTCAATTCACGACTTCTTCCAGTCATGGTTCCGATATTGATTGTTCCAAAATGAAGATGGACTCGTCTCTTTAGCCCACTCCGTCAATGAGTGGGTAGCCCTCGCTGATTTCCCATGTCGTTTGGGCGAGAACAGCACGCGTCGCCTGTGGGGGACGCCCTAGCATTTCCCGAATTTTGACATTCCATTGCCATTTGATGCGACAATTTGAAGCTTTGATCAACTTGTCACACTGCCTGAGGAGGTGGTGATTGGATTTTGCCTCCCTTAATATGAGCTTTAGGCTAATGCAGAGAAATGTGGGGCTATACCTAGTTTGACCTTTTTTTGTGCCAAATTGCAGGTATTTAAAAAACATCCAGGCTCCTAGAACTTTCTAGTTACATTGTTTACATGGAAATTCCAAAAGACCAATCAATGTATATATGTATGTGTGTGTGTGTTTGCTATGCTAGGACGCAAACACAGATTAAAAACAGCTCATCACACTGTGCCTTCATACATGAGAATGGATAAAAGATGGCGCTTCAGCAGTGCCTCCACATGAAACCATTGTTTCTTTTTTTTTTCCCCCCAGATGAAATAGTAGTCTGTCTTGTTCTGCATTTTCTTCCTCAGCCTCAGAAACAGATAAGAAGGGACACTATTGCAGTAATGTCAGTCTTCAGCCAAATGGATAAACCTGGATGGCAGGCTTTTTGCTGCAGATAAGGATGTTACCACCACAGATCTGCGGGAGACAAGAGTCAGCTATCTAAAAGCCGGGGAGAATGGGGCCCCGCTGGTTTGCTCACAGCTTCACAACACGGAGACTCATGAACTGATGCTACTATTGTGTATCTAAGCGGTATCACAGTGACAACAAGCCCGAGGTATCTTTATTCTCGCCGTCTTCTGGATTAATGATAGCTTGGTATAAAATGTAGATTATTTACACATATGCTGACAGCTAATGTGAATGTGGAGACAGTTCAGATGCCTCAGACTCAAGCATGGCTTTATTTCACATACGTGCTGCCTTTTATGGATATGATTAGGCCTTTAGGTATAAAGAGTAGGGAAAAGTTTTTGGCTGGTTATGCAACCAGTTGCCATGCCAACTCACCCTAGACAGAGTGGGAAGGTGTGGCGTTTCCGACAATCACGCCCCAAATCGACGCTTTTTTCCATTTCATCGGTGCTTTGAAGCACGATGCGCCAGCAGGGAAAGCACGATTATTCGGCTAAATTCTGCGAGGGAAATTACAGCTTTGTGGCAGCAGGTGCGTCTACGATTCCCCCCACTCTTGTCCCCAAGTGTAAACAGGCATGCAAACGAGTACAGGGAGGCACATATTCTACAACACACACCTGTACATAAAATATATACGCGGGCGTCAAAACAAGCTCACAGAGTCACACCTGCTCTTTGTTTTCTTGCTTGCCTGTTTCCACACACAAATCCTCCCCTTCTCCTCCATTGTTGGGAAAAGCACACAAAGCACTCGGCGACACAGATCCGTACATGATCTTGTCACAATGCAGCAATCGAACAGGCGGGAGCTCCAGAAGAGGCAATTCTGCTTCTGTTTGTTTGACACGGAAAAAGAGAGGGGGGAGATAGAAGTGTGTTGGGGGTGAGGGTGGGGAGTAAATCTAACATAGGGGGGCCTCGTGGCAGAGTCCCCAGGATCAAATCCAATTCTGGCAAGATACACATTAAGCCCTGTCTATCACAACAGTGTCCTTGGAATGTGGCAGGATGGTGATCCCAGCAGTGGGGGGCTCTGTTTTCCATAAGAGCCAGGATGAACCTGCTTAAATGTGTGCAGGCACATCCAAGATCCTGCATCACCTTGTAAGGGTTCTTGTTTCTAAAGGGTTTGTAACACTCTGTGAAACAACGCTTGTGACCTTAACATTTCTTCTGATGGATAAAGAAAACCAAATGCTCTATTTAGACTCTTAATACAGTGGCTACAATAGTCAACTGGCTCCTTTAAAAGCATCAATAGAGCTGAGTAGGTAGCAGCCTAATTTTAGCAGAAAGTAATGTTTTGACAGCAGGAAAGTATAACAGGCTTTACCTCATCCACAGCACGAGCAGTGACACTAACAGTGTAATCCTGCCTGCTGGTAATTTACAAATGGCTACAGCACGTAGCTCGTCCAGCAGCGGGCTTCGACTCTGAATTTTACAATACCTTCAGCACGTACTGCTTCATATGCAGCAGGCAGAAAATCGCAGCCGAGAAGGTCGTGTGAATATTGGCCCATAAATCAATACCACTTTTGTTTTACTCCCTAAAAATGGATGAAAATTTCACGCACAAAAACTCAGCGTTGCTGTCCATACTTTGCATAGGATGGAAAGCTAAGAAACAACACCCAAAAAGAGCAGAGCCTGTGATGCAGCTCGTGTATTGATACCAGTGAGATTATCGAGTCAACTTAAAGGTCAGATTCATAGTCGATTCCCTTGTTGATTCCCAATCAATTTTTCTGTTTGGGGAGCAGAGGAGAAAAAAAGGCAACTTTTTTTTTAATCGTCTCAAAGTTCGCACACAGGGTAGGAATACGGTTGAAAAAACATATGCACATGAATCCTGGGTGCAAAAGCTCCACTGATAGATTAGGGGAAAGCTGCTTTGCGATGAGCAAGTGTCATAAAGGAGTAACAGCATTGATAAAGTAGCTCGATCCTAATCCTGACATGGCGTCTTCTTTTTTTGTTGTTTATCCCTCAAATGTTAAAACACGGATAATGCATGACCCACCCTGCAACCCTATTCCCCATATAACCATCAGATGTGCCAATAATGGCCAACAATCAATTTGTTGAATTTACAGATTCTGCCCCAGCTGAGGTGACTCTAAATAACATCACCTTCTACAACTTTTATGCAGTTTCAAAGCACGCATCCAAAATGCAAATGCACACAATACACACCGCACAAAGTCCGAGTGCTCGTTCCGAATCTTATTTCACTTTCAGCTGTGAGGAAAATCACACGCTGTTTGCCTCGCAGCTTGAGTTCATTCAGGCTAGAGTGGAAGCGACAGTTAGCCTATTTACTTTTATTCTGGACTTGTGCTAATTATCTTAACTACACAAGTAATTATCTTTCACATCAAAGGGCTGTGCTCCGAGGCCTGCTGATCCCCCACCTCCCACCTTCCCTCCCCCGCAACTCACCAACCAGCCAGCCCGCCCCAGACGCGCGCCATCATCGGCACGTTTCCGGAGCCAGCTGAATCATGACATTAGCAGATAATTAGACGATCGCCTGACTGCGTTTGATGGGGGCACATGTGACGAGCAGCCGTCTGCGAGCTGAATTATTGAACGGGATTCCAGAGAGATATTATCCCCCAGATTTAACCGTAGCTATTAGATCTCAGGTGTTAAGCTGCAGCCTCAGTGAAAAGCCTGCATAGCATTTTACAGATTAGCAGTAAATAAATGACATCCCAGAGGATCGTTGATTTTTTTCTTCTTTTCTTTTTTTTTTACTCTCTTTGGTTTATTCCGTGCTGAGCATCTCTTTCATCTCATCCATTAGCACTGCTGTTTCTGATCACAGTCCACTCTGATCAATGAATAATGCAGCTGCTGGTTTGACTGCTGCCCAGAAGCCATGACTTAATGGCATAACCTTATGGCTAGGAATGTACGGCGCATGTTTGTGTGCGCATGCTTTCATTAGCTTCATCTTCGCCAGTGCCTCTGGGCTCCAGCTCCAGCAAACAGACAATAATCAGGTCATCTGGCATCAGGCGCAAAATCCTTCATTAACAATATAACGATAATCTTTGCAGAAACATGTGACTGTGGGAGAAAATTTACATGAACTGCATTTAAATTCCTTTGAAGTTGTTTGTTTTGCTCACCTTGGAAACACTATTTCTACTTCTCCTCTGTGGTAAGAAGTAAACGCACCCCATAAATATTTATCTACCTAGGGCCCGTGCTATTCTGGCCCAGTGTTTTGAACATAGCCACTGGAGACTGGGCCTATCAGGGACCTGCTGAGAGAGACCGAGAGAGAGAGAAGGAAAGAAGCAGGGAGGGAGCGGTGGAGGATAATATTTGTGTGTGTTCCAAAATGGAAAGTGGATAGTTTGCGCAATGTTTAATGCAGGAGGATCGGGGCACAGTTCATAGTGTTTCCTTTACGAGTCACCTCACACACCTCTGAACTTTCAGTCACAAACAAGATGATTCTCATCTGCATTTTTGAGGCTTTTGTGCTGGTTGGAGAAATATTTTTGCCACAAATTCACAGTAAAACCCAAGATTTTTAACCTCTCCGGCAATGTCTGGCAATGTGATTCAAAAGAACTTTAAAACGTGACTTTTGAATCGAATGTCATTTTGAGCCAACACTGAAGCATGCCCGTGCTGACATATCCATTTTGGCAGGTATTTAAGAGCAGACCAGAGCACTTATTAAACATCTTCTGTTTGAAAGAACAATCACAAAGCGCCGTTTAAGAAAAGGAATCTTATCAAAGATTCCTTTAAAGGGTAAATACGCATGGAATGAAGATCTGGAAACTAAAATCCCAGCAGAGGATTGGAAATCAGCTTGTGATGGGAGCACTATGTTGGGCAGTGCATAAACGCTATAACATTTTAGGAAGCGGTCAGAGTGACATGAAAACATCTCAAAAGAAAGTCACTCCTGCTTAGTTTCACAGCTACACAAATGTGATGAAAATAAATATAGCTATTAAACTCGAAATTAAAATTTCATGCAAAAATACAATTATTACTACTTTTGCTGGAAATTAATCAGCTACTCTTCAAAAACTGCACTCAAAGAACTGTGTGACATGTGGCATGCTAGCTGGAATCTAACCAATTTATTGGCAGACTGATGGTATTGCCTGATATTAGCCATTTGTATCAGCATTCATAACTGCTGTTAAATGAAAACCTGAAAAGCAAATAAGAAATGGGCAAAACACCCTACACAATGTTATGAGTGTTGACATTGCACTTTATTCACTAGGGGGAACATCTGCGACTGCAACACGTTTGAAACGTCCCAAACAACAACCAGCTGACTGTACATACACATAACAAATGTTAGCGACACATAACAAATATTAGTAGCATCTAACCTCACAGTATCACACATGCTTTAACACACCACATCTGGTAGTTAGCAGTGAGTACTGCCGCCCTGTCCCAGTGGTTCAAATTTCCCACAGAGCTCATGATAATGCAGGATTGTTTTGGTTTTCATTATAGTGAACTTTCTTTGGAGAAGAATTAATGATAAAGTACAGACTCAATCTCCATAGACTCCCATGTTATGTACCCCCATGTCTTGAATTCACAGAACTGAAAAGTATGTTTGCATCCTGGGGCAAAAACAGTATGGGCATCTATAGATAGTTTACTTTTTCATAACAACTTTGAGTAAGTTGAATTCTTTTTTAATACCTCAACACCTGGATTCTGGCATGGAAGGCATGGCTGCACTGATTGACCGGTGTCCTGACATTAGCAGCTGTAGCGTCTATGTGTCTGCCGTGCCTCACCTTTGCTAAACTAGATCATTCCATTGTGCTTGTGCCAGTGGTGCCAAATGAACTATGTTGGTTTCAGCAGCTTTTACTTTATAGGCAAACATTCACCATTTCTCCCATCGTTTAGAATATAAAATATAAAAAACAAACAAACAACAACTTCTCACAGATCAAGTTGATCAGGGGCCTCTGTGTTATGTTCTTTACTGCTATAAAAATACTCATGGCCGCCAGTGATACCCCTCAGCATTCTAGCAGATGCAGCTAATTTGTAAGTCCTCGGTGACTTCCTTCTTGAGGTCACAATCAAGGTCACAGGTCAAGTTTTCTGAAAATCACCTAGGACTTTGAGGTCAAGGTCACTGAGGTTTGAACTTGTCAGAGGTTTTTAGTAGAGGTGGGAATCACCATACATCCCACGATACGATATTATCACAATACTTAACGCACGATACGATACGATATTATTGCAATTTTTTAAAATATTTTGCGATATTCAGATTCTGTACATAAAGGTAAACTTTATCAGTATTCATTTTATCTAATATCAAAGTCTCACTCTCAGTCTTTCTCTCATTTCAGTCAGTTTTATTGTTGACAAACTGAACGGTTTGTATTACAGTCTAGTCCAACTTAACTGAATGCAACCATCTGGTACAATTATAGCTATTCTGAACTATGAAATTTATGAAAACTATGCAGCCCATTCAGCAACTGAAGAATTTGAAAGTAAATTAAAACAAAATATAATTTTACATTAAATAAAAAAGTTTTAAAGTTAATTAAAATAAAACATGTCTTAAATTAAAATAAGTAAACTGTCATGTTTATTGCTGCCAAAAAAAAGTTAAACACATTTGGACAGTGAAGGAATGTCAGGATTCTTGCTCAGAAAAAGGATCAACGTGCTCTGAAGTCAGAGCATGTTCCAGTCCACAAAAACTTTTTTTGTAACAAAATATCAATACATTATTATCGATACATTATTAGCAAATAAAATATCACGATACTACACAGTATCGATTTTTTCCCCCACCCCTAGTTTTTAGTAGATGCCAATCTGAAAATCCCAGGTAACATCTTTCCCAAGTTCACAAGATTTTCAGAAAGCTTGACCTTTGACCTTAACCTTGAGGTCATGGTCACCGGGATTTTAAGTCATCCAAAAATTTTTGCAGATGGGCCTACGGTATGAATTTGAAAATCCTACGTTGCCTCTTTCTCCAGTTACCGTGTTCACTGCTCTTTGTATCCGCGCCGCACACCTGGGTGATCACAATGCCTCATCGGCTTTTTTTTAAAACAATTAAAGCGTGAGTGAAGTGCAGACTTAAAGCTTTACAGCCAAGGGGTAAAATCTGATATGATTAGCCAATTATCAATTAGCCATTGTTTTTTTCTTTTTCCTCTGCTTGCTTTACCTTAACTTCATGAACAAAAAAACAATAAAAATATCTTCAAAGCCATAAAAAGGCAAATGCCAAATAACAACATCTCTGCTGTGGGTTTGCTGACAGAGAACGTGCGACACCAGCTCAGATACAAGATGCATCTGCTTGACATTCTTCCTTCTTGATCTGGTGAAAGAAGTCAAAAATGCCAGGCGCCATATTCTATCCCCCCTCCCCAAAAAAATCTTGGCGGCAAGGTGGGAAAAGTTAGTTGCCAGGTCTGACACCTGTGTGCAACGCAGGCAATTCTTGCTGTCACTTGCTGACATGGAGCCAGGAAAAAAGGGCAAAAGAAAAAAATAAATAAAGCTGGTGGCACAAGCTCATAACAATCGGCTGCATGACTATGGGATGCACATTTACACCTACGAACTTGTGCTGTTCCTCACGCCTTCATGCAGAGGAGCACGCCTATGTGGGGAATGTGACATTTCCTCCCTGAACCCTGTTGACACTTCTGTGAGGGCCGGGTTTGGGGAGGGGAGCTTGGATTATACATCCGCAGGCCTGTTACCTGGTGAGCTCTGCAGACTTCCAGAACATCAGAGCCCTACGCCTGGATGTTATTGCCACCCGCAGCACCCCTGCCTGAACCACATCTCTAATGAGGCCTGCCTTCAACTCAGTCAAAGTCATCTGATGACACTGATGTGGGGAGATTGATATTCACGCTTGACTCGCCGTCCTCTCCACTTGACTGCCGTGTTTACCTCCCCGCGCAATTAGTATCTGGTGAAGACAGACAGACAAAAGAGAGGAGCGAGGGATGGAGTCAGACTCTGCTGTGCGACTGCATTAGCTCCAATTGTTTATGAAGATGGGAGATGTCTTTCAACAGCGGCTTGAAGGTGGCCTCCTATATCACAGGGCCATTACTAGCTCATTTAATCCCCATAAAACTGCTTTACCTCTCTGAATGTCAGGAGCCTGAAATATCAGAAACTGTATTGGCTTAAGTAAAATGCATATTTCAACAGTTTTTCTGCTAAATTTGCATCGAAGACGTGCCTCGCTTTGGCCTTTTAAGATGCACTTAGGAAAAAAGAACCCACAGAGCAAAACTCCACAAGCGTGACGGTGCAGGTTCAACTCCAGCCCACACAAAGCAGTTTACATGCCCCCCTCTCTGTGAGCTAACTTCATCGCACTATTAGCATATGAACAAATAAAACACTTAAGATAGAAATTGTCTGCCCACTCGCTGTGGAAAAAAAAGGAGAATGGAGTTAATGGTAGAGATGGACAAGGATTGGCATTAGCAGACTTTTTATCTGAGCTGTTGGAGAGAAGCGCCAAACCCATGTCTTCGAAGTGATTTAGAGTTAATTGACAGTCTTCTAATCGGCCGCATTCACCATTTGAACACAGTAATAAAAAACTGTTTGTATGCTGAATACAGATGCCTACCCGAGAGGAGAAACGACCGGGGCTGAGCAAAGCAGGTGGACACTCGGCTACGCCGGGTGTTGTCACGGCGGAGAGTGTTCGGATGTGTGTGTGTGTGGAGCAACAGCGCCTCCCTGTGGAAAGTGGCTGCCTTAATCAGAACAGCTGCCTTAATCAAAACTTGTATCCACTAGTTAGCTTAACTGCTAGGGACTCCGACTGTAATTTAACTTTTTGTAAATAGTACTTTAGTACGTTTCATAGGTAATTATATAACTTTTATTACATTTATTTATCTTGAGCGTTACTTTTATGTTATTTTTAAGTCCCATGTGTAACTCCGCCAAGGAGAGGAGATACAGTGTGTGACTTTAAAAGAGACAGAAGCTAAAACAGGTAGCTTAGGATAGAGAATTGTGACACATTAAGGACGAATACATAAGTGCGCTTGATTTTTAACTGTTGGGGCCATAATTTGTTAGAAGGCGAAGCAGTTTTTGTAGTTTTTTCCTTTGTATATCACCACAATGTATTTTAAATCAGTTAAGGCGTGAATGAAGTGCAGACTTTAAGCTTTAATTTGTATATTTAAATTAACTGCTTAGGACAGGTATATCAAACATAAGGCCCAATTGGCCCCTGGCCCCTGGCCCCCGAATCGATTCCAAGCTGGCCTACTGGACAGGTTTGCCAAATCTGACGGCATGTGGAAAATGGATTTCGAAATTTCATCTGTATTTTTGTAGGTTTCATTTGTGGCCGTTTGTAGTACACCAAAGTAAACAATTAAATGACAGAAAGCTTCCAAAAAAGGACCTTTGTTGTGGATTAATGAAAATCTTTTGCTTTATAAATACAGGACAGTCTGCACAATCTTCTGTTTCTTATATTAAGACATCTCAGGGATAATACATTAAAGTTCTTTACACTGGCAGAAGAGGCAGCTTCCAGTCCACCCCACTTACACATGGCAATTATTGATGTGGAAATTATTTCTATGGTTAAGAAAAACACAACAGCTAA